>NW_005871062.1:826009-875161 GCF_000147115.1 Myotis lucifugus
TTTCTACACCCATCTCACTCTTCTTGCTTTTTATTTTCCTCATCAAGTTATAGCTAGTATGTTAATGATCTTTAGATGTTTTAATGGTACTCAAAAGTTAAACAAGTCACTGAGTTAATATAAGAATATCAGAGTGTTGATTTCTTTGCACATGATTGTTTAGATTAGCTGCTGCTGAAGGCACGGAGTCAAAGTATCAGGTTCATGTACAAGAAAGCAGTGAAGATGAAGACAGTGACCTCTCACCTGAAGAACAAGGTAGTTTTATTTCCTGTTCTGCTTTCAGCATTATGCTAATAATTTTTGCTTAAAATAAACCCATTATTTGGAAGATTGTAAAATGGTTTTCCTTTTTGGAAAGTGGATGAGAGAGATTGGGAGCAACATTTTTAAATTCAAATTCTACTTATGTGTGTTTATTGTATTGACAGTCTTTTCCACCTCGATATCAAGAATTTGGGAAAATATTGCCATCTTTAAAGTAATTATTGATGTTCCTTTGTACTTTTTTAGTGCCTGGCATAGAGTAGATGCTCAGTAAATACTTACTAGATTAACGCTTTTAGAGTCATTGAGTGTTTGGATGGTTTTAAAGTGGATAGAAATAAAAGCTAATTTCCCAGTTGTTTGTGCTTTTTCTGTTTCAAGGCAGAAAAACTTAATAATTCCAGATAGTCAGGCATAGTAAGAAGATTTTTATTAGGTTCCATCGTACAAAGAATGATCGTGTCATAGGAAAGAAGATAAAGCTAACCTCTCAACAAGGATGGAAAAGGCCTTTGTAGCCCATATAGCACATATACAGTAAGGCATTGCTATCTACTCATTGTTTCTGTTTTTGCAGTAACAGTGGTTATGTATGGAGGTTCGGAGAGAAGGAAGATATTTCACCTTGCTTTTTATACCTTTTGAATCATATGAATGTATAATCGTTTTAAGAATTAAAAATTGTTTATATAATTTATTTTAAACTATTTTCAAAAGGAAAAAACCATAAGCCTATGTGTAGGAAAAAAAGATGCAAGAAACACCCACATACCCTCAGAAAAAGAAAAAAAAGAGAGTAGTAGTGTACTTAGAGCTTTGAAATGTGGGGACTACATATTGTAAAAGAAGTTCAGAATCTTTGTCATAGGCAGCTGCTAAGGTATAATTTGTTATTTCTTCCTCACATCCTTAGAATATAGCTTATTCAATGAAATTATGATAGTCTGAGCCTAATTGTCATAGCATAATCTCAAGTTGTATTATATTTTTTGTACCCACAGTGACTTCCTGACTTAAATTTTCCCCACATATACCCCAAAAGGCCCTTAAAAGGGTTTCAGATAGAAATTCTATATCTTGTTTTTTTCATTATTCTCTAAAAATATGATCTATTGAGAACAGGGAATTTATGATTAACTTATATTGACAATTTTCATTAAGGGTTTTTTCCTTAAATTGTACTTCTGGGAATTAGCCAGCAGGGGGAACTATTGAGTAATTGGCAATTTCACATGTTCAGTTTTTACTAGTAGAGTTACTGATGCATATATAGGTATAGATGTTTATTACTTATAAACAAATTACATGTCTTATAAAAAGCCTTGTTTATTGACAGAAGTTTTTAGAAAAAATTGTCTTGTAACTGATAGCATAACAATTAAGATACTGGCCATGGAGTCAGACAGATCTAAGTTTGTACTCCAGATATGTCACTTGTCTAATTTGCTTAATTTCTCTGAGTCTACATTTCCTCATTTATGAATCGGGAGCTTTAGAAATATTGAGAGCCATTGGTATTAAATTACATAAAGAATTTAAAGCACTTAGCACTGCTTCTTGGCATATTATAAGTGCTCAGTAAATATTAACTTTTAAGAACTTAAAATAATTGGTATATTCTCCATTATATTAGTTTGTAGGATAGTAAAAGGAAATATAAAAAGAATAATTCACTTGTCTAGTCCATGTGGTTAGTTCATTATTATTACATCTGGGCCTGAAACCGGAATGCCCTTGTACTCTGCAAAGGGCCGAGCCTTTCATATGCAAAAGCCTCCATGCACGGCTTGGGCAGGACGGGTCCCAGGGGATCAACAGGACGGGCCGAGCGAGCCAGCAGTATGGCTGCTCTCAGTCCTGCCTTCAGAGGTCCTGGCAATCGCTGCGAGTGCCTCCGAGAGAAAGCTGCCCCCGAGTTCCGACCGATGCCAGACAGTCCCGTTTCTCCCATATGAGTCTGGGTCCCCAGAGACTCGCCCAGAACTGGAGCTCAGAGCCTGAGACTCCCTCCCAATTGAAAAAGACAATCATGTCCTCAGCCTCCAGCCCTCTCCACATGCACCTCCGCACCTTTGTATTTACTTCAGCACTGCACCTCCTCTGAGTCTCGGTATGCTTTTCTCTTTCCTTCTAGTTGTAGAATTTCCACTCAGCCAGCCTTCCTGTGGTTCTGGATGATGTCCGTTATGTCTTTTAGTTGTATTTTTGAAGTGGTTGTGCGAGGCAGCAATCTCCGGTGTTTACCTATGCCGCCATCTTGGTTTCTCCTATAATCATTTTTAAATTATGTAAACCTCTGTACATGGCAGAATTTTACTATGCTTCTCATGAAATTGTGTTACTTTGTAATGAGAAAAAGTGTTACCTTTTTAGTAAATTTATATGGTATTGGAGGCAATTAGAATGTTTTATTTTTTTATATTGCCTTGTACTACATCATCTGAATACTTTAAAGGCATAACTAAAAATTTAGTCATGAGAACTTGGTCTCTTTAATGGTCTTTTTTTTTCTTTCTTAATTTCATTCCTCTTTACAATATGGTACTCTGAAAAAGTAAAACAAATCACAAAAGAATCTATAAGCAGAGAAGAAGAAAGATACTTGGCAAGATCTTTATGGAATGCTGAAATGGATGTTGGTCTCAGAACTTTCCTGAAAGTGATTGATGAGTGGTGACATGAACTATAAATGCCTGTAAAACATAAGTATACATAATGATAAAAACTTGGAATTAGAGGACATTGAGGAAGTACTTTGAATAGCTATATTCTGAGAGATTTTTATTTTTTTATGCCTTTTTGGCATTAAAATATTTTTATGAATGCCATAATAAAACTATGGTGAATGAGTTTGAATGCTTTCTTGTTTGACAAAATAAATAGTTGGCAATTTTATATCAACCCCCTTTTTTTTTTTTTAATTGACAGGTCTAAGAAATTTTAAAATCTTAGACTTATTTCTTCATAAACAGTTGATCTTTAAAATGCTGTCTATTAATTATGATCAGCTATGTTTATTTGTTGCTTGTTTAATGTTTCTATGGTGAATATAAATAAAAGAATAGTCCATAATTATATAATAACTTTAATAATAGGTTTTTCTTAAAATTACTCTGGGGATGAGGTTGCGTTTTTAGCCAGCATTTTTTAAAATCCTAGTAATTTCTTAATGAATAGTAAGAATTTCTTAAAGAAATTTTTTCTTAATTATAAAAATAAAAACTTGAAAATATTAAAATTATTCCATAGTTTCTTGGCCCAGAATTAGCCACTGTTACTTATTGAGTCTTATTTTCTCTCCATATGTATGCATACACATACATGCAGGCTTTGTATATAATACTTCTACATAGTATTCATCAGTTTCTACTCAGACTGTCAATACACACACAAACACACAGTATTATAGTTTGCTTTTCCCCCCTATTCAATTCTTTCTGGAAAGTTTTTCAATATCTTTAAATTTTCTTCACAAATAGAGCTACTAAATGGCTTTATTCTTGTATTCCAATTAAGATATACCTGAACCATCTAAAGCAGAAATTGACAAACTTTTTCTTTAAAGGCTAGAAAGTAAATACTTCTGGTTTTTTATGCCATATTGTTCTATTGCAGCTACTCAGCTCTGCCTTTGAGCACAAAAGCAACCTTACACATTACAAAAACAAACGAGCATCACTGTGTTCCAGCAGTACCAACAGATATAGGCTGTAAAGTTTGCCAGTCCTTGAGCTAAAGACTTCCTAAGCCTATTTTTTGTATTTTATAGAAAAAAAGCGACAGTTTGAAATGAAAAGGAAGCTTCACTACAATGAAGGACTGAATATGAAATTAGCTAGGCAATTAATTTCAAAAGACCTACATGAAGATGATGAAGATGAAGAAATGTTAGAGAGTGCAACTGGGGAAAGTATGCATATGGAAGAATCAAATCAAGGTTAGATGTTTAAGAAATATTCCTGAGACTCTTGTAATCCTTTGTGCCTAATAGACTTTATTTTGCTTTAAACTTGAAGAACCTCAGAATATTTTGCTGGCATTCAATTATGCCAAAAGTTTCTAAAATTTAAACACCTGTGGCCAATCTCAAAATAATAAAGTTTTTTATGCCAAGAGTTGATTTAAGACCATATTTTATATATTAATGTGTTTTGGTTTACTTGATTTTAAACAATGATGTTTGTCTTCATATTAAGCTGTATTTTGTTTTTAATGTTTTAGATCCTGTTTGATATTTCATAATCTAAATTAAGGTTTAAACTTTAAAAGAAATGTTTTCAATATGGAAGATTTGATTTAATATCCCTTTGGGTACAAATTGTATGATATGTTTTCAGTGTTGATTCTTTTGACTGTTGGATTGGCAGGTTATTTGGCTAATTGGTTTTGGTTTTGGGGGGTTTTTTAAAAAATATATTTTATTGATTTTTTACAGAGAAGAAGGGAGAGGGATAGAGAGTTAGAAACATCGATGAGAGAGATCGATCAGCTGCCTCCTGCACGCCCCCCACTGGGGATGTGCCCGAAACCAGGGTACATGCCCTTGACCGGAATCGAACCCGGGACCCTTGAGTCCGCAGGCCGACGCTCTATCCACTGAGCCAAACTGGTTCAGCCGGCTAATTGGTTTTTTATAAATCCTCACCTGAGGATATTTTTTCCATTGGTTTTTTTAGAGAAAGTGGAAGGGGGCAGAGGGAGAGAGAGAAACATCATGTGTCTCTCAGTTGGTTGCCCCTTGCACATGCTCTGAACCGGGGCCAGGAATGGAACCTACAATCCAGGTACATGCCCTTGACCAGGAATTGAACCCTTGACCCTTCAGTGCTCAGGCTGACTAACCATTGAGCAACACAGGCCAGGGCTTGTTTTGTTTTTTTAAGTCTCAGACAGTCTGCCCCTGCAGCCTACCAACTCTTGATCAGTCATAGGAAATAGTTTTATTTATTTGTTTTTAACAAGCTGTTATTTTGGTATTCCATGAAGGTGAATCTTCTACACTACTAATACAGATGTTGTGCCTGTTTTACCTACTCTTTGTAGTTGCAAACATACTTTTCAGTAGAGATGTAACTTTATTTGTTGTGCTTTGGATGGCTAAGTCTTAGGAAAGTAAATTATGATATTGTTTTGGTGAGCATATGTGAAATATCAGTTTTCTGTGATAGAATCTGATAACTGTGTCTCATAATAAAAATATTATTACAGTATTTTTTGATATTCCATATTAGGCTTTATTTAGCCTTTTGTATAGTTTGTTTTCTGTTTCGTTTTTTAATTTTTATTTATTGATGTTAGAGAAAGAGAGGAATGGAGAGAGACGGAGGAAAAAAACACATCAATTTGTTGTCTCGCTTATTTTTAACCTGGGATCAAACCTGAAACCTTGGCATATCGGGATGGTGCCCTAACCAACTGAGCTATTCAGCCAGGGTGATACAGTTTACTTTATTCAGCATTTCATTTCCATTTTATACACTATAACCTGTTTAGCTTATATTTAACTTGAACAAACTTTATTTTGAATAATTGTTATATGTCTTTTTTAAAATTTATTACCCATTTTTAGTTGGCCTTTCTCCTAATTGTTCTTTGTTTCCCATTTACCACCTATATCTTAGTGATTTATTTTGATGTATTAAAAATGAATGTTTCTTTGGTTATGAGTTTTCATCAGTTTCTGCTCAGACTTTCAATATCAATTCTTAATAACTCTGGTCAAACACTGTGAATACTTACCTTATTTGCCTCTGGGAATTTGCACCAGCAACACTGTGCCAAAGGTTAAAGGGATTTCTTTTTTTAAACCACAGCTTTTGAAAATAGCTCTTTTTGTCTTTCTATTTGTAAGATATTAGATTTCACACATACAGTACATAAGTATATTTTATCATTTAAAGATAATGATTGAAATTTGTATTAGCTCAATGCTTGGTTTTTCTTCAGTGGAGATGAAGTACTACTTACATAGGAATGTATTCTATCTAGCTTCATAAAGTATACAAAGATAGAAAAGACTACAAAATAAAACAGGGAAGAAAGTTCTTTATCCTCTACCCTTTTTGTTTTAAAAAATAATCTTATCAGCTTTTAAAATCTCCAAGTTTTATAGAACCCATTACTTTTTTAGCGTTATTCTTCTCCTCCCTCTCCCCTGACCTCTGTTTTATTGTTGTTTTTATTTTTTTTAAAAAGTAGCATATTTAGAATCTGAAGAAATATTTTATAATTTTGATAACATAAATGCCAATCTTTTTATAGCATTGGGTATTTGAGTTGTAATTAACTCAGCTATCCACCTGTGATTTACTCACAGAAATGTTAGTCTGAAACCTTTTTGTCTTATCACCAAGTCGACACTCCAGTTCTGCTCTTTAGAATATTTAGGGGGTATGCAGATTCTTTCATATCAGACTATTTTACCTATGTGAAATATACCATATTTGTTTTTTAGATCTTTTATTTGTTAATCATCAATGGTGGTGGAAGGGAACTTTAGCTCAGGGAGTTCCCAGGTTGAGAATATACAATAAACAAATTATGTTTTTCTTTTATCTTTGCAGGATCTACTACAGGTGACCAACTGCAAAACAAATCACAGAGTTCATAGAAGAGATTTGTTCAACACTCATTGTTGCTACAGACCCTGTTGCTATACTTTACTGCTCTTGTTCTCTACAATTCATGACTTAAGTACCAAAATGCATACCAATGTTGCCAAGAATTAAATAACTTTAGAGACTAATTAGACTTGAAAATGCCTAATTGATATATATATATATTCTTGTGCCTAGTACTTCACCACAAATACAGCATAATATCATCAGTCCAAAACTGCATTACTTTTTTAAGAACACTGGTTAATTTGTATAAGATATTACATAGCTTTTTATGCTTTAGAGGTTAAATAATATCTTGGGAAGGGGGAGGGGATTTAATTTATTTTCTTCACTTCTAGATGTGATAGCTCGTATAAAATTTTTTTAAGTCAAAATCCAATTGGAACAACAGATTATATAGGCTGATAAATATTCAATCTGAAAAGTATTTTAACACATTTCAACTTGATTTTTCTCTTTAAATAAAAAAGATTACAAGAATTACTATTGCATTTTCTGGCCTACTACCTTTAAAATTCCTTTTGAGTTTGTTTATGTTTTCAGGGAAAGGATTAAACATTTTCCTCACCAAAACTAGCTAGCTTTATTCACAAATAAATTACCAGGTTAAACTTGCACTAATGTCTGCTCTTTTTTTGTACACTTGATTGGCAGACTTCAGATCAGTTTTTTTAACAAATATAATTCTAATATAGTTTCAGCATTCCCTTTATATGTCTGTCCTAACCACCTGCCTTTGTTTCATACTCCTTTCCACATATATGCACACAATAACTCTTTACCTTTATAAAGGACTAAAGGCCTGGTACACAGATTTGTGCACCAGTGGGGTCCCTCGGCCTGGCCTATAGGGATTGGGCCAAAACTGGCAGTCCGACCCCCCTGAGGGGTCCCAGATTGCGAGAGGGCACAGCAGTGCACGAATCCATGCAACAGGCCTCTAGTATGCATATAAGATCTTTGGTTAATCTCTTTCCGCCTTCCCCACTGCTCCTTCCCCTCTGAGATTCATTAGTCTGTTCCATGTGTCTATGCCTGTGTGTTGAGCATCTGCCCCCTGGTGGTCAGTGCGCATCATAGCAACCGGTCGACCAGTCGCCTGGGCTTTTATATATATAGATCATAAAGATTGCTATAACATTAGGAACTCTTCCTTCTCTCACATATTCTATCATTTGTTGTAACAATGAAAATCTTATTTTGACTATCAATGCCTTTTTTTTTCTTCTAATATGTGGAGAAAATGGATTTAATAGCAGCAGTGCTATAGACAAGAAATACAATTCAACTGCAGAATTTCTACACCGCTCTGATTTACAGCCTGCTAATTAATTTGCTATTACTAGTTTATTGTTTGACTTAAATAGACCTTAGGAAATAACTGAGTTTTTTTTTTTTTTGCATGATGAGAGAATGATGTGTAACTAGTGATATGAAGTTAGTTCCTAAATGTATAGATAAGTAATATGAACACTTTTTGATTTAAAACTTTACTCTCTGCTTTAAGGGAATATGATAATGTATACTATGACAAATGTATTTTATTCTTCTAACACAGTAAGATTGAGATTTTTACCCCCTGAAATGAAGTGCAGTTCCTGTGTTTCTTGGTTTAATGATAGTTTCATTTTTAGTCAATTATTTGTATCTTAATTTTTTGTTAGTGCCCAAAGAATCCAATATATGAACAGACTTTTAAATAATTTCTGTATATTGTACATATGAAATGGCTTTTATTGAACAGCTTATCTTCCACTTACAAGTTTATGGAAATATCAATATGTCAAATAAATAAATAGTGGGAGAGCCCTGGCCAGTGTGGTCAGTTGGTTGAGTGTCATCCAAAAGGTCACCTTGTTCGATTCCCAGTCAGGGCACATACCTAGGTTACAGGTTCGATCTCTGGTCAGGGTGCTTATGGGAAGCAACTGATCAATGTTTCTCACATCAGTGTTTCTCTCCCTCTCTCTAAAAGATCAATAAAAACATTTTTTAAAAAGTGGGAACATTATTTGCTGTTAGAAGAATGTTTTTGTTATTTTGAATATCTTTCTAAAATGGAATCCAATCAAAGCACTTCTGAACTGCAGATATAGTATTCTAACTATAACATGTTAGCTAATAGTAGCACCAAACTATTTCTTGAAACTTCAGTCACAGGCAAACTCATTTCTCGTTTTTAAGAAATGCAGAGCCCTAGCTGGTTTGACTCAGTGGATAGAGCGTCAGCCGTGGACTGAGGGTCCCAGGTTTGATTCCAGTCAAGGGCACATGCCTGGGTTGCAGGCTCAATCCCCATGCAGGGGGCATGCAGGTGGCAGCTGATCAATGATTCTCATTATTGATGCTTCCATCCCCCTCCTCCCTTCCTCTCTGAAATCAATAAAAAAATTTTTAAAAAAATAAATGTAGATAGTTATCTCAGGAAAGTAAGACATGGCAAGTAGCATGCCCAGTAGGATTTTAGAAGTCCATTGTAACTAAAACTGTTTTTATCAAATCATGAGTTTCTAATTAACATGGTATTGGACTATATAAAAAATGAACCTTTATGATTCAAGTTATATTTTCTCTTTGGAAAAAGTTACCAATGTTCTAGCCAAGGGAGATTTTACATTCAACTTTTTAATCAATATTACTTCCTCTGCTTAACTCTTGTGGTGTCATTATTTCTACTCATTCATTGTTTAGTCTGAAATTCAGCAGTGATGTTCTTTAAAATTTAATAATAAGATGGTGTAAATGGATTATTAAAGAATAACTTTAGCCGAAACCGGTTTGGCTCAGTGGATAGAGCGTCGGCCTGCGGACTGAAAGGTCCCAGGTTCGATTCCGGTCAAGGGCATGTACCTTGGTTGCGGGCACATCCCCAGTGGGAGATGTGCAGGAGGCAGCTGATCGATGTTTCTCTCTCATCGATGTTTCTAACTCTCTATCTCTCTCCCTTCCTCTCTAAAAAATCAATAAAATATATTTTTTTAAAAAAGAATAACTTTAAATTGAAGATTAAGGAGAAGTGCCATTTTTCCCTAGACTTTAATTTTGTTTACATTTTTCCTCTTAAATTGGTACACTAAATATCCCAATATATAAAAACCCAAAGTCCGTAACGTCCAAAATGACTGAAGCCTCAACCAAATGCCAGGCTGCGTGCAGCAGGCTCCCGTGGGTGGGGACTGGCGAGCGGGCTGAACTGACCTCTTGGGGGGAGAGAGAGGCGGGGCTGATCTGCAGACCTTGCCAGCAGCCGAGCCTCTTACTCTCTGAGAGATTAGCAGTTCAGCCCTCTCGCCAGCAGTCTGGGGTGGCTATTGATCAGCCCTGCCTCTCTGATCAGGCCTGGAGATAGGCCCAGAAACACTGACTGGCATAAAAAATGACCAGTCAGAACCAATCTGGGTGAACTGCAAGGAGCATGGCTGCCTAGGAGGCAAAGCTTTTGATGCTGACTGGCATAGAAACTGACCAATCAGAACTAAATCTGGGTGAATGAGGAGCCAATGGCTGCCTAGGAGGCGGAGCTTTTGACACTGACTTGGCATAAAAACTGACCAATCAGAACCAAATCTGGGTGAACTGCAAGGAGCCAATGGTTGCCTAGGAGGCAGAGCTTTTGATGCTGACTGGCATAGAAACCGACCAATCACAACCTAATCTGGTGAACTGCGAAGGCAGAACCTAAGGTGGGGCTATGGAGGGATTTTTAAGGGCAACAGCTATTTGGTGTAAGGTGTAAGCAAGCAGTTCAATTTTTTAATGACCAGTTTGGCAGTATAGTGCATATGGCTGACTATCAGTCCAGATATAGGGATTATGTATTTTTGTCTGCCAAGAGCATCTCCTCCTGCTGAAGAAGGCTTTTCCCCCCCATTTAAGGAATCCTATCCTATATAATCTATACTAACACACTGAGTACCGCTCACGAGTTTTCTCGTGTTTCGTGCGCCATCTGTTAAGGACCGCTCACGGTTTTTCATGCGCCGTCTGTTATGGACCTTAGATGTCAACACACTGTCTTGTCCACTGTGGGGCGCGGTTACAGTGTTTTGGCCAGGTTCAAGCCTCGGACTAATGAAAGGACAGGGTCCTCTCACTGCCACATGCAAGTCCCAGCTGGAGGGCAGGGCCCTCCCGGCACAATCGTAGCCAACGGCTGTGGTTGTAAGCTTGAACCTATGGTCCGAACATGTAGCCCCACGTGCCTTGTGATAGAGTTTAGGTACATGTAGTTGAGTAGGGTTGAGACTCACGAGAATGCTGTAAACAACGTGATCACGCCCCTACTTTGCCTCGTGGCATCTGCTATAAAATAAAGACAGGGCTTGTGGGCGCTGGCGTTGTCTCCTCTTCAGGGAGCAGCGTCCCACCGAGACCCAACTATTGTCTTGTCTGTCTTTCCTTCATCCTTTCACCCCCCACTCAGAGACACCCTTGGCTGTGCTGGCGCGGCACAGTCCACATTGAATGAAGCGATCTCATTGGTGGAAACCATGCAGGTCAATCTACGAAAAACTATATAATTGCACGAACCCATAAAGCATTGCAGTTACATTGTATTTCGGTCATTCGAATAGTCTTCGTCTTCAAGTTCCTGGCGCTTTTAGAAATGCCCTCTCTCAGAAAAAAGGAAGGAAACCAACGAAACTGATACACTTCCAGAAATATTTAACGATAATTTATCAGATATTCCTAGTGAGATCGAAGATGCGGATAACTGTTTTGACGATTCCGGAGACGATTCTACTGACAGTGAAATTATTAGACCTGTAAGGAAGTGCAAGGTGGCGGTGCTTTCAAGTGATTCCGACACTGACGAAGCTACTGATAATTGTTGGTCTGAAATTAACACACCACCATGCTTACAAATGTTTGAAGGTCATGCTGGGGTCACTACATTTCCGTCTCAGTGTGACTCTGTACCCTCTGTGACCAATCTCTTTTTTGGTGATGAATTGTTTGAGATGTTGTGCAAAGAGCTGTCCAACTATCAACAATCAAACCGCAATGAAACGCAAAACACCATCTAGAACATTAAAGTGGTCTCTGGTTACACAGAAGGACATCAAGAAATTCCTTGGCCTAATTATTCTGATGGGTCAAACAAGAAAAGATAGCTTGAAAGACTATTGGTCAACAGATCCTTTGATATGTACCCCTATATTTCCACAGACAATGAGTCGCCATAGATTTGAGCAAATATGGACATTCTGGCATTTCAATGATAACGCCAAAATGGACAGTCGCTCGGGGAGACTTTTCAAAATCCAACCTGTGCTGGATTATTTTCTGCATAAATTTCGAACAATATACAAACCAAAGCAACAGTTGTCTTTGGATGAGGGAATGATTCCATGGAGAGGACATTTAAAATTTCGCACGTACAACCCAGCAAAAATAACAAAATACTGTTTACTTGTTCAGATGGTGTGCGAGAGTGACACCGGCTATATCTGCAATATGGAGATATACACTGCTGAAGGAAGGAAATTGCAAGAAACTGTTCTTTCAGTCCTTGGACCCTATCTTGGCATATGGCACCATATTTACCAGGATAATTATTACAATGCTACATTACTGCTGAATTGCTGCTACAGAACAAAACTAGAGTCTGTGGGACTATTAGGGAGAGTAGAGGTTTACCGCCAAATTTGAAAATGAAAACATCAAGAATGAAGAAAGGTGACATAATATTTTCCAGAAAAGGCGATATTCTTCTCCTAGCATGGAAAGACAAGCGGGTTGTCCGAATGATATCAACGATCCATGACACTTCTGTCTCGACAACAGGAAAAAAAAATAGAAAGACGGGAGAGAATATTGTAAAACCTACCTGCATCAAGGAATACAATGCCCACATGAAAGGCATTGACCGTGCAGATCAATTCCTTTCGTGTTGTTCCATTCTAAGGAAAACAATGAAATGGACAAAAAAAAGTAGTGCTGTACCTTATAAACTGTGGACTTTTCAATTCCACAGTGTACAACGTCCTCAATCTACAAGCAAAAATGAAGTATAAACAGTTTCTGCTATCGGTGGCGAGAGACTGGATAACGGATGACAATAATGAAGGCTCTCTGGAACCAGAGACAAATCTGTCCAGCCCTTTCCCCTGGGGGTGCAAGGAGAGCACCTCGTAAAGATCCACCCAAAAGGTTGTCAGGTGATATGAAGCAGCATGAACCTACGTGTATTCCAGCGAGTGGAAAGAAAAAATTTCCTACGCGAGCCTGCAGAGTTTGTGCCGCCCATGGATAAAGGAGTGAATCTAGATACTTATGTAAATTTTGTTTGATCCCTCTTCATAGAGGAAAATGTTTTGCGCAGTACCATACGTTAAAAAAGTACTAGGAACTTTAATTGTTTGTTTTTGTAAATAAAAATGTTATAATTATTGAAAAACAACACCTAAAGTGCATTATGATCTGTAGTTATGATGATTTAAATAACGTGCAGTTTGCCCAAAAACGTGAGGTCCCTGGCGTATGTCTTAAGAGATTTCTATGCGGTACGCAATGTGCTAATAAAAGGGTAATATGCTAATTAGACCAGGTCAATCGGCCATCTTCCGGACATCCAACTTCCTTCTGGAAAAAGCCATGGTGGTGGGGGCCGAGGTAGAGGCAGTTAAGGGCGATCAAGCCGGCAGGGGAGGGCAGTTGGCGAGATCAGGCCGGCAGGGGGTTAGGGGCAATCAGGCCAGCAGGGGAGGGCAGTGGGGGTGAGATCAGGCTGGCAGGGGTGATCAGGCAGGCAGAGGGGTTAGGGGCCATCAGGCAGGCAGGCAGAGGGGTTAGGGGCCATCAGGCAGGCAGGCAGAGGGGTTAGGGCCCATCAGGCAGGCAGGCAGAGGGGTTAGGGGCCATCAGGCAGGCAGGCAGAGGGGTTAGAGGCCATCAGGCAGGCAGGCAGGTGAGCGGCGCCATCAGGCAGGCAGGCAGGTTGTAGGAGGGATGTCCCCGATTCCCAGATTGTAGGAGGGATGTCCCCGATTGGAGAGGGTGAAGGCTGGGCTGAGGGGAACCCCCCCCCCCCCCGCATGAATTTCATGCACCGGGCCACTAGTCTAAATATATAAAACCCTAAATGCAAATAAAACAGTCAGTTGCTATGAAGTGCGCTGACCACCAGGGGGCGCTCATGGAACATGGTGGGCACCGGCTGTGGCAGAATGGTGGAGCAGGTGAGCAGAGGCACCAGACCAAGGCGGGGTGCCAGTCACTGTCATCGGGGTGAGCCTCTGGTGTTTACTGAAAATTATTTGCTCTTGCGCACCATGGTCCTGCCCAGTATTCGCACCTGCTGCCAGCGCCGGCCCCACTCACACCAGCTGCTGGTGCCGGAGCCATTGCTCACACCCACTGCCGGTGCCCAGCGCTGGCCCCAATTGCTTGGCACCGTCGGTGGGTGCGAGCGGCGGCTGCCAGCCCCGATCACCCCTCAGGGCTTCTCCACCTCCCCTTGCTTCTGAGGGGCAATTGGTATTGGCAGCCACCTCTCACACCCACTGCTGGCGATGGCCCCGCTCGCACCCACTGCTGGCAATGGAGCTGCCGCTCACACCCACTGCCGATGCCCAGCGCCAGTCCTGATCTCCCTGAGGGATTCTCCACCTCCCCCTGCTTCTGCGGGGCAATAAAGACAGCAGAGGGCACTGGCCCCGCTTGCTCTGCACCATCAACAGGTGTGAGCAGGGCCAGCACTGTCAGCGTGTGGGAGTGGCAGCGGTGGGAGCAGGGCTTCCAGCAGACCAGGGATTGAAGGCCACGATGGGAGGGGCCATGCAGGGGCACGAAGGATGGCTGAGACCAGTCTTTGTGCCCACTACAGCCTCGTGGCCCACAGTTCCTTTCAAGGTGCACAAATTCGTGCAAGAGCCCCTAGTATTGTAATAAAATACAGTGATTGACAATTGCCTGTCTGTGGATTTTACTTTTTTTGCTACCCAGCTATCTCAGGATCATGTTCCATTGGCCAAGTGTTCTTGATACCGGGAGAGGATTTTGGACTACATTGTGGTAGGGTAATTTGTTTAGTTGTGATAGAAATAATAAAAGATATAATTTATTGGGAGCCTTTTATTTGCTCTTGCTCAGCATTTTGCTAGGTCTCTAATCACACCAACCATGTAAAGCAGTTATTCCTTTTTAAAAAAATATTTTAATGTATTGATTTGAGAGAGAGAAACATCTAATTGCTATTCTACTTACCTATGCATTCTTTGGTTTCTTTGGGGATCGAACTCTCAACCTTGGCATATTGGACAATGTTCTAACCAACTGAGCTACCCAGCCAGGGCAAGCAGTATTCTTACCAGTACTTTGTAAATGAGAAAAACGCTCTTGGCCAAGTTTTTCAGTCTCAGTGTATGTCTCATACATGCTAAATTACAGAGTTTAGTTCCAGATCTAACTATAAATTTCATCCGCTTTATCCATGCTTTTTTGATATAGAAAATTCATTTTAGAAGTTACACCTTACAAATTAAACTTTATTTGGATTCTTGATTTACAACCTTTGCTTTAGGAGTAACATTTTTTAGGTTTTTGAAGGTTTTTTTAGTAGGAAAATTTGGAAATTATTTGAGGATTTTATGACATTTAGGAAAAATCCCAAAAGCACAAATATTCTATGGCTAGGGATGTCTAAGTGCAGGTAATTTTGCTCATTCTGCAAGTTTGTTTCTAAGCAGGATGTTTTAAGCTCAGAACAGGATTTTTTTCATAAATACCAAGCTAGCTTATAAAAACAAGCATGTCATATCACTGCATTTTATTTTTTTAATGTTTTTATTGATTTAGAGAGAGGAAGGGAGAGGGAAGAGAAACATCGATTGGCTGCCTCCTGCACACTCCTTACTGAGGATTGAGCCCACAACCTGAGCATGTGCCCTGACCAGGAATCTAACCTGTGACCTTTCGGTGCATAGTAGAAAGCTCAACCAACTGAGCCACACCAGCCAGGGCATCACATCACATTTTATTACAATGTGTTTAGTGTATCAATTTAAAGGGGAAAATGTAAACAAAATAAAGATCTAAGGAAAAATTGTACTTTGCTTTAATCTTCAGTTTAAAGTTATTCTTTAACAATCCCATTTATACCATTTTATTATTAGATTTAAAGAACACTGCTGAATTCCATGAAACCCTCAGTCCTACAGCATATTCCATGAAAAGGATTCCACGAGCTCATAAGCTTTGCACATACTATACACTTTATTCTCCTACCCCCTTGAAGACTGATAATAATGCACATCATCATATTAAAGGGCTTGAGACATCCTGCATAAAGTATGTGTTTAAAACTTGGTTTAACCTAGCAGTTTTTAAACATTTCATCATAATCACTCCACTCCCTCTTTTCCCTTAAGTAGAATCCCAAATAGGAATAGGGTAGGTAGACTAGGGTCTCCAATATCTTATGAAAGTTGAACCTCCTAAAATAAGAACATTTTACCATTGAAAGAGGGAAGATGTGGTAGAAATAACTGCACCACATTTATGGATTGTACATATTTTGCCAAGCATAAGACCTTAATTTTTGGTAATTTATTCAAGAAACTGTAAAATACATATCCAGGACAGATGAGAGCATGGTTAGTATAAGCTGCTGTGCTTTAGTATTGATATGAATACAAGCATACCTTGTTTTATTGCACTTAATCAGATACTGCATTTTTTAACAAATTAAAGACTAGACCCTGCGCCAGCACTGGGAAACCAAAGAATTTGTGTGATTCGATTTATTGCGGTGGCCTGAAACCAAATCCACAATATCTCTGAGGTATGCCTGTATTGCTCAAAGAATTGCTGCTTTAAGCAATTTTCTAAAATGCCTTGTCCTCCCCATCAGCTCTTGCATAACTGTCTGACAAGAGCGCATCTGCTACTCATTGGGAAAATAAAAGCAGATAGCAAGTCTCCCTAGTGTGGATCACAGCCGCAAGACTTAGTTACTACCCCAGCCAAAGTGTTTTGAGGGTGTGGGGTTTGGCTTCTACATTTTAAATGTGGATTTGACTCACCTAGTTTTTTATTTGAGGAATTATTTGAGGGAGGTATTCTAAGAATAGCTAAGTGGGGGTGGCATTGGCAAATATTTAGTCATGATTTTATCTCAGCTGCCCAACATGAAATTTTTTTCAGTTAAGTCTGCCAGGTGAGTGTTAAGCATTTAAGTTGTATTACCAACTAGAGGCCCGGTGCACGAAATTCACGCATAGGTAGGGTCCCTAGGCCTGGCCGGCAATCAGGGCCGATCAGGTTCCCCACCGCCTCTCGAGCCACCACTGTGCAATTCCCCACCTCCCCGTCTCTTTCTTCCCTCACTCCCTCAGCACCCCGCTGCCACCTCTGGTCACCCACCATGTTCCACGCCACCTCCTGGTGGTCAGCACACGTCATAGTGAGCGATCAAACTCCAGGTCTCCAGGTTGCATTCCCAAGGGGACAATTTGCATATTAGCCTTTTACTATATAGGATGGGAATTACTGGAATTGGAAGAGAACATCTATAAATTTTTATTCTCTTTAATTCTTTTTGGATTGATGACAGAGTGTGACTGGAAATAGAAGAGGATTGAGCAGAGTGATCTTTTGTATCTTAATATCATTTGACCTCATTTTTAGGCAAAGGAGATTATAAGCAGCTTTGCAGCATGTTTTGGTCTAATAAAATTGTTCAACTTAAAAAATTGTTACCAATAATAGACCTAACAAACAGGAAGAAGAAAGTTGAGTTATACTCTTGTTTAGTTGCACTCCCTGGTATCTGAGTATCTCTTACATAAGCAATTACTTAAAAGACAATATATTTTCATCTCCCCATGAATGAGATGCCCAAGTGAAAAATAAGTAAGCTCTTTATTGTAAGGTACCATGCCAAGCTAATTGGAAGATATGAATATAAAACTCCCTGCCTTAAGAAATCTTCAAACTTTCATGTACATACAGAGCAGATAGTACTGCTTTGGGAGAACAAGGAAGAAGCAATATACTTACTCTCTCCAGCCATTCTCTGGGGGCCTTTCTGGTAGGGAAGGCTGGGATAATTATTAGCAAAGCTTTGTTACTTAGCAGATTTTTACGTAGTTTCCCTAAAAAAAAAAAAAAAGTAATATCTCTTTAGTCATCTACCACAAAATTGTTACTAAGCAAAGTAGATCCCACAAAAAACTAGAAATCTCAAATGATTTTTTTAAAAAACAACCTAATCCAAAATGTTGGCTTTCAGAAGTTGAAACATATTTGTGGATTTTTGCCAATTAAGCTGCTGCTGTCATTTTAATAATCCCTAAGTCATTTTATTGGGGCTGGAGAGAAGGTCTGTCAAGACCACAATTATGGGAGTCCCACTCAAGTTTGAAACTCAGGTACTGTGTTCTGGTTCAGTGATAACTTTGACAAGCAAATTGGTCCCTATTTCCCCACGTTGAAATGTCTTGAGTTTTTCATGGTAAATCACAAAGTATGGAATTCAAGCTAGAAATTTTAAAAGCAGCCTTAGGGAAATACACACATACACAATTGGCCAGATTGCACAGCAAATTGAACCCAGAATGGTATTCCCTTTTATTCTAAGTTTCTGTATGTAGACCTAGCATTGTTCTGTATGTAGACCTAGATTAGAATAATCTGGAATTTTATTATCTAGATCAGCGGTTCTCAACCTGTGGGTTGCCAACCTATGGGTCGCGACCAAACGACCCTTTCCTAAGACCATCAGAAAACACATATATAATTACATATTGTTTTTGTGATTAATCACTATGCTTTAATTATGTTCAATTTGTAGCAATGAAAATACATCCTGCATATCAGATATCTACATTACGATTCATAACAGTAGCAAAATTACAGTTATGAAGTAGCAACGAAAATAACTTTATGGTTGGGGGTCACCACAACATGAGGAACTGTATTAAAGGGTCGCGGCATTAGGAAGGTTGAGAACCACTGATGTAGAGTAGATGAAGGCACATGGGTAAACGTAAGGTTGAGGGGAAAAGATGTTTATTTGTTAGGACATTATTAAACATTGATTAAGCACCAACTATATGCCCAGGTATATGCTGGGCAGTGTGCATAAAAAGATAAATAAAAGGTGGGTCTTAGAAAAAAGGTGTGTAATTACTGTGCCCAAAATCAAAACAAGATCGGTAGAACAGAGGGTTCAGGATGCCCATTGCTTACATAAGAAGTCTCGCAGATAACAAACACCATGTCCAAAACAACTCTATTTCCCCCCAACTATTCTAAACTGTTCTATCCCCCACTCAAAACATTCTTCCCAAATCAATAACTTAGTACAATATTATTTCTCAACATTGATTGCTTTCATTCTTTCAAATATGCAGAAACTGTCCAGTAGTAAACCTTTTTGACTCTACCTCCATGGTATATTAAGTCTCTCCCCTTCTCCAATCCCTCCTGCAGTATCCTACTTAAGCCACCATTATACTTTGCCTGTACTCCTGTCACAGCCTCCTAAGTGATTTCCCCACTCCCAGTATATCCCTTTCCAGTCCATTTTCTATAACAGGAAGTGTTACTGAAAGCCTGTCAGTGATGTCTATACTAAAGAATGAGTCCAGAAATTCTTAGAATGGCAAAACTGCACTGGCCCCCACTTACTCTTCAAATCATCTTGTACCACTCTCCTGCTTTATTATTACAATCTTTTTTTTTTCCAGTTTCTCAAATTCACAGTTTTTTAGCACCTAGATACTGGTAAGTTTCTTACCTGAAATGCTCTTCATAAATTCTTCATATTGTTTTTCTTCTCATTATTTAGGTACAGTCATAACTTCTCCAAAGGTCCCATTCCCTGCCCACACTACCTAAAAAAGATGTCTTTCCTATTGTTCTCAGACTCTTGTTTCCTTATTTTATTTGCTTGGCTGTTGCCTTTTTCACTAAATAGAAAGCTCCATGAAGGCAGGAGTTCTTTTACTTATTCAGTACTTGTAGAGCTTTGTATGGGCCAGCTCAATAGAAGCCTCAATAAATGTTGGTTGAATGAATAAAGGGAAGATAATTGTCATAATGTGATTTACCTTTTCCATCCTATAGCCCTTTAATATTCATACTTAATGTTTGAACACTAGAACTGGAAAGGATTTTAAAAATCAAGTAGCCTAATGTCCTTGTTTTGCAAAGAAGTCACCCCAGGCAAAGAGAAGTCAAGATTACTCAACTGATTTTTGGCAGAGGGAAGACTAGAATCTAGTTTCTCTGACTCCTTATTTTTCACAATAAATCCCTCTTTGGATGGAGCAGCTGTAGCCCTGTCTTGGCTTAGTGGTTATTTTTTTTTTTTTTCAGTGTGGAGAGAGTTAAGAACTCATTATTCAGGATTATCTGAAAATCTCACCCAAGTAAATTTCTCAAAACAATCCTAGTACCAAATCTCTGACTTTTAAGCATTTTGGAAGTAAATCTTGCTAAAGAAAGTGCATTTTCTAATATTCACAAGCCAAGGACCCTAGATTCTTAACTTATTGACTCCAGTTTGTTCTGAACATTGATTATTGTACTGTCCGAAATACAATCTTACCCTCAAGAGCCCATTGAAGGGCTTTTCCTAGACCTTAATATGCTGGTCTTTTTCAAAAGTAAGACATCTGAGGGTGGTTACCAGCCCTGGATGTGGGCTTTGTGACTATTTTGCTTGACGCCAAGAAGCTTGTTTTCATTTCCAGCTTCCTGTCTTTGTTTCTGGCTGTAATTACCAAAAAGCTCACGCCAGAGTGAAGGGGTGGTTATGTAGCACTCCTTGAACTACTCCCAGCCCTGCTTGTTTTAGGAAGCTCTTTACACTTTTGAGAAGATATCAGTTGTCAGTTTCTGTGATCAAACTAGAACATGAGTCAGAAAAGTTCTATGAATTTTGAGAACCAGACTTGGAATACTTTGAACAATTAGATTTCTCTTCTGTCTAAATTCCGGAAAATTACATACATTGGTGAGATTCTTATGAAGAATTAAAATGGGAGGACATACTTTACTTGATTCTTCTTTTATTTTTATTATTATTATATATTTTTTGGCTTAAACAAGACATTTATTATCCCACACTTCAGGAGGCCAAAATTCTGAAATCCAGGTGTCCGCAGGGTTGGCTCCTTTTGGAGGCCCAGAGGGAAAATCTGTTCCATGCCTCTCTCCCAGCTTCTGGTGGTTGTTTCCAAGGTGAATCCTTGGCTTGTAGACACATCGCTGCAATCTCTGCTTCCAGCTTCACATGATTTTTCTCCTCTTCTGTCTCTTGTGAGTCTTCATGTGCATGACCTCCTTTTTTTTTAATTTATTTTTTATTTCAAGAAAAACGATTTTAAATATAATAATGTTACATGCAATAAACAATATTTTAAGAAAAATGATCTTAAATATATGAATACATTCAATAAACATTAATATCTCAAGAAAATGATTTTAAATATAATGTTACATGCATTAAACACCAATTATTCAAGAAAAATGATCTTAAATATAATATTACATGCAATAAATATTAATATTTCAAGAAAAAAAGAATTTTAAGTATAATAATATTACCAAAACTGTACTAACATAGTATGATATCACAAAAGTAGTAGGAAATATTAAAATTCTGCAAATAACAGGATTACTTCTATTATATTCTAAAATATTTTTTCCCCTCTGGCTCTATTTTTGTTCATCAGTTTATGTTGTTCATTATATTCTACAAATGAGTGAGATCATGTGATATTTATGTTTCTCTGACTGGCTTATTTCGCTTAGCATGATGCTGTTGCAAATGGTAAGAGTTCCTTCTTTTTTACCGCAGTGTAGTATTCCATTGTGTAGATGTACCACCGTTTTCTAATCCACTCATCTGCTGATGGGCACTTAGGCTGTTTCCAAATCTTAGCTATGGTGAATTGTGCTGCTGCGAACATAGGGGTGCATATATCCTTTCTGATTGGTGTTTCTGGTTTCTTGGGATATATTCCTAGAAGTGGGATCACTGGGTCAAATGGCAGTTCCATTTTTAATTTTTTAAGGAAACGCCATGCTGTTTTCCACAGTGGCTGCACCAGTCTGCATTCCCACCAGCAGTGCACGAGGGTTCCTTTTTCTCCACATCCTCGCCAGCACTTGTCATTTGTTGATTTGTTGATGATAGCCTTTCTGACAGGTGTGAGATGGTACCTCATTGTTGTTTTGATTTGCATCTCTTGGATGATTAGTAACTTTGAGCATGTTTTCATATGTCTCTCAGCTTTCTTTATGTTCTCTTTCAAAAAGTGTCTATTTAGGTCCTTTGCCCATTTTTTGATTTGATTATCTTCCTATTGTTAAGTTGTATGAGTTCCCTGTAAATTTTGGAGATTAAACCCTTATTGGAGATAACAATGGCAAATATGTTCTCCCAAGCAGTGGGCTTTCTTGTTGCTTTGTTGATGGTTTCTTTTGCTGTGCAGAAGCTTTTTATTTTGATGTAGTCCCATTTGTTTATTTTCTCTTTAGTTTCCATTGCCCTAGGACCTATATCGGTAAAGATATTGCTTTGGCATATGTCTGATATTTTGCTGCCTATGGATTCCTCTAGTATTTTTATGGTTTCCTGTCTTACATTTAAGTCCTTTATCCATTTTGAGTTTATTTTTGTGTATGGTGTAAGTTGGTGGTCTAGTTTCATTTTTTTGCATCTATCTGTCCAATTTTCCCAACACTATTTATTGAAGAGGCTGTCTTGACTCCATTGTATGTTCATGCCTCCTTTGTCGAATATTAATTGAGCATAGTGGTTTGGGTCGATTTCTGGTTTCTCTATTCTATTCCATTGTTCTATATGTCTGTTCTTGTGCCAGTACCAGGCAGTTTTGAGAACAATGGCTTTGTAATACAGCTTAATATCTGGTATTGAGATCCCACCTACTTTGTTCTTCTTTCTCAGGATTGCTGCAGCTATTAGGGCTCTTTTTTTATTCCAGATGAATTTTTGGAAAGTTTGTTCTAGGTCTGTGAAATATTCGGATTGCATTGAATCTATTGATTGCTTTGGGTAGTATGGACATTTTAATGATGTTGACTCTACCAACCCATGAACACGGTATATTCTTCCATTTGTTTATGTCTTCCTCTATCTCTTTTTTTCAACGACCTGTAGTTTTCTGAGTATAGTAGGTCTTTTACCTCTTTAAGTTTATTCCTAGGTATCTTAATTTTTTTGGTGCAATGGTAAAGGAGAATGTTTGTTTAGTTTCTCTTTCTGTGAGTTCGTTATTGCTGTATAAAAAAGCCATAGATTTCTAGGTGTTAATTTTGTATCCTGCCACATTGCTGAATTCATTTATTAAGTCTAGTAGTTTGGCTGATGGAGCCACCACTCGCATCCACTGCCGGTGCCTGGCGCCGTCCCGATCTCCCCTGAGGGCTTCTGCACCTCCCCCTGTTCCTGCTGGTGTGGCTTAGTTGGTTGAGCATCATCCCATGCACCAGAAGGTCTCTGGTTGGATTCCCAGACCCAACCCCAGTGGGTGATGTGCAGGAGGCATCAGATTGATGTTTCTCCTTCACATCCATGTTCCGCCCCTCGCCCCCTTACTCTCTCTAAGATCAAATTTTTTAAAAACATACTAAAGAAAAGAAGTTTGGTTGTAAAAGGGAAGGTGGAGGTAGAAAAATAGATGAGGTTCAGCAGATATTTGTATGTTTACATTTTTCAATTTTTTTAGTGTTGATTTAGGAGATAGGAAGTGGAATTTCACCTTTTGTATATAGGTATTAATGCACATGTTACTAGATAAAGTTTAGAAATTAATCATCAGCAATGAGACTGCATCAAACTGAAAAGCTTCTGTACAGCAAAAGAAACCAGCATCAAAATGAAAATGGAACCCACTGTATGAGAGACAAATTTGCCAATGATACATCTGATAAGGGGTTAATTTCCAAAATATATAAAGTACTCATACAACTCAACAAAAGGAAGACAACTCAATTTAAAAATGGGCAGAGGACTTGAATAGACACTCTCTAAAGTGGACACACAAATGGGCAAGGGCCATATGAAAAAATATTCAATGTCATTAATTATCAGAGAGATGCAAATTAAAACACCCTGCCAGTGTGGCTCAGTGGTTGAGTGTCAACCATGAACCATGAAGTTACAGTTTGATTCCTGATCAGAGTACATGCCCAGGTTGCAGGCTCGATCCCCAGTGGAGGGTGTGTAGGAGGCAGCCGATCAATAATTCTTATCATTGATGATTTTCTCTCTCCCTCTCTCTCTTCCTCTCTAAAATCAATAAAAATATATTTAAATAAATAAATCAACAAACAGCAAGTGCTGGCAAGGATGTGGATAAAAAGGAACCCTAGTACACTGCTGGTGGGAATGCAGACTGGTGCAGCCACTATGGAAAATAGTGTGGAGTTGCCTCAAAAAATTGAAAATGGCACTGACATTTGACCCTGTGATACCACTTCTAGGAATATATCCTAAGAAGTCTGAAACAGTCAGGAAGAATATATGCACCCCTACCTACTTTCATAGCAGCATTATTTACAATAGCTAAGATCTGAAAACAGCCCAGTACCCATCAGTAGATGAATGGATAAAAAAGCTGTGGTACATTTGCACAATGGAATACTATGCAGCTGTAAAAAAGAAGGCTCTCTTACCGTTTAAGAGAGCATGGAGGGACCTGGATAGTATTATGCTAAGTGAAATAAGCCAGTCAAAGAAAGACTAGTTTCACATGATCTCACTTATATGTAGAGTCTAATGAACAAAATAGATCCAGAAACATTGACACATGCAACAGACTAACATATTTCAGAGAGAAAGGGGTGGTGGGGGAGGAGATTAACCAAAGAACTTATATGCATACTAGAGGCTCAGTGCATGTATTCGTGCACCAGTGGGGTCCCTTGGCCTGGCTGGTGATCAGGGCCTATTAGGGCCATCTCACCCAGTCCTGACTGGGGCCAATCTGGGCCAGCCAGCCAGGAAGGGACTGCGGGAGGGCTCCAGGGCATATCCAGCCCATCTCACCCAGTCCCAATCACCCAGACCCAGCAGCAAGCTAACCTACCAGTCAGAGCATCTGCTCCCTGGTGGTCAGTGCATGTCATAGTGACTGGTGGAACAGTTGAACAAACGGTTGAATGAACAGTCGGACACTTAGCCTATTACGCTTTTATTATATAGGATATGCATAACCCATGGACACAGTCAATAGTGTGGTGAAGGCCTAGGGAGGGGGGCAGGAGTGGGGTGGAGGGGTTAATGGGAGGGGAAAATGGGGACATCTGTAATACTTTCAATAATAAAAATAAATTTAAAAAATACATAAAAATAAAAATTAATCATCAGCAATAACATTTTGAAAAGAGACCTATGAAAGTACCTAATCAATAACCTTGCTTTATTGTTTTTTAAAGTAGCTCCCTCCTTATCAGTGCACATTATAATGCAGTGCAAGTTTACTTATTGTTTTTTGATAGTGTGGGTTTATGAGATTTATTAATATTTTCCATTATTTTCATGTTGTGTGCCTTCAAAAGATCATCTATTTTTAAACCATTAATTAGTTCCTAAACAGATGGCACAACAACTGAAAAATTATTTTTAGGGTCAGAAGCTTTAGTATATAATATTAACTTAGAACCCCAAACTTTATGGTTCTTTGTTCACACATCTTATTAACAAAAGTTATTGCATCCAAATTTAGTTAAAATTAAAATATCTACTGTTGGCGCAAAAAAAAAAAAAGTCTATTGAGAAAACATTTACAATTACCACCCCCTATTTTTTGTTATATGAAACTTTGGACAGTAAAAGTGGCAGGTATTAGAGAAAGGGGATATTCCAATACCCCAAAACAAGACACTTGAGCACAGAGCTAGACAGCTTGGAGCTAATTTTGGAACTCAGCAGTCAAAGCAGATATTTTTCAAAAGCATATCCGAGAAAAAATAGATTTTAAGCTTACATTCTTTTGTTTAAACTCAATGTGTATAAAATTAAACATAAACTTCTATCAAACAACACCAAAGTTGTGAAGCAGTGTCTTCCTGTCATGTTACCATGCAAAGTCATTTTTTATGCCCTCTTTGTCCTCACCTTTGCATCTTATCAATTACTAAGCTGCAAATATTACCTTCAAAATGTCACTTAAATCTGTCCTTTTTACAGATTCTCTCTAAATCTGTCCTTTATATAACTACTAGAGGCCCGGTACACGAAATTCGTGCACAGGTAGGGTCCCTAGGCCTGGCCGGCAATCAGGGCTGATTGGGACCTTCTGGCTGCTGGCCAGGGCCTTCCTTCCCCAGCTGCCAGTTCTTTCGTTCTGCGCTGCCCCCTGGTGGTCAGCACATGTCATAGTGAACGGTTGAACTCCCAAGGGGACAATTTGCATATTAGCCTTTTATTATATAGGATTCTGTTACCCTTGCTAAGCCACATCCATCCTGTTCCTGGATGTTAATTTCCTCTTAAATGTAATCATATATTACAATATTCCTGGTTTAGCCCAGCCACTGTGGCTCAGCGGTTGAGCATTGACCCAGGAACCCAGAGATTGCTGGTTTGATTCCAAGTCAGGGCACATGCCAGGTTTCAGGCTCAATCCCCAATACGGGTACATGCAGGAGTCAGCCAACCAATGTTCCTCTCTCACCAATGTTTCTGTCTCTCTATCCCTCTCCCTTCCTCTCTCTCTAAAAATCAATTAAAAAAATATTTTTTTAAAAGGCAATATTCCTGGTTTAGAAAGCCCCTGGCTCTCCTACACGTGCAGGATAAAATCTAAACAGTTTGTTTTTAGGTCTTTATGCTATGGTGCTGGTACACCTTCCAGCCATATTTCTAACCTCTATATGTCCCCTGCATTTGGATAAAGTTAGACTGCTTGCCCGGCTGGCATGGCTCAGCGGTTGACTGTCGACCTATGAACCAGGAGGTCACGGTTCGATTCCCGGTCGGGGCACATGCCTAGGTTGTGGGCTCCAACCCCAGTGTGGGGCATGCAGGAGGCAGCCGATCAAAGATTCTCTCTAATCATTGATGTTTCTATCTCCCTCTCACTCTCCCTTCTTTCAGAAATCAATAAAAAATATATATTTTTTAAAGTTAGACTGCTCTTTTTTCTCTAACATAGCTCTTGCTTTCTTGACTTCTTTTTCTTTATCAACCCTCTATCATGATCTTTTCTGTCTTTTAGGTCAAGTTCCACCTCTTTCATTGAACTTTTTCATATATGTTATTTCTCTTTGAGTCCCTCGTCTATAGCATGCTTATTTCTCCCTTATCTTGTTCTGCTCCATGTTATAATTATTTGTGTACCTGTCTCCTCTTCCCCTGGACTAATGACATCTTTTTTATATTTTGTAACACATACAAAGGTGCACAATAGGTGTTTAATTATTCTTGACTCTTGAGGTATACTGACGAGTGAAGCACTAGTATGTGACACCAATCTGTAATGACAGAGCCCAGTCAATTTACAGCTGGATAAAGGTGGAGGGATCAAGAAGAAAGGTTGCTTAGATTCTAATGCCTTGAACCTGTTTTTCTATTGGATGTAAAAAAAAAAATTAACAGTTGTATTGCTCTTCTGTTCTCTTTTCTCTAGATCTTGAACACCAAGCAAACTTGCAAGATTGTCAAGGTCTTATCTATATGCAGATTCCAACAGATGGATTTGGGCTACCACAAACACATTCAGTTTAGATTGAGCTGAGTTTACCCACCTTGTGCAAGGCCTTGCAATAATCAGTGGAGGTAGGGAATAGTGATGACATAGTCTCTCTCTCAGGATTGGAGTAGGTTTGGCTTGAACAGCTGTCTGCCACCAAATGCTGGTTAGCAGAAAAACACAATGATATTTTATATTTTTAAGTGACGTGTGGGTCCATGGAGATTAAAATGTTAATTTCAGCAGATTTGTCAATTTTACTGAGGGAAAAGCTGTCAGAACACTGTCCTATCACCAAAAATAGCTTCTTGAAGGCAGTGGGTGCCTGAATTTAGAAAGGTTAAAAATAAAAACAAACATATTTTTACATACTTTTTCAAGTGGTGGTAAAATATGCTGTGCTTTACCCAAGGAATTTTTCAGTGTGTTTATTTATTATCGGGATAGTTTCTTACATAACCCAAATGGTACACATCTCTGCCAAATTTTCATGAATTCCCAGGGATTTTTCTTCTGCCTTGTTCCTTTTAAGCTATTTATTGATATGGGAAGACTTATTTAATAGCATTTTTTTTTATCCACACCACATGCATCTCGATTCAGTTTTGAAGAGAATTTGTTTTTGGCTGCTATTCGATTCCAAAAGAACAAATTAAGTAAGGTAGGTGATTGAGTAGCTGGTTGGCAACTGGATTTTAGAATAGTTTTGTTCTCAATCTGGTTTGCTTCAATTATACATTACTCCAATTTCCTTCCTATATTCAAACAGCAAAAAATAGGTTTTGCTAAATATTGTAAAAGTAAGGGAGAAGTTACAAAAACATGGACTACGGCAAATTTGTGGATATGGACTCACATTACACTATTGAAAACAGATGATGCCTTTTTATTGTTACACAGAGATGGCAGAAATAGCACGGCCATGGTTCTACATGTATTAGGTTTTACTGGGATTGAAATCATTTTTCCTAAATAGTAACAAATACAGTGAAAGCTTGACATGACTTAGGTCATTCCTAAGGTGACTTCAGTACTAGCATGAGGTCCTCTGTAGGTTTGAAAACATGGGCTAACAACAATACTGACAAAGTCTGTGCCTTAAAATAGATTTTTAACTTTTATCTTTATTCATTGTACACATCAGTATTGATTTTTAAAAGTGTGTCAGAGTCTTGAAGCATTATATAAAGAATGTTGTATAGACACAGACTACTACAGATGTCTTAGAAAAACAGAGTGTCTTTCATAGAAAGTATGTATATGGAGAGTGTCACATTTGGTGCAAGTGACAGAAACCAAATTCTTAATCAAAATAGAATTTATGGCTGTAACCGATTTGGCTCAGTGGATAGAGCGTCAGCCTGCGGACTGAAGGGTCCCAGGTTCTATTCCAGTCAAGGGCATGTACCTTGGTTGCGGGCACATCCCTAGTAGGGGGTGTGTAGGAGGCAGCTGATCGATGTATCTCGCTCTTCAATGTTTCTAACTCTCTATCTCTCTCCCTTCCTCTCTGTAAAAAATCAATAAAATATATTTTAAAAAATAGAATTTATGGCTCCTGTAACAGAGGTAGATCTGATGTTAGCTATGGCTGAATTCTTGGCCAGGCTGCCTCCACATTTTGACTCTACTTCTCTCTGTGTTGGCCTCCATTCTCTCCACCTAATGGTAGAGTTGGCTGCTGGTACCTGTTGTACAGCATTTTTAGAAGCTTGAGATGGGAGAGAGAGAGAGAGAGAGAGAGAGAGAGAGAGAGAGAGACCTTTCCCTACAGTTTGGCAGAAATCCCAAGGATTCAGATTTGGCCCAGTCTGGGTTTTATGTGTGTACACCTGGGAGGCGGGCAGGGATGCAGATGGCAGAGTGTGGATGGAGGACTCTGGGCAGACCTGGATCTCATGTTACTCCTCACCAGGACTAGATGGACCAAGAAGAATCACTAGGGATGAGGGAGGGTCGGCTAAAGGAAGGAACAATGTACAGATAAAGCCCTTCACTGCTTATTTAAACCTTTTATATTTAAGCACTTTTAAATCATTCAGAACTTTGGGGGAGGGGGGACAGCCTAATTTCATTTGTTGTCTGAATTCTACAATACTTTCTATATGATAGGTATATATTTAGTTTTTGTTTAAAAGTGGTTTTCTTTACATGTAAATTTTGTTTAAAAAGTAAATTGCAGATTCTAAATTAGAAAAGTTAGATTAATGAGCTCAATTGGTTGTACAACTTGATAACTAAAAGTAATAATGCCTACCTCTCCAGCATCATCCACCACTCTCCCCCTTAGTCACTTTTGCTATTCCTCAGATATGAATCCCAACTTCATTCTGACCTCTGGAACTTAAGTTCTGTTCTCTCTACCTAGATGGCCCTTTCTTCAGATTACTTTATAGCTTGTTCTTTTTATTTATTTATTTAAGTCTCTATCCAATGTTACCTCCTCCCTGATCACTCTATAACCTCTGTCTTGTTTTATTTTTCTTCACAGCATTTACTACTCTTGAAATTATCTACTTAGGTGTTCTTGTTTTTGTCAGTCTCCCTTTCCACTATAATGCAAATTCCATGAGGGTGAGGATGTTGTCTGTTGGTTCATGACCTGTGCCTGGTGTCCATTGACTGAATACATTTAGTTTCTCCCAAGAATCTATAAGACAGAACATACATCTTTTTTTATAGTTAAGATGGTCTCATAAAGGTGAAATAAATACCTTAAATGAATTGGCTGACAGTGGTTGGGACTAACATGATACTAAAATCCCGCTGTCCTCCCTCTCGGGTCTGGGCATTTTACACTGTACCACCATGGTCTGCCTGATGTCATCTGTTTTTCTCTTCTTTGCCTCCGGAGTGGTTACAGAATATTTCTGCAATCACTGTCTGCATCACTCATCACAGCAACCAAACCACAGATTGGCTCTCGATGAGAATTCTTAAGGCTCTAACTTCTGCTGTTTCTTGACATCATTTTTCTATGGCTAAAACTGAAGAACTTTTAAACCTACGTACTTTTCTCCATCTCCCATTTCATATGTGGTCAGAATATTTAGCTAACCCCAAGTCTTGGCTTAATTTTAAAGAATTAATTCCTTTATTTAATATGGATTTGAATTCCACTCCTCTATTTACTGATATAAGTCATTTAATCTCTCCAAGCCTGTCTCTTCATTTAGTAAATGGGAATAATAATAGTGCATACCTCACAAGGCTGTTCTGATGATGAAATGGGATTATATAAAGTGCCTGACACACAGTAATGGCTCAGTAAATGGTAGTTATGAACTGTATTGTTATGTTCTATGCACTTGTTCATGTGAGGATATAACAATGAACAAGCCAGATTGGAGCCCTTCTCCCTCAGAACTTTCAGTCTAATAGGGAGATAGTTAAATAAACACAACATACATCAAGTGCTCTAAGGGCAGAGGGTGTTAACCTTGGGCTTATTCTTGACTCCTCTTCTCTCACACCCCACATCCAGTTCATCAGCAAATCATGTTAGCTCTACCCTCACAAAACATCCAGAATTCGACCGCATCTCACCACCTGTACGGCTGGCACCCTGGCCGAGGCCTTGATCGACTCTCTCCTGGATTACTCTGACAGTTCACCCTGTCCCCTACAGTTTATTTCCCACAGAGCATCTGGGGTGATCCTGGTAAACTCAAGTCAGATCATGTCATTTGTTGTAGGCAGGAAAATACCCTCCCCCACAATGTCTATGTCCTCATCTCTGGAACCTATGAATATGCTACATGACCAGGGGACTTTGCATATGTGGGTAAGGACCTTGAGATGCAGAGATTTTTCTGGATTATTCAGGTGGGCCCAAACTAATCACACAACTTTTTAAAAGTGAGTACCCTTTCCTAACTGTCATCAGAGGAGATGTAACTACAGAAGAATGGCCACAGAAATGTAAACTGTTGGCTTTGAAGGTGGAAAGGGAGGGCCTCTAGAAGCGAGAAACGGTGAAACGGAATCTCCCTTAGAAAATTCTGATTCTCCCTAGAGCAAAGCCTAGAGCCTCCAGAAGAAACGCAGCTCAGCAGATACCTCGAATTTATCCCAATGAGACCTGTTTCTAACTTCTGACCTCCAGAACTGTAAAAGGAGAAATTTGTGTTGGGTTAAGACACTACATTGTGGTCATTAGCTACAGCAGCAATAGAAAACTACTAGTTCACTCTTTGGCTCAGAACCCTCCCAAGGCTCCCCGCCTCACACAGGGTAAAAGACGAAGTGCCCTGCAAGGGAGCTCCATGCCCCTGTCCCCCTGTGGCTCTCTGACCTCACTTCCTTTTGGTTCCCCCTGGCTCACTCTGTTCCAGCCACACTGGCCTCCTTACTGTTCCTTGAACCCTCCAAGCACTCTCTCCACCCAGGGTCTTTTAAGGACTGTTCCACCTCCAGAGACCCACATGCTGCCTCTCAGTGCCTGTGACCTCTGCTGAGATATCACCTCCTTAACGAGCCCTTTCCGATCGTCCCAACATAAAATAGGCACATGCCCCTTTGTCCTGGGCATGCCCCATCCACTTTATTTTCTCATTGACCCTTGTCACCACCTGACATATTATTTACTCATGTATAATCTCCCCACCCCTTTTTGGAAAATATAGGCTAACTTGCAGCTATGCTTTTGCTGCTATGTCTCCTTGCATGGAGTAAGTATTCAATAACTATTTATCAAATGAATTGAATGGATGAATGAGGGGGAGTGAGGGGAAGAAGGGAAAGAGAGAATGCTATGGGAACACAGAGGGGACATCTAAGACAGTGTAAGGGAGTGAGGGAAGACCTGGAGTGAAGCGTGTGTAGAAGTGAGCCAAATGCAGGACTCATTTTAGACATGGGAATAGCATGTGTGAGGTCATAGAACTGTCCAGCAGGCTGGAGTATAAGAGGCTGGATTCACTGTTAACTGTGGCACGGTGACCAGGAGAACTAGACAGCTGCTTAGGTTCAAATCCTAGCCTCTTTCTAGCAGTGGGTCTTTGAGCTGGTTGCTCATCATCTTTGTAAGATAGGTGTGGAAATAACCCAGCCCTTTAGAGGTACTGTGAAGGATAAATGAGGGGAACCTGGCACATTGTAAGCATGGTGTGTTAGCTATTGTCATTACTGGCAACCAGGGGCCACTGAAGAGTTTTATGCAATGGACTGACATGATAGGAGCTATGATTTAGAAGCCTTGCTTCAGCGATGTGTGCATGAATGGAGAATAATGAGCAGGAAAAGGAACTGTTTTCTGAAATGGGCTTTACATGAAATATGAAACCTTCTTTGAGCTAAGAGTGATGATTACTCTTATTTTCAGAAATGTTTACTATGTAGTTTACAATGAGTTAGATGACTTGGTATGAAATAACACAAGGAACTTTTGCTTATCTGACCACAGAGCAATTTTGTGGGTCAAAAACAGCTTTTAAAAAACAATAATAGAAAATGGAGCACAACATTTGGGAAAGGTAGTACTATGTCATGCCATTTCTGTTTTAATTACATATGTGGATATATATTTTAAAATATTTTGATTGATTTTTAAAGAGATATGGAAAATTGATGAAAGAAAAATATCATCGATTGGCTGCCGCCTGCATGCCCCCTCCTGGGGATCAAGCCTGCAACCAGACATTGTGCCCTGACTAGGAATCAGAACAGGTGACCTCTTGGTTCTTGGGTCGATGCTCAACTGCTGAGTCGCACCGACTGGGCCATATGTGGATATATTTATCCTCACATATGCATATATTACACTCACACTCACTGGTTAGCTTATAAAGTGTATTTCTGACCATGGATCAAGTATGGTTTCATGAGTTTTAGAGACACTGTTCATGGGACCTGTTCTAATTTTTATTCTGTAGGCTACTCGTGTCATTCCGGTGAGTCCTTCCCTGAATCTTTAAGTTCTTCTGGCTCTGTCGAATTATGACTCTAGATGTAGGAAATCTCCCTGTTTGGGTGTGTGTCCTAATGTCTTGCTGTGACATAGTGAGTTAAAGGCAAACCCCAACCATCCTTAAAGGACAGCTCCAAGGAAGCAGTTGGCAAAGCACAAGCCATAGCAGAACAGCTGCAGGAGGCTGAAGCCAGATCCCACAGTACCTTGTGTTTCCAAGTTCAGGAGTGGGAGGAAGGATGGGAGGTGTGAACTGTTTATCTCCATAGTGCCACCCACCTCTCTGCCTTTGAGCGTCACATCCACAAGCTGCCAATAGCTCAGTGCAGTCCCTCTGCCCACCTGGCCCCTTTCGGTTGCCCATTATGGAATCAGCTAAGGAGAACTGTAAGTGCTACACCAGAATATTGGAGGTCCGCACATGCCCCATGGTCATCTCTGCAGAACTTCTTTGCTAGAAGGTGCCTGGCAGGTCAGCTGCTCCATGAGTGGAGTGGGGGGTAGGGGGTGGGGGGTTGACTGTGTCTAATTATATGTGCACAGCAATGTAACCAATGCCCACATACCCCTTTTGTCAGTGGCTGCGTGCCACTGGCACTAGCCCACCTACTAGCTTTGCTGTAACAAATTTTCTAGAGGTAAGAAAGCTGGGAGTCAGAACTATGAGGAACTAGATTAGCGGTGGCTGGGACCAGGAGAGTTGGACAATATCTGCTCTTTAAATTTAGCTGTCTTGTGACTGATCATGCAGAAAGCACAGTGCTTTGAACAGCATTATACTTTTAGGCACTGAGGCCCCTGGGTGAGGGTGTGGGGTTAACCCCTTGTATTCCAGGACTTTGTCCCTTTTATAATAGTTTATTCCTTGTTCTGGCTATTTTTACTAACTTGCAACATTATCCTTCCCCTTGCATCTCCATAGCACATACATTGAGTATTTTGAATATGTGGTTTTGGATTTGTAGCATTTGAGCAAGTATTCGTTTGGTGCAAAAGGTTATTAATAATGTCAACATTACAATGAATACCTTCTTCTGGTGAAATAAAACCTCTTTTAAAAAATGCTTTTATTGATTCTTTTTGAGACAGAGGAAGGGAAAGGGAAAGATAGACATGCCCCCTACTAAGGATCAAGCCCACAACCTGGGTATGTGCCCTGATGAGGAATCGAACCAGTGACCTCTCTGTGCATGAGACAACACCCAATCCACTGAGCCACACTGGCCGGGCCAAAACCTCTTTTAAAAATACTTTTTTTTTAATTTAAAAAAATCAAATTGTAATGTAGATCTGTACCATGATATAGAACAGGAACTAATAAATTAGAATTCATCATCTTCCCCACTTCCCACTCCCACTCCCCACCCACCCTTTTTAACAACAAGAAGCCATCTTGTCATTCGGAGAGATTAAGAAATGAGGCATCTACAAAACATTTTAGCATATGGTTGGGGTAGGTAGCTTCTTAGCTTTTCTAGTAAGGGACACATTTGTCTCTACTCCTTCCATTGGTGAAAATTAAAGAAATGTTTTTAATTTCAGCCTCAGAAATCAATAGCTTGGTTTTATCTATCAATACCAATTTTATCACATGAAGAAAGAAGAGGAAAAATAAGACAAATTTATTTCCACTGCCTTCTACTTCCCTAGCACTTCTACCAAGAGTCTAGAGGCAGTTGAAGGGAAAAGAGAGAGATTTCAAAGAAAAGAGTGTGTTCATGCTGAAGGTTGTGGGTGGCCTTTGGTAGTTCATGAGAGAAGCGGGGAAGTTCAAGACTGGAGCGCCCTGGTATCAACCTACCCTTCACTGCATGGGCAAACATTAAAGTATTTAAATTCTAAACTATAGCAACAAAACTAAATTCCCCTAATGTTTGGATTAAACTTTCATTTTCTTATTGGGGAATACTTTATTTAAATAATAATAATAATAATAATAATAAAAGCAAAGAAAATAGGGTATATGGTTTGATGCCACTAAAAGGAAGTACCAAAATGTCCTTGTGATAATACCACATCCTCATGGGTAAGCACTTTCAAAGCCATGGATTCAGCATTAAAGAGAGGTTTGAATGGAAGTGCACATTAGTTGGCTAATAGTAATAAGAATAGAAATTAAGCTTGGGAAAAGAAAAGAAAAGGAAAGGAAAGGAAAGGAAAGGAAAGGAAAGGAAAGGAAAGGAAAGGAAAGGAAGGAAAAGAAAAGAAATTAAGCTTGTATAAATTCCTCTTGGAACTCAGGAAAATGTTTATCTTTTTTATACTGGTATAAATTTTTCCTCAGTTAATTAGAACAATATAACAGTGTATTTTCTTTTTAATCTTGTAATCTTTTTTCCCCTAAGAAATTTACATTACATGATATTCTACTGTAAAGATATATTGTAATTTAACCAACATATTGTTCAAAATTTAACATATATCCTCTTTTTCTCTAGAAACAACATTGTAGCAAACATGCATAGGTATATTTGTCCTATCCTTTTCTTAAGGTAAATTTAAAAAATACACGTATTTAGCATTTTGATACATATTGCCCAATTGTCCTTCAGAAAAGTTTTTATGCTCCTACTAACAGTGTGTGACAACCTCTATCTGCACAGTCTCACCAATATTTACTTAATATGTTTTACTTATACATGTTTCCTGTTTTCTTTTTGAAGATAGTTTATCTTCTCACGGGCCAGAGTTTGAGAACTGCAGAGCATATTCAGCCGTGAACAGCAGGCATTTCCTTATGTGTTGTGTGTGGCAGAGGGAAGGCTGGAGGACTTGGATGTGCCTGCCTCCCTCTGCAATAAGAAAGCCCATATCGTACAGGCATGCTAGCCCCTTATTTAATATTACATATTAATTGGCACCAACTTTCTGCCAGACCTTGTGCCACGTGATAGGGATATAGTGGTGAGCAAAATAGTCTCTGTTCTCAGAAAGTTTACATTTTAATAGGTTGTTTTCTAAGGTATTATTTTCCATCTTTACCATCTGACAGGGAAGGGAAAGATATATCTTTCTAACTTGCATGTTTTATTTTTGAATTCAATATTTTTTTTGGTCCATTTGTATTTCTTTCACTTAATAATTTTTTTTTCAGCAGTGTGATGATTGCGGGAAGGTATGTGCAAGTGGAAGAGGATATAGAGGGGATAAATGGTGATGAAAACTTATTGGTTTTAGAAAGAGAGGGAGGGGTGGGGAAGAGAGAGAGAGGAGAGAGAGCGAGAGAGCGAGCGAGCGAGAGAGCGAGCGAGCGAGAGAGAGAGAGATCTGTTGTTCCATTTATTTATGCATTCTTTGGTTGATTCTTATATATGCCCTGACCAGGGATTGAACCCACAATCTTGGCATATTGGGACAACGCTCTAACCAACTGAGCTACCTGGCCAGGGCTGTATTTCCTCCACTTTTTATTATGACTAATATTGGCCTTTTCCTGCACTTTCTTCTGATTTGTCAGCATTAATCACATTAACCCTTTGCCATTGTGGCAGACACCAGTGCCCCTCTCTGTACTTGCTGACCAGGCCATGGTTTTGTTCAGATGCTGGATGGCCATGGTAAGTGGAGTTGGATTTGTTGTCTGGGCTTTTAGGAGAAACAGATAATAGTGTGCTGAGTCCCAGCTCCGGCACTAAATTCCCATGTGATTGATCTCATAAGTGCCTCCATTTCCTTAACTGTAAAATAAAAGAGCTGGACAAGACAATGTTTTCAGCTTCTTTCTAGTTCAGATGGTCTACACTGTTATGGATTTAAGAATACAAAAACAAACCCAACAATATGTAGCGAATGTTTATAATGCAAGATACTATGTTAGGCATTGAGTATACATAGACACATAAGACACCATCATTGCTTTTAAACGATTTGTGGCCCGGCCAGTCTGCCTCAGTGGTTGAGCGTCGACCTATGAACCAGGAGGTCATGGTTCGAATCCCAGTCAGGGCACATGCCCAGGTTGTGGGCTTAGTCCCCAGTATGGGGGGTACAAGAGGCAGCCGATCAATGATCATCTCTCATCATTGATGTTCCTATCTCTTTCTCCCTCTCTCTTCCTCTCTGAAATCAATAAAAATAATATATAAAACAATAAATGATTTGTGGGCTAGTAGGGGGAGATAGATGTGTAAACAAACAAAAAATGATCTACTAGGGTAGACTTTTCAATGCACAGCACTGGGGCAATTGGACAATTAGCCCCCAATATTCTATATCTTTAAAGGTAGCTATTTCCTACCTTTCACAAAAATTGAGTCCCTGTGGGCCTCAAGATTCGCATGAGAAACAAAACTTAGGAGATTCTACAAGAGAATGTCTTCATAATCTCAGGGTATGGAAGAATTATTTCAAACACAAGAAGCACAAATCATAAAGGAAAAGATAGATTTGACTACATTGAAGTCAATTACTTCTATTTATCAAAAGATGCCATAAAAAAGAAGAATATCCATAACCAGGAGAAGATATTTGTAACACATATAATTGAAAAATGATATCTAGATATAAAGAAAAATGACTTTAATAAACACTGGGCAAATGAAGGGGGAATGGGGGAGGTAGAAGAGGGTACAGGGGAGATAAATGGTGATGGAAGGAGATTTGATTTGGGGCAGTAAACACAGAATACAATATACAGGTGATATATTTTAGAATTGTACACCCAAACCCTATGTAATTTTATTAACCAATGTCACCCCAATAAATTCAATTTTTAGGAAAAAGTTGATTTTTAATATTTTAAAAAACTGATCAAAAGACATGAATAGACATTTCACAAGAGGCATTATAAATAACCAATAAGTGTATGAAAAGATATTCAACCTCATTAATAACCAGGGATATTATATATATATGTGTGTGTGTGTGTGTGTGTGTGTGTGTGTGTGTATATTTATATATCCAATGAGATGCTTTTTATACCATTAGATAGACATGAATTAAAATATCTGACAACAAGTATTAGAGAGGATATGAAGTAATAAAAGTTCATTCACACAGGGTGGAGGCAATAAATACAAAGTTAACATCTGGCAAACAAATTGCCTCTATCTTATGAAGTTGAAGATATGCAAACCCCATGGCTCAGTAATTCCACTCCTGGGTATAGGCTCTGGAGATGCTCTTGTTTTTTTTGTGTGTTTTTAAAAAATATATATTATTATTGATTTCAGAGGGAGAAGGAGAAGGGAGAGGGAGCAAGAGATAGAAACATCAGTGATGAGAGAGAATCATTGATCTTCTGCCTCCTGCACAGCCCACACTGGGATTGAGCCCACAACTCGGGCATGTGCCCTGACTGGGAATCGAATCGTGACCTCCTGGTTCATAGGTCGACGCTCAACCATGAGCCATGCCAGTTGGGCTCTGGAAATGCTCTTGTAAATGCATACAAGGAGACATGGACAGGAATGCTCATAGCATCATTGTTTCTAGAAGAAAAAAAAAAGAACTGTGAACAACTCATATGTTCATAGAAGAATAAAGAATATTCAGCCTTGGCCAGGTAGCTCAGTGCTCAGTTGGTTAGAGCATAGTCCCCATATGCCAAAGTTGCTGGTTCAGTACCCGGTCAGGGCACATGCAGGAGGTAACCAGTGAATGCATGGATGGATGGAACAACAATCAATTTTTTCTTCTCTCTCTCTCTCCCTTCCTTTCTCTAAAACCAATAAATTAAAAAGAATTTTAAAGATTCTTCATATAGCAGTGAAAATAAATGATCTAGAACTGTAGTCATTAACATGGGTGAATTTCACAAACATGATTTTGAGCTAGAAAGAAGCAGAGAAAAAAGTTATAGAAGAATACATATAGTATTATATAACTTATGTAAAGTCCAAAAAATATACAAAACTAACCTACTTAACAACATAGTTTAGCCTGGCAGACCTTGACCATGCTCAGAACACTTACATTAGCCTACAGTTAGGCAATGATCTTGAATTTCATCTCATGAGTAGTTTCCTTCTTCTTCTTACCAAAAGCAGGAGACACAGATGGACATTTTGAAGACATGACAGGATGTAAAACCACAACACACAATATCCAAAAAACACTGGCAACACAGTACACTGCAGGCTAACTATCGGTGGTTTACCCATGTGGTCATGTGACTGACCGGGAGCTGTGGCTCACTGCCACTGCCCAGCATCAAGACAGAGTGCGGTGCTAGCCTGGGAAAATATCAAAATTCGAAATTTGAAGTATGTTTTCTATTGAATGTATACCATTTCCGCACCATTTTAAGGTCAAAAATCCCAAGTTGAAACATTGTCGTTGGAATCCTCTGTATTCATCTTTTTACCTGTTGATTGACATGTAGCTTATTTCCTGTTTGGGGCTATTATGAATAAAACTTCTATGAACACTGTTAGGCACTAAATGTTTGTGTCCCCCTAAAATGTATATGTTGAAGGCCTGATCCCCAGTATGGCTGTATTGAAAGATGGGACCTCAGGAAGTAACTAAGGTTAAATGAGGTTATAAGAGTGGGACCCTGATCAGATAGAATTTTGTGTTCTAATAAGGAACACCAGAAAGCTTGCTCTGTTTCCCCTCTCTCCATGTGAGCAGAGGAAAGGCTGTGTGAGGACACACACAGAAGGTGCCATCTGCAATCAAGGGGAGAGCTCTCGCCAGACGCCAACCGTGCTGGCACCTTGATCTTGGACTTCCAGTCTCCACAACTGTGAGAAAATAAATCTCTGTTGTTTAAGCCACACAGTGTGCGGTATTTTGTTATGGCAGCTTGAGCAGACTAATACAAACATCTAACAGCATCGTAAGGAATTCCTTTCCTTCTTAAACTAGCCAGAGTTGGTTTCTTGCTCATTACACTTAAACCATGAGTGACATAGTGTGTATAACAGAAGTTTTGGAAATGGTGGTGCAAGAATAAAAGATGGTGTTGCTCAGAAAGGCCAGAGCATCTCCTTGTGCTGTACCCAGAAAACAATGTAAGATATCACAGTATTTTGAGCCAGGGAGTCATGCGACCAGATTAGCTTTTTAGTAGTACAGAGATCTGGAGAGGGTGACATTGTGGCAGTGTATTTAGTTTACAAGGACTGCCGTAACAAAATACCATAAGCTGGGTGATTTAAACAACAGAAATTTGCCTGGCCAGTGTGGCTCAGTTGTTTAAGTATTGTCCCATGCACCAGGAGGTCGAAGGTTCCGTTCCTGGTCAGGGCACATGCCTGGGTTGTGGGCTTTATCCCCAGTAGGCGGTGTGTAGGACACAGCCGATTGATGTTTCTATCTCTCTCTCTCTTCCTTTCTCTGAAATCAATAAAAACATATTAAAAAATAAACACATTTATTTTCTCATGGTTCTGGAGGCTGAAAGTCCAAGATCAAGGTGTTGGCAGGTTTGGTTTCTCCTGAGGCCTGGTTCCTTGGCTTGAGGATGTCTGCTTTCTATCTGTGTCTTCACATGGCCTTTCCTCTGTGTGCACTTGCATCCCTGGTGTCTCTTCCTCTTCTCATAAGGGTACCAGTCATATTAGACTAGAGCCTCATCCTCATGACTTCATTTAACCTTAATTACCTCCTACAGGCCCCACCTCCAAATATAGTCACATTCTGGGGTATTGGGGGTTAGGGCTTCAACATATAATTTTGTGGGGAACACAAACTCAACCTATAATAGGCAAGGAGCCCAGTTAGGATGTTATTTGTAATAATCCAGGGAAGAGGTACTAAAAGACTGGACCAAGGCAGTGGCATTGAGATTTGTAAGGTGGGCACAAACTCAAAAGCTTTTACATGGGAAACAGTTAACAGGATCTGAGGTTCAATTAAATGTGGTGATTATGGGAGAGGGAGACTCCAGGAAAGTTCTCATCATAGACCATAGCCAAATCAAGAACTTAAGGAACAAATGTTTAGAAACCTTGGTGTTTTGGATCTAAAGGGATTGCAGTTGGGCAGCGAAAGTCTTCTTACTATGTACTAAAGGTATGAAGGTGGCAAGGGGGTGGAAGGAAGGGAGAGGAGCAGAGGGTTCACTGAAGTACAGATCCAATAATGAGGGACTGAGAATCAAGTTGTGTTCTGGGCCCCTTTAGCCTACATCTACCATTTTACCCCAAACCCTTGGCTTGTTAGTTATAAAAAAAAAAGTTAAGATCTGAATGTTGAAAACATTATATACTTCAACTTCAACTCAGCCAATATTTAGTGAGCACCTACTACATTGCTGATCTCTGTGCCAGGTCTTGGAGTTACAAAATGAACATTAGCTAGCAGTTACTGAATTTCAATTATGAAGGCTGGGCATCAGAATCATCTGTGGGCCTTCTGCCCAGGCCTCACCTATGAAAATCTGACTTAGTAGATAGGGCCCACGAACCTATATTAAAACAAACCGACCAAAAAACACACAAATACTCTACATGGGATTCTGTTATACAGTCATGATGAAAACTATCAACGAGTCAGGCATTATTAGGCACTTTTATGTATATTTTATTTAATTGTTACAACCACCCAAGTATCATTATCTGAGCTCATAATCTGGTAGGGAAATAGATACATGTGCACAAGTAATCGTGAGAATCTGAATAGGAAAATATTACTTTGGGAGAAAAATAAAATCCATTTATTTACCATTTATCAGACACTTAGTAAAAATGACAGGCACTGTGCTAGGTTCTAGAGCTACAAAGATGAAAAGAACATAATGTGACCACCCAAAAGCTCCAGCTCTGAGGAGACGATGACCGTAAAAATCTCAAATTATAATACTGAACTGAGCTCTGTTCTAATGGACTTATGTAGGAAGGGTGACCGAACAACCAGAGCACAAAGGAGAAGTCATGTCACTGTGATAGACAAGAACCGAAGAGGTTCCATTTAAGCCAAGTTTTAAATAATGAATGGGAGCTCACCAGGCACACAAAGGGAGGAGGCCCATTCAAGCAGAGGAAACATCAGGTACCAAGGTGGGTCTGAGAAAGAAGCACGCTGAAGTGGCTGAGAGAATTCCTTCATGGGTGGATGAACCCATTTGGAGCAGAGAGACGGGCAGCAAAGAAAGTAGGAAGGGTTGGCAATGATGAAATCAGAGAATTTGGAGTTTGTCCTACAGATCTGTGGTTTTCAAATTATACTCAGTGGAGCTGTGAGTATTCCTTGGAGTCCACTGGTGAGTCACCTGGTAATGGGGAACGGGGCCAGGTGGCCAGGCACTGGTCTCCCCGCCCTGTTTCAACCACACCAGTTCCAATTTTGTCCATTTGATGGTGGGCATTGATGATAGACTTTCTTCTTTTAAACAAAGGGTTCCAAGGTTAAGTAAAGTTTAAAAAACATAGCTTTAGATGATATTAAACTTTTGAAGAATTTTAAGCAGTAGAGTGCTGTGGGTTTTCAAGGTGAAAATAGTTGCCAACAGTGTCCAGTGCTGAAGAGATTTCAGGAAAAACAAGTCCTTAAAAGTGTCCTTTGGTTTGCCAATTGGAAAGTGACCTTATTGAAAACAGTTGATGGGGCTGGGTAGGGAGGGGAGAATAGAATGCAGTGGACAGTGAAATGAATAAGAGGAGGAAATGTGGAGACGATGCTCTGAAGAGTCTGAGATAGAAAGCAATGGAGGGAGATGGATTTGGCAATAGCCAAAGGGGAATTTATCCAGCTCCTAAGTTCTCCTTTCTTGCTAACTGATCCCCCATCCACATGGCCATGAAAGCAGGCTTCTGGAAGCTATGTTTGTAGATGGCTGATCCCTTGGCTACAGTTGCTTGGCTCTGCAGGAGTACGTCATCCAAGTTGGGCCAATGCTTCCCCCAAGACATTTAGTATTTGGGTCAAGAGTGAAACCCTTTCCCTCCTGTTGGTTGGTTACTTTTGGGAGCTGAGCCTGGAGAGGGAGAGGAAATGAGCTTCATGTGTGCAGAAGAACAAAGCAGATGTGTGGAAAGGACAGGCGAGAGCATCCAGGCTTCACGGGCGCTGTTTCTAAAGCCTTCTCAAGGTACATGGATAGTCCGCCATTGGTTCTGAGTGAAACCATCCTATCTTATCATCAACCTACTCCCCTCTACTCCCCCCTCCCCATTTTGCCTTACTCAAATAGTTTCTCTTATCCCTTTTGCTGTTATTTCTTTCTCTTTTCTTCAAAGAGAACAGAAAGGTCAGTTGAGATACAAGTTGAGGATGCAGAGTGGATAACTGATAGAGCCATTCTCAGAGAATGGAAGGTGAAGTCCAGAGAACAAGGGTGAAATGAATTTTCCTCTGAGATGGGTGGGTAAGGAAGAATATAAATGAGTATGGGAGTTGGGGCTAAAAAGAGTGTTCCTACCTACTGACTCCTATTTTCTTAGTGAAGAGTCAAAATTATCTACAAATCACGAGAGGGCAGGGGCACAGACTGTGTAGCAAATAGCTATTGTTCTAGTGCACTAGAGATCTGGCCACAGATAAATAATACAAAGACAACTGAAAATCCTATGTAGCACCCAGGTCTTGTATCACTGAATGCAGTGATACATAGTCTCAGCCGTAAAAGCCTTCAATTCTTGCCTATCCAGCCCCCTTTAAAATATAAATCAGCCCTAACTGGTTTGGCTCAGTGGATAGAGCATCGGCCTGCGGACTCAAGGGTCCCAGGTTCGATTCCAGTCAAGGGTATGTACCTTGGTTGCGGGCACATCCCCAGTGGGGAGTGTGCAGGAGGCAGATGATCGATGTTTCTCTCTCATCAATGTTTCTAACTCTCTATCCCTCTCCCTTCCTCTCTGTAAAAAATCAATAAAATATATTTAAAAAAATAAAATATGAATCAGATCACATCACACTCTCCTGCTGGAAATTTTCCAATGACTCCAAATGCTTTAAGATATAAACTGTCTCTGGTATTGCCCATCGACTAGGAGTGAGGAACATCTGGGTTGACCCAGTTCTGGATATGTGACATTGCCAGGGAACGACCTGGGGAGGGGTATGGAGGCATCGTTAAGAGTGTTGTTGAAGTGGTGGAGGAAGGCAAGACAGGCAGATACCAACAAGCCTGGGAGATAAAGAGTCCTGGGGGTTTGGAGATGTGAAGTGAATGTGTGGGGGTGAGACAGCGGGAAACATTCAAGGTGGAGCTTGTGCATGAATGTTCTGGGTGAGACTAGGTTTAGGGCAGGAACATTTAAGGACTTCCCAAAGTGACATACTTGGAGACACAGAGATAGTAGTAAATGTTTTCTTTATTTGAATGGTACCACCTTCCACCTCTCACCAGTCACCCAAATCTGAAACATGGAGTTACCATAAAGTTTAGTCTTTTTTCCTTTTCTGTCATCACATTCAGTTGGCCATCAGATTTTTTTTCAGTTGTATTTCTTAACTATCTCTTGATCAAAATTGCCTTGCCTGAGAACCTCAAAATTGCTTAGAGCGTTTAATCTCAGTCCAGACAGCCCCACCCGGTTGCCCCACTCTCCTTCAAATTCCAATTAGAGCATGGCACTTCCAGGCTTAAATCGTTCTCATGTTTTCCCATTGCCTTAAGATACAAATTCCTTAGCATGGCAGGCGAGGTCCTTTCTATCTGGTCACTGTTTACCTCTTTAGTCATATAGTTCACTGTGATTAAAGGTCCTTGGAAAGAGCTTCCTCACCTTCTGTTGGATCTTACTTTTTCAAGATTCCTTATATTTCCAGAGACATGAGAACCCCATTTCTTTCCCCAAAGTATGACAGCTCCCTGTGCACACTCCTGACTCGGAATTTATCATGTGTTTCCTCCTTTGGTTTGAAAGCTCTAGATAGGAAATACCATTTATTTCACTTATAAACCTTGGAACCTACTGTCGGGTCTGGCCAGAGTATATGCTCAGTGGATATTATTGAATAAAGAACAAGTGAAGGTGGAAATCACCTTAGCTAATGGTAGGAGTTGGGGTGGAGGACTGAGTCAGAGGCCAAAGTCCTGGATGTATGTGAAAGTTTAATAGCTGTGTTTTATGGGGTCCAGCCATCAACATCCTCTCTTAGGGAAACTGCCTTGTCTACCAGTCAGCTGTCCTACAGCCCCCATCCTTACCCCCATTCCTGTGCAAATGATCAATTCCAGTGACTTGTCATGGAAAAAAAAATGAGCTGGGTTAATCAGATTTTTCTCCCGGGATCTGGGGATTGGGAGACAGATTAAAAGTGATAAGCTACAGGAGCATAGGTTAAAAGGATACATCAAGAAATAGATAGCAGAAGTCGCACAGTGACTCTGAAACTTGTTTTTATGACCTGTGACATTTTGGGATTCTCACCCTACTCCACTTTTAATATTTCTTCTTTTTTTTAAATCCTCACCAGAGGATATGTTTTTATTGATTTTAGATAGGGAGAGTGAGAATGAAAGAAAGAGAGAGACATCAATTGGTTGCCTCCTATACACACCCCTACTGGGGATTGAACATGAAACCTGGGCACGTGCCCTGACCGAATCAAACCCGCAATATTTTGCGTACGGGATGACGCTCCAACCAACTGAGCCACCCAGCCAGGACAATATTTCTTAATTTGGGACATTATATTACCATTGACACCCTATAATGCTTGCTTTACCATGGGGCAGTGAAAAAAAAATTGTGAAATTGCTATCATTAAATGGGTATTTGTAAATTTAGCCATCCACAGAAAAATGTTGATTTGATAATCAGCTTAGTTATTTGCACTGATGGTGTCATGCAGTTGAATTTTATTTTATTTTTTTCTTTATTGATTAAGGTATTACATGTGTCCTTACCCCCCAATCCCCCTCCCCCCAGCTCGTGTCCTCACCCCCCTAGTATCTGTGTTCATTGGTTATGCTTATATGCATGCATACAAGTCCTTTGGTTGATCTCTCCCCCTTACCCCCACCCTCCCCTGCCTTCCCTATGAGGTTTGACGGTCTGATCGATGCTTCTCTGTCTCTGGATCTGTTTTTGTTCATCAGTTTATGTTGTTCATCATATTCCACAAATGAGTGAGATGATGTGATATTTATCTTTCGCTGACTGACTTACTTGCAGTTGAATTTTAATTTGAGTCTCAAAGTGTCACTATAGGCATCTTCCAAAAGGTTACTCTGTGTTGAAGCACTGAAACAATAAGTTATTGTATATACAGATTATGCATCAGGAATGCAATTAAACGTAGAAATGGCCAACTCTATTTCTAAATTTGACATAGAAGTTACAAATCTAGAAGAGGTTGGCTTGATTGAAGTGTCTGAGGACACAACCTTTAACTGTCAATAGTTTCTAGTTATCAAGGGAAGCTGTGTGGATTCCAGGAATATACAATTCAATTAAAAAAGAGAAAACAAACTTATAACCCAAGAAGGCACATTTATAAAGCTTGTATATTCTTTGAAATGTCTCAAAATTATACTGTTAATTCCTAAAAGTACTAAAGAGAACAAGATATAACCATAGGTTATGAAAAGCAACAAACCATCATGCTATATAGTTAGCCAGATGGTCAAAGGGCTGTATTAGACTTCGGGCAGAAGTGAGAAGGCTTAAACGTAATCACCGATTATAGCACAGAAGAAAAAAGTGGTACAGTCCTTTCCTTTCGCCATGAGTATGCTCGCGCTTCGGGAGAGGCTTACCTCCAGTGTCCTCCGCTGCGGCAAAAAGGTCTGCTCGGACCCCAATGAGACCCATGAAATCGCCAATGCCAACTCCCGCCAGCAGATTCGGAAGCTGACCAAAGATGGGCTGATCATCCGGAAGCCTGTGACTGTCCACCTGGGCCCGCAGGAAGGGCAGGCATATGGGCATAGGTAAGCGAAGGGCACTGCCAATGCTCGAATGCCTGAGAGAGGAACCTGGGTGAGGAGGATGAGAATTCTTCGCCGGCTCAGAAGATACCGTGAATCTAAGAAGAGTGACCGCCACCTGTACCACAGCCTGTACCTGAAAGTGAAGGGCAACGTGTTGAAAAACAAGCGGATTCTCGTGGACACAGCCGCAGGCTGAAGGCAGACAAGGCTAGCTAGAAGCTTCTGGCTGACCAGGCCGAGGCCCGCAGGTCTGAGACCGAGGAAGCCCGCAGGCGTGAAGAGCGGCTCCAGGCCAAGGAGGAGGAGATCCTCAGGACGCTGTCCAAGGAGGAAGAGACCAAGAAACAAAGCTCCCCCTCTCGTCCCTGTACACAGTGGCCTTGGCAATTGCATGGTTCAGTCATTTAATAAAAGTAGCCTTCACCTAAAAAAAAAAACAGCGGTACAATTATGGTAATAGTCAGCATTTGTTGAACGAGTACCATGTGGCATTGTGTTAAGTATCTTTAGAGGTCTTATCTGTCTCAACCTCGGGACAATTCTGTTGGATCAGGGGTGTTTATCTTCATTTTAGTGAGAAAGCTGGGAGCCACTGTGCTGTTAGAACACCCTCCGTGAGCATTGTTATGGCTACGCCTATACTTTTTGGGTTGGGTGTAAAAAGTACACATTTAAATATAACGTATCTATGGTGCAGGTGTTGCAAGTTGGAGTAAGGAGGCCTTATTTTCAGGACCCTATCATCTTAGAGCTGGAGAAGGCTGCCCGGAGAAAGGTGTTGGTCAGGAGGCATGTCCCCGGTGGTTCTGAGAACGGCTCCTCCATCCTGAACGCCCTTGCACTCATACCTGTCTAAATCCCTCTGATCTTCGATGCCCACTCTAAATGCCAGCTCCTCCAGAAAGCAGTCTCTGGTTACATAAAAAGATATACATGGGAGATGTTTCTAAATGATTAAACAATGAAGCCAAGAATTGAAAGACGGATTTTTACAATTAACTTTGACCCTCGCTCCTTTCCTGGCCTGAGTTTCTTTAAACTGAAAGGAATCGGTGGCTCAGCCTGTATCTTTCTTTTAGAATTTCTTCTAACCTCTTCAGATCTCTGCCAAAGCTGCCTTAAACAGCAACTCTCCTCGCCGAGACCTGCAGGAGGCGGCTCCTCCGCGTTGGCAGCTCGGCAGGGCGGGGCTGGAGGAGCCCGAGAAGAGGCGGGGGCTCCGAGGGAAGCGCGGCGCGCACTCACGTGACTTCCTTCCCAAGGAGCCTCAGCTGTCGGCCTCCCAGCAACCGGTGCGTCCGCCTAACGACGCCTGCGCATCCCGGTTGGCCCTCGGGAACGCGTGTAGCCAGAAAGCACCCACGGTCGCTCTGCTCATTGGCTGGGGCTACCGTCGCTCTGGTGCGTTGCCTGAGCGCCCGCGGGCGGCACTGCCGGAAGCCCCTCCCATTGGCCGTATAAATTTGAGGCTGGCTGGTTACAAAATGTCACTCCCCGGTCGTTTCACTGAGGCCGTTTTTCTGTTGGCGGAAAAAAAAAGAGGAGCCGGACTGAAGCCTGACTTTTATAAACAAAAAAAGACGTCGTCTTCAAAAAAAAACATGACCCTCGGGCCAGGGTGTATTTGCTTCAGCTCAGAGTAGCGCTAGCGCGGCCCGTGCGTACGCCGTATGGGTCTGGGTCCCCAGGGCAGCCCCTCCCCGGGGTTCTTAAGGGTCCCCCCAAGCCCCGCCGGGGGGGGGGGGGGGGGAGGCAAAAGGGGGGGGGGAAAAAAAAAGGGGGGTTTTTCGGGGGGGGGTTTTAAAAGGATTCCCCCCCTTTTTGGGGAAAACCTGGGGGGCCCCCCCAGGGGGGGGCCCGGGGCCCCGCCGGAACTTCCCCCCCCCGGGGGGGGGGGGGGGGGAAAAAATGGGGGGG
>NW_005871062.1:875496-885344 GCF_000147115.1 Myotis lucifugus
TAAGAGAGCTTGCCGGGCAGCCTCTCGCAGTTCACTTAGTTCCTCTTTGCGCTTTTCCACTCTCCTTACCCCATGGAGGAAGTGGGGTGGTGTGGGGTGGGGTGTGGGGGCGAACTGGGACGTCGATTTCTGTTGCGTGCGAATCCCCAGCCAGAGGGGCTCCCAGGACGGCCCTGGCGGGTGATTTGCGCCGGGGTCGGGGGTGGGGGCGCTTGGACCAACCACATTCTGTGGGCTTTGCTTTCCACTTAAGCTTTCTGAAGCGGGTAGCGCTGTGGAGAGGTGTTGGATGGAGGGGCGAGGAGTAGGAGAAACAGTGCATTTCTGTTTTGAGGACGGAAGTAGGCTCTGAAGGTTGCAGTTACGTTCCTCTTCCCGCAGCGCAGGCCCGGGATCACAGTCAGATGCCCCCAGCGGGTCTGTCACCTGAACCGGCGAGGGGGCGCCCAGATTCCCATGGGCTGCCCTCCCTCCCTCCTGTGTGAGAGGCCGCGGTCCCGAGGGTGGCCAGACGGAGTACGCGCTCTTTCCGTTTCGGGCATCGTAGGAAACTCCTGAATTGTTTTGGAGAATGGAGTTTGCTTGATTGTATTTTGCAGTGTATTTACAGGCTTAGGGTTGTCCTTAGGCCTTAAAACTTCCGTTAGGCAGTGACATTTCTTGAAAGCGTCCCCAGAGCTTTGGTGTGTGTGTGTGTGTGTGTGTGTGTGTGTGTGTGTGTGTGTGTGAGAGAGAGAGAGAGAGAGAGAGAGAGAGAGAGAGAGAGAGAGAGAGAGAAAGAGAAAGAGAGGTCTCTAGGTCAAGCCTGCGTTGTCAATTTCTTGCATCCTCTGCCTGGGAACTAACTGTTCTCATCCTTATCACTGTTAATTAGATTTCCCGTTCTTTTTTCAGTGAAAAGCAACCTATTGTAAAACTAAGGAACTCCTACTTCTAAGAGAAAATTTAAGAACACGGTGGTTTTGACTTTTGTTTAGTTATTAATTAAAAATTTTTTTAAAAATTGATTTGGGAGAGAGGAAGGGGAGAAGAGCTAGAGAAACAACACTTTATTTTTTCCAATTGCTTCTATAATTCATTGGTTGATTCTTGTATGTGCCCTGACGTGGGGGTGGGGGTGTGGGGGTGTGGGGGAGGAGATTGAGCCCACAACCCTGGCGAATCTAACCAGTTGACTTACCGGGCCAGTGTCTTGTTATTAATTTTATTTGGAATTTAGGGCTATTGCTTGTAACAAGCTGCACCTGGTTTGATTGCTGTTGGTATTAGCTTTTGAAACTCTCAGGTTCTGGGTGAATTGAAGGACTCAGGAGACACTGATGGATTGTGTAGGACAGCTTTACAGGTTAGATTTCAGGATTGTGTAGCAAATGAAGTAATTTTTAAAGCATATCTTATAAAGTTACGCTTTCAGTGAAATTTTTATTAATATGAATCAGCTATTTGTTGTGTGTGTTTTTTTTAATGCGGTAATCACAGCCTTTTTCTCCTAGAGAAAATGGCATTGTGCGCAGTTTATTCCACATTTTAAATTTCATTTTTAAAAGAAAGTTGAAAGAAGTGACTTGGAGAACTTCTAGCCACTGGTGTTGGTCACAAACCATATGATATCTTTTATTTTATTTAATTTAGAGAGAGGGGGAAGGAGGAGAGAGAGAAAGAAAAAGATACATTGGTTGCCTCCCACACCCACCCTGACCTGGGATGGAAGCTGACACCTTCGACCTTCCCGTGCAGGAGATGATGCTCCAACCAACTGAGCCACATAGGCCAGAGCATATCTTTGTTTTTTTTATATAAGGTAATCATTGAATATAAAATAAAGGGAAAGATACTGATTAAGTTGTATTTTAGTGAAGTTTTGAAAGATGTTTCTCTTTCTCTCTCCCTCTTTTCCTCTCTTCTTTCCTTCCCTCCCCCCTTCTCTCTCTCTTTCTTTACTCTCTCTAAAATCAATAAACACACACACACACACACAGCTTCTTTAAAAACTGGCTTTTGTCTATTACCTAGAAAATTCTCCCCTATCTTATTATTATAGGACTAGAGGCCTGGTGCACAAATTTGTGCACAGGTAGGGTCCCTTGGCCTGGCCAGGGATCTAGGCCTTTCTGGGGGGCCAGCCGGGTTGCGGGGGTGGGGGATGCGGGAGGTTGACTGGCTGGGAGGAGGGGCCGTGGAAGGTTGGCTGTGGGAGTGCACTGACCACCAGGGGGAGCTCCTTTGTCAAGCATCTGCCTCCTGGTGGTCAGTGTGCATCATAGTGACTGGTTGACCGGTTGTTCAGTCATAATGGTCGCTTAGGCTTTTATATATATACAGTATATAGATATTTTTATATCATTTTATAGTAATTCTTATTGATTGATTTTTAGAGAGAGAGATGAAGGCAGAGAGTGAAAGAGAGAGAAACATCTATTTATTGTTCCGTTTATTCATGTATTCATTGGTTGTTTCTTATATGTGCCCTTACTGGGGATTAAACCTGTAACCTTGGCATATTAGGATGATGCTCTAACCAACTGAACTACTTGGCCACGGCCATTTTGTAGTAATTTTAGTGTCATGTAATGCAACTGCATTTTAATTTTGAGTGTGGGAGGTAATATAATTTTCTTTCTGTTGAAAGCTACTTGTAATACCTTTTACTGAGTACTCTATCCTTATTGATTTAAAATTACACACAAGAACATATACATACACACATACATACATGAGTCTTTTTCTGGGTTCTATTCTTTTCCATTAATGTATTTATCTGTTCTCTTGCAAATACCATTAATATTTTAGTTGCAATACTTTATAGTCTGTTATGATATCTGGTGAGATAAGTTTTCCCTTGTTATTGGTTTGTGCCTCCCTCCAAATTTAATGGCTGTTCTTGAATATTTTATCTTTGCAGTAGTTTCTTCAATTTCAGAAGTGAGTATGTCTTTCTACATATTTTGGTCTTACTAGTATTTTTGAAAACTTTTTGTAATGTAAAATTTCATTAATGATCCAACTATATGCAGTTTATAAGAGACATATTTTAGATTTAACCACAAAAGGTTGGAAGTAAAAGGGTAGGAAAAGGTAAAGCATGCAATGAGTATCAAAAGAGAGCTGGAATAGCTATACTAATATCAGATAATATAGATTATAAGCCAAAAATTACTGGAGATAAAGGACATTTTATAATGATAAAAGGGTCAATCTATTAGGAAGACATAACACTTATAAACTTACTAGGGGAGCCCCAAAATACATGAAGCAAAAACTGAAAAAAATGAAAGGATAAATAGACAATTCAACAATAATAATTCATAAATACTTTCAATAATGGGTAGAACAGCTAGGCAGATGATCAACAAAATAGATAGGACTTCGTGGATATCTATGGAACACTTCACACAGTAGCAGAATTCACATTCTTCTCAAGTGCACAGAAAATATTTTCTAGCATGGACCATATGTTACACCATTAAATAAGTTTCAATACATTTAAAAGGGATTGTACTAAATATGTTCTTTGACCATAATGAAATGAAAGTAGAATCAATAACTAAAGAAAATCTGAGAGATTTACAAATAGGTGGAAATTAAGCAACATGTTTATAAATAACCAGTGGAGCAAAGAATAAATCACAAGGAAATTAGGAAACACTCTTAGACAATGAAAATAAAAACATAGCATATCAAACTTATGGGGTATGGCCAAAGAAGTGCTTAAGAGGGAAATTTATACCTGGAAACACCTACATTAAAAAAAAGAAAAAATCTCAATCAGTGACCATTTATATTTCTATAAATTAGCAAGCACAACACTTTCATTTAACAGTGGCAGCAAAAAGAATAAAATAAATAACCAAAGAAGTGCAAGACTATGTACTGAAAACTACATAACACAATTTAAATAAAGACCTAATTAAATGGAAAGATGTTCCATGTTTATAGATCAGAACACTCAAAATTGATCTCTAGCCCTGGCCGGCTCAGTTGGTTGAGCATCTTCACATGTACCAAGAGGTTGCCAGTTCAATTCCGGTCAAGGCCACATGCCCAGGTTGCAGGCTCAATCCCAGTAGGGGTATACAGGAGGCAGCTGATGTTTCTCGCTTGCTCTCTCCCTTTCCCTTACTCCCTCTCTAAAATCAATAAAAAAACTAATTAAAAAAATTGATCTCTAAACTAAATACAGTCCCTATCAACATTCCAGCTAGTTTCTTTGAAGATTGCCAAATAATCCTAAAATTGATATGGAAATGCAAGTGACCCACAATAGAAAAAAAAAAAAGGCTGAGACAGAAGAAGAAAGTTTGGAGAATTCACTTCCTGATATAAAAACTTACTACAAAGTTATTGTAGTCAAGATAGTGTAGAACTGGCATAAGGATGGAAGTATAGATCAATGGAATAGAATTGAGAGTCCAGGACTAGATAAACCATTATGTTTATGTAAACCAATAATTTGATAAGGATACTGATATATTCTGTTTAGAAAGAATAGTCTTTTCAACAAAGGGTGCTGAAACAACTGGAAATCCATAATGCAAAAAATGAAGTTAGATCCCTACACCATATGCAAAATTAACCCAGAATGGATCATAAACCTAAATGCAAGAGCTAAAACTATAACATTCTAAGAGGAAAACAAAGGAGTGTACTTTGTAACCTTGAAATAGGCAATAGTTTTTTAGATATGTTGCGCTAAAGTACAAGCAACCTGAACAATAATTGATAAATTGGATTTCATCAACATTTAAAACTTTTGGGTTTCAAAGGACACAGTACGGGTTCCAACATAGGTTTCTACTCCAGTACTCACTTGTCTGTCTCTTTACTTTTTGGTGTAGCAGTTTGCCCTGTGACCTCATTTCTTTGATGGATCAAAGAAAAATTGTTGCTTTTTCTTTGTCCAGTGTTCTATTTGTTAGGATGGAGTGGTAACATCTAAGCTCCTTACATGCTAATCCAGAAGTCTCCGTGTGATTATGTTTTTAATTTTTCTGTTAGTTAATAATGTCAAGTACTTTAAAAAGTACTCATTGGCTATTTGAATATCTTTTGTGAAATTCTGTTCAAATCTCTTAACTCATTTTTTAAAAAAAGGGTTGTGTTTAATTTTTGAATTGAAGTTCTTTATTCTGGATACTTGAATATGTATGTCACATACATATTTTGTGACTATTCCCTTTCCTTTTAAAAAAATAGATACTATTTTTTAGAGAAGTTTTAAGTTCACAGCAAAATAGGATGACACAGAAAATTTTTATATATTCTATATCCCCATACATGCATAGTCTACCCAGTTATCAACATCCCTAATGAGAGCGGTACATTTCTTAAAATCAGTGAACCTGCACTGTCACAGCTTATCACCCAGAATCCATAGTTTATACATTAGGGTTCACGGTTGATGTACATTTTTTAAAAAAATATATTTTATTGATTTTTTACAGAGAGGAAGGGAGAGGGATAGAGAGTTAGAAACATCGATGAGAGAGAAACATGGATCAGCTGCCTCCTGCACACTCCCTACTGGTTATGTGCCTGCAACCAAGGTACATACCCTTGACCGGAATCGAACCTGGGACCCTTGAGTCGTCCACAGGCTGACGCTCTATCCACTGAGGCAAACCGGTTAGGGCTGATGTACATTTTATTGATTTCTACAATGTGTAGTGATATGTATTCACCATTATAGTATCTTACAGTATAGTTTCCCTGCCCTAAAATTCCTGTGTTCTGCCTATTCCTCCCCCATCCCCACACCCCAACTACGGATATGTGTACTCTTTTCATACATAGTTTTGCCTTTTCCACAATGTCATATAGTTGGAGTCATACAGTTTGTAGCTTTTTCAGATTGGCTTCTTTCACTTAGTAATATACACTTAAGGTTCCAACATGTCTTTTCATGGCTTGATAGCTCATTTCTTTTTAGCACTAAATAAATACTACATTATCTGGATGTACCAGTTTATATAACTGTATAACTGCTGAAGGACATCTGGTTGCTTCCAAGTTCTGGCAATTCTATATAATAAAAGCCTAATATGCAAATAGACCGAATGGCGGAACAACTGAACAGCCAGTCACTACGATTTGTGCTGACCACCAGGGGGCATGCGTGGACCATGGCGGGCGTCGGCCGCAGTGGGATGGTGGAGCAGGTGAGGGGGGGGGGGCGGGCGCGCTAGACAAGGTGGGGCATCGGTTGCTGTCATTGGGGTGAGCCTCTGGTGGTTACTGAAAATTCTTTGCTCCCGTGCGCTGCAGTCCTGCCTGGTGCTCACACTTGCTGCCGATGCCGGCCCTGCTTGCACTCGCTGCTGGCGCTGGAGCCGCTGTTCACACCCACTGCCGGTGCCTAGCGCCGCCCCGATCGCTTGGTGCCGTCAGCGGGTGCAAGTGGCGGCTGCCGGCCCCGATCACCCCTCAGGGCTTCTCCACCTCCCCCTGCTCCTGAGGGGAGATTGGGGCCGGCAGCTGCCACTCCCACCTGCTGCCGGCAACGGCCGCAATCTCTCCGTGCCTTCAGCGATTGGGGCTGGTGCCTTCAGCAGGTGCTAGCGGGGCTGGCACTGTCAGCACATGGGAGTGGTGGTGGGAGCGGGGCTGCCGGCAGACAGGGGACCAGGAGCCGCAGCGGGAGGGGCCAGGTGGGAGGGCGGAGGATGGTCTGAGACCCGCCCCTGTGCCTACTGCAGCTTCGCGGCCCACAGTTCCTTTTAAGGTGCATGAATTCATGCACTGGGCCCCTAGTTATGAATAAAGCTGCTGTATACATCTTTGTGCAGATTTTTTGTGTGGACATAAGTTTTAAAATTATTTTGGGTAAATACCAAGTAGTGCAATTGCTGGGTTGCATGGAAAGACTATATTTAATTTTGTAAGAAATCCCCAAACTATCTTCCAAAGTGATTGTGACATTTTATTACTTTTATTATTTTTTTATTGATTTTAGAGAGGAAGGGAGAGGGAGAGAGCGAAACATCCATCGGTTGCTTCCTGCACACACCCTGACTGGAGATGGAACCTGCAACCTGGGCATGTGCCCTGCCCAGGAATCTAACCCTTTGGTGCATGGGACAACACTCAGCCAACTGAACCACACAAGCACAGTTTGTGTGCCATTTTACATTCCCACCACAATATTGCTCCACCAGCATTTGGTATTGTCAGTATTCTGGCCATTCTAATTAGGTGGGTAGTGGTATCTCATTGTTATTTTAATTGCATTTCTCTGTTGGCATATTATTTTTCTAGTTGAGTTTTAAGAGTTCTTCTGTATATTTTAAATAATAATTCTTTGCCAGATAAGTATTTTGCAAATATTTCCTCCAAGTCAAGGCTTATCTTTTTAGTTTCTTCATTCCCTTTACTTTTTCGATAATGGGAATTTCCTCTGTCTTTTTTATATTGGATTCGGTTTTCATGTTATCTTTTCTGTTTACTTTTTTTGGCAGAGCATAGTTTTCATTACCTTCCTTTGAAAAGGTGCATTTTTTATTTTGAGACTTTATATGTCTGAAAATGTTTATAAGACTAAGTTGAAACCATTTTCCCTCAGTATTTTCAGGCAGTACTCCATTGTCTGCTGGTTTTCAATGTTGCTGTTGACACATAGGGTGCTGTTTTGATTTTTTGATTCATTTTTTGTCTCTGAAGGTTTTTTAGATTTACTCTTTATTTCTGGTATTCTGAAATTTCATTATGATGTGCTTTAGGATGGGTCTTTTTTATGTATTTTCTTGGAGACTTTCAATCTGAAAACTCATGTCTTTTGGTTCTGGGGAAACATTATTTCTTTGATAATTAATTTTCCTCCTTTTTTGTTATTTTTTTCCTAGAATTTTGATTATACTTATATTTTGAATTAATTATCTAAATTTAAAGAAAATTTGTCTTTTTATTCGAAATTTCTGGATGATATATGCAACTTATTTTCTAACCCTAGTTTCCACAACTTCTTTTTTACTGTTTGAATATTCCTTTTTAATATCTGCTCATTCTTTAACAGCTTCTCTTACACAGCTGAAGAAATGAATCATAGTTAACTTTTTTTCTTTCTGGATTATCTCTTTTCTTTGTCTTTTTGTTTTTGTTTTGTTTTTTGTTAATCCTCACCCGAGGATATTTTTTCCATTGGTTTTTTAGAGAGACTGGAAGGGAGTGGGGGAGAGAGAGAGAGAGAGAGAGAGAGAGAGAAAGAAAGACTGATTCATCCATTGGTTGCCTACTGCACTGCCCCGACCCAGGCCAGGGATGGAGTCTGTAACTTGACCAGAATCAAATCTGCGACCCTTCAGTCCATGGGTGGATGGATGCTTTATCCACTGAGCTAAACCTGGTAGGGCTTCTCTGACTCTTATTTTTATTTTTAATTTTTTAAAATTTTTATTGCCAAAACCGGTTTGGCTTAGTGGATAGAGCGTCGGCCTGCGGACTGAAAGGTCCCAGGTTCGATTCCGGTCAAGGGCATGTACCTGGGTTGCGGGCACATCCCCAGTAGATGTGCAGGAGGCGGCTGATCGATGTTTCTCTCTCATCGATGTTTCTAACTCTCTATCTCTCTCCCTTCCTCTCTGTAAGAAATCAATAAAATATATTTAAAAAAAATAAAATTTTTATTGATTTCAGAGAGAGGAAGGGAGAGGGAGAGAGAGAGATAGAAACATCAGTGATGAGAGAGAATTGTTGGCTGCCAACTGCACACCCCTTACTGGAGATTGAGCCTGCAACCCGGGCATGCACCCTTGACCGGAATCGAACCCGGGACCCTTCAGTCTTCAGGCCGATACTCCATCCACTGAGCCAAACCGGCTAGGGCTTCTCTGACTTTTTAATGAGCCAAAGCAGGCTAGCGTAGACTCATTTCCCCACCTAGTCCCTTTCCTGTTGCTGCTTCTATCCCAGGCTATTCCTTGTTTTATTGTCCCCAGCTTTAATAATTGTCCTCTAAAAATCACCTGGGCTGAAATCTTCCCTGCACGAAGTCAAGAAGCCACACACTACTGAGGGGCCCTAGGCAGACCGTTTGGGGCCAGGCCCCCTTTCTGGTAACATTATTACTATTATGTCTTCGGTTCTTTGTCCTTGTGGATTAGCAACTCCCTATTTTCCCCCTTTAATTAGAGTTCTGGAGAAAGTGGAGATAAATAGGTATATTCAATCTGTGATCTTTAACTGGAAGTTTCTGTACTGTTGATAGGCAAAGCATAATTTATACAAGAGAACACTCTTCTCGGGGAGTGAATATGGACCAAGTGAGCTGTTGAGGAAGATTACCTGTTTGACTTCCTTTTCAGTTACTGGTTGTGAGACCTTGGGCAGGTTTCTTTCTTTTTCTCAGGCTCAGAGAATGAGAATAATACTGCATGACTGAGTCCAAATGCCTTTCACTGACTCACTTAATGATGTTAATTCCCCTTCTTTTTCTTGTATCCTTGAAGAGTAGCTTAGATAATTTAGTTATGGTGTTGGTTTTCCCATGTGGAAATAAACTATTGGTTGGAAGCATCTAGGATGAATGAAGGATTTGGCATATTGTACAAAAGAAAATCATCAATGTTGTGGATAATGAAACAGTAAAAGTAGACGGACAAAACTTCAGTCAACTTTGTAGGAGATCAGTAAAGGTCTTACAAAAGAGCCATGTATAGATTTTATGTTTAGAGTATTTAAGAGGTAGAATGAGCAAAAGAAGAGGCAGAAAACAAAACAAAACCAATAAACAAAAATGAGGGCACAGTGCCTTTAAGGTTTAAATCTGAAATGATATCAAAAGACAGGGTAAGTGAACTGAGAGGTCACAGAAGAAAACTACTGTGAGGAAATATGTATGTTTACTTGAGATTACATGA
>NW_005871062.1:885813-913343 GCF_000147115.1 Myotis lucifugus
GCCGTTTCGACCTGACTGGGGTCGTCCCTACATCACGGGGGCCGTTTCAACCTCACCGGGGTCGTCCCTACCACACCGGGGCTGTTTCAACCTGACTGGGGTCGTCCCTACCTCACGGGGGCTGTTTCAACCTCACCGGGGTCGTCCCTACCACACCGGGGCCGTTTCGACCTGACCAGGGTCGTCCCTACCTCACGGGGGCCGTTTCAACCTCACCGGGGTCGTCCCTACCTCACAGGGGCCGTTTCAACCTGACCGGGGTTGTCCCTACCACACCGGGGCCGTTTCAACCTCACCGGGGTCGTCCCTACCTCACGGGGGCCGTTCCAACCTCACCGGGGTTGTCCCTACCACACCGGGGCCGATTCAACCTGACCGGGGTTGTCCCTACCACACCGGGGCCGTTTCGACCTGACCGGGGTCGTCCCTACCACACCGGGACCGTTTCAACCTCACCGGGGCCATCCCGACCTCACCGGGGCCATCCCAGCCTTACCGGGGAAACAGGAAGTTTGGCCCTCTGTGCCCTGCCGGCGGCTCCCCACCAGACAAAATCTCCAGGCGTTCCTGGTGGTTGAACATCCAGCACTCCTGCCCTCCACCAAGTGCGCAGACTGCCTGTCTGCTGTCCCCCAGCGCCCCACAAGAGACTGGGACCAGTGGGCATGTTTGTGCGCTTGCTGGTACAGCAGTTCCACATTGCCGGCCGAGTCAGGCCCAGCCCTGGCCGGCCCCGGACCCGACTCTGCCCCCTGATTGCGTCCCTCCCAGATGCAAGGAGCTGAAATCTGCAGCCTGCTGGGATGGGCTCTGTACTTGGTGCCTCTGCACATCCTACTCAGTCTCAATGCGCTTCTTTCTATGCGAGGAGTTGAAATCTGCAGTTTGTTGGGTTGGGCTCTGTACTTGGTGTCACATCCTACTCAGTCTCAATGTTCTTTCTCTCCTTCCAGTTGTAGAGCTTCCACTGGGCCAACTTTCCCATGGTTCTGTATGATAGGTGTTTGTCTGATATTTGGTAGTTTCGATGTTGTTGTGTGAGGTAGCAGGTCTCTTCCTTATGCCGCCATCCTGGTTCTCCTGGGTCTGCTTCTTGAGTGTGTCTCCCATGGCTGTGAGCAGTTGAAGTCTGCAATTTGTTGGGATAGGCTGCAAAAGCGCAGGTGGGTCTTTTTGTGCACCTGGCACAGCTTGGATGGGGATGTAAATTGATTAGGGCTGAGACTCATGGAGTCGCCATAGCGGAGCAAATAGCACTGGCTGAGTCTCCGCGGCCCCTTGAATCTCTGCCAGGGCTTTGTGTCCCCCAGTGCCGGCGAGCAGCTGTGCAACAGAGTCTCCCTCGCTTTCTGATGGCTGCAAGGCCGTGCTGCCTCTCCCCGTAGGGTCTGGTGCCTCATGATCCCGCCTGAACCAACTCAGTGGATTTGAAAATTTGCAGAAGCAAAGGCGTTTCTACTTGTGAGTCTGGCACAGCCCAGATGGGAATGTAAATTGCGTAGGGCGGGGTCACAGGGAGTCGCCGTGTGGAGACTCAGCGGCCCCTTGCCTATCCAGGACTCCAGGACTTTGCGTCCCCCAGTGCCGGCGAGCAGCCGAGCGCCAGAGCCTCCCTCGCTTTCTGACCGCTGGAAGGCCGTGCCGTCTCTCGCCTTGGGGCCTGGGGCCTCAGAGACCCGCCCGAACCAGCTCAGTGGATTTGAGAGTTTGTAAAAGCACAGTCATTCCCTCTTGTGCCTCTGGCACAGCCCTGAGGGTAGGGCGGGGTCACAGGGAGTCGCCAGCGTGGAGGAAATAGCGATGGCGGCGTCTCCGCGCCTCTCGCCTCCCCGGGACACCAGGACTTCTTGTCCCTCAGTGCCGGCGAGCAGCCGCGTGTCAGAGCTTCCCTCGCTCTCCGACCACTGCAAGGCCGTGGCCGCCTCTCCCTGTGGGATCTGGGGCCTCAGAGACCCGCCCCGAGCAAGCCCAGAGGATTCGAGGGTTCGTAAAAAACCGAGAATCCATTTGCAGCCCGCGTGGCGTGTGACTGCGTACCTCTGGTTTTGGTGCCTCCGTAGCTCCCACTCAGTCTCACTGCGCTTCTTTCTTTTCCTCCAGTTGTAGATCTCCCACTGGGCCAACTTCCCCATGGTTCTGAGTGGCGGTTGTTTACTTCATAGTTGATAGTTTCAGTGATGCTGTGAGAGAGCAGCACACACAGGTCCGCTCCCTACGCCGCCATCTTGGTTCTCCATGTAGAGTATCTTTCATCAGCTTGTAGAATTCCTGGTTATTATCTCTTTAAATATTGCCTCTACTTCACTTTCTTTCCTCCTTCTGGGACTCAACACCACATATGTTAGAATTTTTGGCTGTGTCCTGCATTTCTTTTCTGAAATGTTACGTTTTATAGAGAATTAGAATATTTTCTATTGACCTATAGTCCTGTTTATTAAGCTCATCTCCTGCTGGGCATAAACTGCTGTTAAACCTATCTGTGGAGTTTTTCAACTGTATTTTTCACTTTTGAAATTTTTATTTGATTTTCTCTTTTATAGATCCTTTTTTTCATTTTAAAATCATTTTTATTTATTTTCATTTTCATTTTTCAATTTTAGTTGGCATACAATATTACATTAGTTTCAGGTGTACACCCTAGTGGTTAGACATTACATACTTACTGAGTGATCATCCCAAGTAAATCTCACACCCATCTGACACCATACATAGTTATTAGAATACTAGAGGCCCAGTGCATGAAATTTGTGCACGGGTAGGATCCCTAGGGGCTGCCGGCTGCTGGCTGGGGCCTCCCTTTCCTCAGCTGTTGGCTGGGGCATCCCTTCACACCTGCCTTGGCCTGGCACTGCCCGCTCACCTGCTCCACCATCCTGCTGAGGTCCCGCTCTCGTCAGGGCCCATCAGGGCTGCAGTGCCTCCACTGCTGCCTCCTGCCAGCGCTGCATCACTGATGTCTGCCATGTTCTGCGCTGGTGATCAGCACATGTCTAACTCCCAGTAGGTCAAATTCCCACCCATAAGGACAATTTGCATCTTAGCCTTTTATTATATAGGATTATTGACTATAGTTTCTATGCTGTACTTTATATCTGCATGACTATTTTGATTTTAAAATATGGTTGTATTATATATTCTATGAAGATGTTATGGCCTAACACTTATTGTTTATTCCTGTTTTGGATGTGTTGTTTCTCCACTTTTCTGGGTTATAGATAATATGTTAACTAACAATCTCATGTTACTTTTTTGATGAGTGTAGAAAAATTGTATTATATTTCACTTTCTGAATTTGTCTGATTGTTTCCTCTAGATAGATACAGTTTAAACATTTTTGGAAAGAAAACTCATAGGTGATGATGTAATGTGTCATTTCTATCAGGAATCCCATGAAATTTGTCTTCCTGTTGACAATGCCAAGTTTGATTACTGTTGCTATAGGTGGGAAACCTGGGGAGGGAGAGGCTTGAAGTGGGATCAAAGATCAAAGGCCTTAAGGTGGGTAGGAGCTTGATCTTCAAGGAACAAAAAGAAGGCCAATGTGGGCTGAAGCAGAGGGAGCAAGAGAAAGAATGGTAGGAGATAAGTTCAGATGGATAGGTAGGGACCAGATCATGTTAGGCTTTATAAGTCATCCATAGTAAGAAGTTATGATTAGAAAGTTTTTAGCAGTGGTGAGAAATGATAAGGCTTATATTTTAAAGGTATTTGGAAAATGAGTTTTGGAGGGATGAGAGTGGATGTAGGGGAGAGAGTGGAGGAGAGGGAGGAATGAGAGAGAGAGAAAAAAAAAACATTGATTGCCTCCCACAAATGCCCTGACTGGGGCAGGGATGAACCTGCAACAGGGTATGTGCCCTTGACCAGGAATCAAACCTGAGACCTTTGGTCTGCGGGCCGATGCTCTAACCATTGAGCAGCCATTTAGGGTGTGACTCTTCATCTTGATGGTAGAATGGCAAGGTTATGTTGCAGAAGACCATGTGTGGCCTCCTTTGGGAAATATAATCTGTAATACATGGTGTCCAAAAATGCCTTGGAATCATGATGAAGAAAGTTACAAGATGCAACAAGATTGAATATTTAAAACTAAAGCGAGTTACTTTTCTCTGTCAAAGTGACAATTTTAAGAGTTCTTATTGTTAGGAAAGCTTTAGGGAAAGGTCCCCATACTGTTGTAAAGAGTGTGGTTTAGTATAGCTTTTTCAAAGGGCAAAATAATAAAATATCTTAGGGTTTAAAAATTCATCTACTTTGTTTCAGCATTTTTGCATCTAGGAATTTCTCCTAAGGAATAATAGGAAAAGTGTGCAAAGTTGTATGAGCAAAGATATGTATCAGGTTGCTTATTTATTTAGAGGAAAAATTGTGCAAGTACAATGTTGACTAAGTACAATATTGTTTAGCTATTAAATATAATGATAGCTGACACTTAGAAAATGCTTAATATATACTAGGATCATTCTAAGTACTTATAATTTATAGTTTGTACAGTCAGGGTGGTCCCCTCTCTTATGAAGCCCTGTACTGGGTTTAATGAAATTCTTAATTTTAAAACAGGAGGCCCCATTTTTTTTGCACTGGTCACCACAAATTTAGTTGTCATCTCTTTTTATAAATTTTTATTTTTCAATTATAGTTTACATTCAACACTGTTTTGTATTAGTTTCAGGTGTACAGTATAGTGATCTCCCTGATACCATACATAATTATTACAATATTATTTATTATATTCCCTATACTGTATTTTACATTCCTGTGACTTAGTTTGTGTTTCATTTCTATGTGAACTAAGTTTTTACATTTTTAAAAGTTGAGAAAAAACAAAGGATAATTTCATGACACAAAAATTATGCAAAGTTTATATTTTAGTACCTATAAAGTTTTTTGTTTTTTTTTTAATATATTTTATTGATTTTTTACAGAGAGGAAGGGAGAGAGATAGAGAGTTAGAAACATCGATGAGAGAGAAACATCGATCAGCTGCCTCCTGCACATCTCCTACTAGGGATGTGCCCGCAACCCAGGTACATGCCCCCGACCGGAATCGAACCTGGGACCTTTCAGTCCGCAAGCCGACGCTCTATCCACTGAGCCAAACCGGTTTCGGCTATAAAGTTTTTTTTGAACACAGTCTCGCTTATTTACATATTTTCAATGGCTGCTTTTTTGCTACAACAGCAGAATTGAGTAGTTGGAACAGGGACTGTATTGCCCTCAAAGCTTAATATTCCCTATCTGGTTCTTTATGGAAAGTTTGCTAACTCTGGATATAAACCACTGCTCTATTCTGCCTTTATAAAAGAATGAGGATATAGTTACACGCCATATAATTGACATTTTGGTTAATGACAGACCTCATATACAGTGGTGGTCCTAATATCATAGTGTATTACTCACCTGTTTGTGGTGATGCTGGTTTCAGCACTTTTGCATCTAGGAATTTCTAAGGAATAATAGGAAAAGTGTGCAGAGTTGTATGAGCAAAAATATGTATCAAATTGCTTATTTATTTAGAGGGAAAATTGTGCAAGTACAATGTTGGCTAACTACAGTATTGTACTGTTGTCTAAAAGTTAGTTATGTACAGTATATAATACTTAATGGTAATAAATGACTTACTGATTTGTGTATTTATATACTATTTATTGTTGTTTTAGAGTGTATTCTTTCTACTTATGAAAACAGAGTTTGCTGTAAACTGCATGCCATGTTACACTGGCAGCCGCCTCATACATCTCGTATTTATTGCGCCTCATGGTTGTGTCTCTCTTGTGCTTGACTTAATCATATGTTGTTTTGTACGGCAACATGCTATACAGTTTTATAGCCTAGGAGCAATAGTTTATCCAGTGGTTGGCATACTGCAGCTCGTGAGCCACATGCGGCTCTTTGGCCCCTTGAGTGTGGCTCTTCCACAAAATACCGACTTCTGCGCATGGACCACGAAGTTTCAATCGCACTGTACATGCGCGCCCGCACGTGGTATTTTGTGGAAGAGCCACACTCAAGGGGCCAAAGAGCCGCATGTGGCTCGCGAGCCGCAGTTTGCCGACCACTGGCCTAGGTGTGTAGTAGGCTATTCCATCAAGGGTAAGTGCACTTTATGATGTCCATATGATGAAATCGCCTAACGAGACATTTCTCAGAATGTATTCCCATTGTTAAGCAGCACATGATTCTAAAGATCCCGGATAATGTTCATGATATAAGAAAAGTGGGATATAGAGTTATAATTTAGAATGTATAATATGACACTGCATATGTCAAAAGGGTTATGTGTTAAAATGTCTGGAAAGACTAATATATTTTATCTGGAAAATGGGAGTATGCTTTTTGGCCTTTAGTTTTAAAGTTTTATTTACAACAATCAGTGTTATTAGTAAAAACCAAAAAGACAAAACAATCAAAAACACAAAACACAGGGTAATCAAAATGGGTGAAAAAAAAACACAACAATTAAAAAACCCCAAACATAATAGTGGGAAAGAAGGCCATGCATTCCTCTCCTTTCCCCTCTGCCTCTCACAACTTACAGAAAAGTTGAAAGGATCATACAATGAACACTTACTATCTTTCATCTAAGATTCACCAGTTGTTTATATTTTGACACAGTTGTTTGCTCTGTTTTACACACACAAACACATCCCTGTAAATGCACACAGCAAGAATTTTTTTTTTCTGAATCATTTGAAAGTTTGGCATGCATATGTTAAAAATAAGGAATTCTCTTTTATAACCACACTTATAACACAGTAATTACATGTTCAAAATTTTCCAGATTTACAAATAATGTCTGTAAATAAAGATGTTTTCCTCCTCCTGTGTAGGTAAAATCACTATTCTTCCCTACTATGCCTCTTTTCTTTACTAGTCACACAGAACACTTCACTTCTGACACTTCTGGTCACCAAATGTGTGGTCACCCCCCCCACCCCCCCCACACACACACACACAACAAACAAGTCTCCTACACTAGCTGTAATTTAACTAAATTCTGACACTATCTAGTCAAAGATAGCTTCAGATCTCACAGGTTAAGGGCTCAATATGATAAGGCTGCCATTCCCCATCTCCATTTCAGATGCCAGTTAAAATTCAGATTATCACCTGTAACTCTGACCAGCTATATAGATCGGAGGTTCCCATGACCACCCCACTCAGGTCTGAGTATAATTTGCTAGAGGGGTTCACAGAACCCAGGGAAACCACATATGTTTACCAGTTTATTAAAGGATGTGGTAAAGTATGTACATGAACAGCCAGATGAAAAGATACATAGGACTCAGTCTGGGAGAGTCCCAAAGTGCAGGAGCGTCCCTGAGGAGTTGGGGTGCCTCATATTCCAGGTGAGGATGGATGTGTTCACTCACCTACCTGGATGCTCTCTGAACCCTATACAATTGGGATTTTATGGAGACTTCCTCACTTAGGCAGGATCAGTTATTAACTCTATTTCCAGCCCCGCTCCCTTCTCTGTAGAAGGTGGGGTTGGGGGTGCTGAAAACGAGAAGGCTCTAATCATGGCTTGGTGTTTCGGGTGACCAGCCTCCATCTAGGAGCCCACCCAGAGTGGCCTCATTAGAACAAAAGATGCTCCTAGTGCTCTTATCACTTCGAAATTTAGAAGGGTTTCAGGAGGCCTGTGTCAGAGATGGGGCCAAAGACAAATATTAGAACAAGAGATGCTCATAGCATTCTTGTCACTTAGGAAATTACAAGGGTTTTAGGAGCTCTGTGCCAGGAACTGGGGGCAGAAACCAATATATATTTTTCTAGTATTTCATAATGTCTCTTATAAGTAGTTTTCTTTTTTTCTTTCAGCCTCCAATCAGGGTTCCTGCATTGCTTTTTCATTACCTTTAGCTAACTGACTGTACATTCTTTTAATCCATCATCTCTCACTGAGGTTACTTAACCATGAAGAAAATATTGGGTGATTATGGAGCTAGGAGAGGTCTTGATCTTATCTGAGAACTTCAAATTGGGTAAAATTTTGTATGTCATGTTAAGAATTTTGGTGGATTATAATAGAAACATAGGGCGAAGCTCTTAGAGATGTGACATGTTCTAATTTGTGTAGTATCAATTTTTGAGGCAAAATATTTTAGTGTATTGCAATTTGGTACAAAATGACATTGAACAAAACTGAAAAATACATTTTTGAGACAGTCTGGGGAAGTCAAACATGAAATAAATATGAGATTATTAAGGAATTATTATGTGTGATAATGGCTAAGAGGTTCTGTTAAATTCTTTATCTGTTAAAGATCAATAAGCCCTAGCCAGTTTGGCTCAGTGGATAGAGCATCAGCCCATGAACTGAAGGGTGGGTCCCAGGTTTGATTCTGGTCATGGGCACCAGACCTCAGGTCCAAGCTTGATCCCCTGCTCTGATCGGGGCTCGTATGGGAGGCAACCAATCGATGCTGTTTCTCTCTCTGTTTTCCCTTCCCTTCCACTCCCTTTAAAAGAATACAACACCTGAATTTGCTTTAAAGTACATCAGAAAAAAAAATAGGGATAGGACTATATGAAACAAGAATAATTTTGATAATTATTGAAACTAGGTGATGGGTATTTTTATGTGTTTGATTCATTCCATAAGAGGTTAAAAAGACATAACCACTGACACCTCATTTTTTGAAATGGAAAATGAACTAGAAGGGTAACTTGTATGTGAAAGTTATCTGATATTCAAAATTTCTGTTACTTTCCAGAGGAGTTCTTTCTTATATAGTGTGAAGATATATATCTCAGGCTTATTTATAGACATTTTAGTAGAAAAAGAATTGTTGCCTGGCTGGCCTGGCTCAGTGGTTGAGCATCAACCTGTGAACCAGGAGGTCATGGTTTGATTACTGGTCAGGGCACATGCCTAGGTTTCGGGCCCTATCCCCAGTGTGGGGCTTGCAGAAGGCACCCTATCAGTGATTCTCTCTCATCATTGGTGTTTCTGTCTCTCTCTTCCTCTACCTTCCTCTCTGAAATCAATAAAAATGTATTTTAAAAAATAGAAAAAGAATTCTTAACAAAAATAATTTATCTCTTAAAAAGAATCTAACATTTTAAGATATTAAGAAGTAATCTTGCTTTTACAGTATTTATTTTAAAACTACAATCTTTTAAGTATGGCAGAGAGCTAGCTTTTACAATGGAAAAATTCTGTGCCAATTACACAACTGTTTAATTCAAACTGCCACTTACAACTGTAGAACGCTGTTGTGGAGATATGTTGCTTATCAATCAGCTATTGTGTAAGTTGTGTGTAATCTTTCCTATGACTATAGCACTAATGCATTACTAATACTGCTTTACTATGAGTCCAAGATATGTAACAATGGCATTTCTTTTTATTTGAATCCAGCATCTGTAGTCTGGCCACAGGTGCTGGTAGCAGTCATTGAAGTAAAAATATAACAATACTGTATTATGAAAATAGAGTTTGATTCTAAGAAAGAAAGTCAACAGGTGACTTAGTGTCAGGGCCTTTGTTCTCTATATTAAGAATGTTTTAGTTTAATTTTTATTTTAATGCTTAATAATTATTTGAGAAGCCATTTATATAGTCAATAAGCAGTTTTTAACCAGAGTTGCACATCAGAATCACTTAGAGTGGTTTATACAAAATACCTTTGTTTGGACTCTATTCCAGAACTGTTGACTCAGAACTTTTGGGGAGAACAGGACTCACAGATCTAGATACTTTGAAAAGGCTTTTAGGAGATTTGGTTTTGAACCTTTATTCAAGGACTAGTGCTGTAAGAGTGTCAGAATTCTTCTTTATAATATGTAAACAGATAATAATAAAGTCCTTTCCTGGATGTGGAGAAAAGGGAACACTCGTGGGAATGCAGACTGGTATAGCCACTATGGAAAACAGTATGATGTTTCCTCAAAAAATTAAAAATGGAACTGCCATTTGACCTAGTGATTCCAATTCTAGGAATATATCCTAAGAACCTTAGAACATCAATCAGAAAGAATATATGCACCCTGAAGCATTATTTACAACTAGTGGCCCAATGCACGAAGATTCGTGCAAGAATGGGCCTTCCTTGCCCTGGCTGCCGGCACCGCCTTCACTCTGGCCGGAGCTGCCTTTCCACCTTGGCTCCAGCCCGGAGCTGCCTTTCCGCCTTCCCACGCTGCCCAGAGGCCTGGAGCGGCTGGGGCGGTGTGGAACACCTGCATCGTTGCCATGGCAACGCAAGTGGCCCGCCCCCGGCCACTTGGTGCCTGTGTATGCAAATTAACCCATCATTTTTGTTAATTTGATGTTAATTTATTAACCTAACAAAGATGATGGGTTACTTTGCATACTCACTCCTGACTGGCTGGTGGGCATCACAAAGGTACGGTTAATTTGCATCTTTCTTTTTATTAGTGTAGATAGCTAGATCTGGAAATAGCCCAAGTACCCATCCGTAGATGAGTGGTTAGAAAAGCTGTGGTACATTTACACAATGGAATACTATGCATCTGTAAAAAAGCAGGAACTCATACTCTTTGAGATGGTATGGAGGGACCTGGAGATTATTATGCTAAGTGAAATAAGCCAGTCAGAGAAAGGCAAATATCATATGATCTCACTTATATGTGAAATCTGATGAACAAAATAAACTGATGAATAAAATAGGTCCAGAGACATGGATGCATGGAACAGACTGACAGATCTCGGGGCGGGGGGGAGGGGGATGCAGGTTGGGGGTTGGTCAGAAAATATTAAAAAGAACTTAGATATATGTGCATGCATGCATAGCATATGGACACAGACAATAGTTCGGTGAAGGCCTGGGGTGAGGCAGGGGCTAAGAGGCTAAGCGGGGGGGAAATGGAGTACATCTGTAATACCGCCAACAACAAAAGTCCTCTCCCTGTCTTTTTAACCTAATAGGTAGTACATAGTTTCCTACTGGCTGTCTCTAACTCCATCCCTTATTCTGTTTCTCTGGAACAAATAAATCATTTAGCATTGTAGCGGATAGATAGCCATTAAAGTGTTTTTAGCAGGTGAATGATGTGATAATATTTGTATTTCCCACTTATTAGTACCAAAATTATTGTGTCACACCTCAGACTGATCTCAGTAACTACCCACTGCAGACAACTTCATTATAGCACTTTGCTAGAAACCTGTTCTCTGCCAACCCAGAGCTACCTATTATCATTGTTTTGTATTCATAATTTTTCTAAGATAGTAATTTCATTATTTTTACTTTTATACACAAAAATTCTCAGTGTCGCCCTGACCAGTTTTGCTCAGTGGCTAGAGTGTCGGCCTGTGGACTGAAGAGTACCAGGTTCGATTCCGGTCAAGGGCATGTACCTTGGTTGCGGGCACATCCCCAGTAGGGAGTGTGCAGGAGGGAGCTGGTCGATGTTTCTCTCTCATCGATGTTTTTAACTCTCTATAAAATCAATAAAATATATTTTTAAAAAAATTTTCAGTGTCTCCACATTGCTTTTGAGATAAACTTTACTAAGGTCTTCTAATATACTCTCCCTCCTGTGTCTTCTACATTCTAATTTTTCTTTCATGTCACCTAAACAGTACCATAGGTCTGCAATGCTTTTCTCTTCTGCCTTTAAATAAATTATGAAACTTTATTTTTTCTTGTACAAGTTTTAAAAACAATTACATTAATTGGAAAAACAGTATAATACGAACATGGGACAGATTAATAAGAGAAAATAACCAAATTTAATATGTGCATATGCATGGGAAACCCACATAGCAGAAGGTTCAGAGACAGGAAGAGAAAATGAGGTGTATGTGACATTCTGAGCTAAGGATAAGGTAAGGCACTTTGGGGCTTCAGAGGGTCATTGCAAGACAATAATAAGAAAAGATGTTCCACCCAGCTGGCATTGCTCAGTGGTTGAACATTGACCAATGAACCAGGAGGTCACGGTTTGATTCCTGGTAAGGGTACATGCCCAGGTTGTGGGCTCAATCCCCAGTAGAGGGCATGCAGGAGGCAGCTGATCAATGATTCTTTCTCGTCATTGATGTTTCTATCTCTCCCTCTCCCTTCCCCTCTAAAATCAATAAAAAAACTACACTAATAAAAGAGAAAGATGCAAATTGACCGTACCTTCGCAAAACCCACCAGCCAGTCAGGAGTGAGCATGCAAATTAACCCAACGAAGATGGTGGGTTAATTTGCATACACAGGCGCCATGGCGACGATGCAGGCATCCCGCACGCCCCAGCCGCTCCGGGCCTCTGGGCAGCGTGGGAAGGCGGAAAGGCAGCTCCGGGCCAGAACAAAGGCGGTGCCGGCAGCCAGGGGAAGGAAGGCCCATTCTTGCATGAATCTTCGTGCATTGGGCCTCTAGTATATATATAAAAAGAATAAATGTTCCATAATTAGAAGTTTGCCCTGACTTATAGATGGGTCATAAAAAGTTATTTCTACTGATAACTCTTATTATGGGCAAGGCACCTAATTGATATTCTTTATAAAAAAATCTTTTTATTGATTTTGGAATGAGAGAGAGAGAAAGAGATACAGATGGGGGGGAAAGAGAGAGAGAGAGAGAGAGAGAGAGAGAGAGAGAGAGAGAGATCAGCTACTTCCTGCACATCCCCCTTTGGGGATGGAGCCCACAACTGACCAGGAATCAAACCAGTGACCTCTCTGGTTTGGGACCATGCTTAACCAAGCCACATGGGCCAGAGCCCTAATTAATATTCTTTAAGGAGAGGTAAAAGTTTCTTTTGAGCCTGCAGGGTCTTGATTGACTTCAGCTCAAAATAATTTACATGCCAAAGTATCACACCTTGGGGAAGTCTGTTCTGAACCTCTACAAAATCTAGGTTTGGTATCTTGGACTTTTAGCAACAGTGATGTTATTATGAGCCCGTGGCTTTCTCTTTAACAGAGTTCACCAATTTGATATGAACTGTTTTTGTTTTTTTAAAAATCATTATTTACCATGTATTTTTACTGTGTAGTTTTGATTTTTTTTAACACTACTTAGGAGAAAAATTTAAAAATTCCTGTGCTTTTTTTTTGTTGTTGTTGTTCTTTTATTTTTAATTTCATTACATGGTGGGTAGTGTGATTAGTTATATATCTGCTTGATGAAACACAGATTTTCTTTGTGGATTAATAAATCAGTTTTTTAAAGTGGTCCATGATTGTTTAAATAGGAGATATATACTCTTATTTGCTGGGTATAAATCTTAGCTGATAGCTATACTTATGTCGGTATGGCTATTGGATCAAACTGCATTAATGACTTTATTTCTATTTAGTTCCTCTCTATCAGAGGTTACAAACTGGCTAACAGGTCTTATTTGGCCCATAGACATACTCTGCTTGCCATGCATTGTGTTGGCCTGAATAATGTTAAAAATTAACATTGATTAAAAAGTTGCCAACATTTAAGAATTTGGAGATTTTATGTGGATTTCTAGTTTCCTCAGGTTTTATTTCAGCTTCTCAAGCTCATACTCTTTGTTGCCTCTAGGCTTTGAACAGGCTGTTTGTTCCCTTTGTCTGGAAGTCTTTCTCCACCCCCTTTTCCTAGCTTACTCCTATTCATCCTTTCTGACTCAGTGTTAATGTCACAGCCTTCCAGAAGCCTGCCTTCTATCTCAGGACTAGCTAAAGAAGATGGATGAATAGTAAATATGCATATGAAGAAATGCTCAACTTTTTCAGTCACTTGGGAAATGCAAATTAAAACCACACTGAGATGCCATTACAAACCTAGTGAAGTGACTTAGACTTACTATACTGAGTATTGGCAAGTATGTGGAGCAACTAGAATCCTCATACACCACCTGTGGATTATATAAAATGGCAAAACCACTTTGAAAAAACAGACAGTTTCTTAAAAAGTTAAGTGTAATCTTATCATATGATGCAGCCATTTCACTCCTAGGAATTTACCAAAAAGAAAGCAAGTATCCACAAGAAGACTTGTACATGAGTGTTTATGAAGTGAGTGTATAAACAAACTGGTATCTTCTTAAAACTTAATACTAAGTGAATAATAAAAATAATGAAGTATTGATACATGCTACAACCTGGATGTATCTCAAAATAAGTATACCAAGTAAAAGAACCCAGATTAAAAAGAGTGCATACTAATAATCCATTTATAGACAATTCTTGGAAACTTAAATTAATTTATAGTGACAGAAAGTACATGGGGAAGAAAGGGGTAGAAGGCAGAGATTGTAAAGGGGCAGGGTAGATATGTTTATTATCTTGCTTGTGGTGATGGCTTCATGGGTATATACGTGTCAAAACTGATCAAATCGTATAATTTAAGCATGTGCAGTTATTGTATGTCATTTATGCCTCAATCAAGTTGTTAAAAAACAACAGCCTAGAGTGTGTTAGACTTGCATTATTATTACTCCCAACCTCCATCAGTGGGATCTCTAACTGCTTTTCTCTTGTCAAGAGTGTTACTGGAAAGGGCCTGGCTGGTGTGGCTCAGTGATTGAGCACCCACCCCTGAACCAGGAGGTCACACACAGTTCCATTCTGGTCAGGACACATGCCTGGGCTTTGGGCTTGATCCCCAGTGGTGGAGCATGCAGGAGGCAGCTGATCGACTATTCTCTCTCATCATTGATGTTTTTATCTCTCTTTTCCCTCTCGCTTCCTCTCTCTGAAATCAATAAAAACATATATTTTTTATAAAGTGTTACTGGAAAGGGACTGGGCCCAGGGTGGGTCTGCCTTGGGCAGGCCTGTAGTGTGTGGGTTATTGATTTTGTACAGGAAAGATTTCACAACACAAGTCCAGGTGATTTTGAGACTATGTTTATTTTTTATTTATTTTATTTTTTTAAAATATATTTTATTGATTTTTTACAGAGAGGAAGGGAGAGGGATAGAGAGTTAGAAACATCGATGAGAGAGAAACATCGATCAGCTGCCTCCTGCACACTCCCCACTGGGGATGTGCCCGCAACCAAGGTACATGCCCTTGACCAGAATCGAACCTGGGACCCTTGAGTCTGCAGGCTGACACTCTATCCACTGAGCCAAACCAGTTAGGGCGAGAGTATGTTTATTAAAGCTGAGGACAGTGAAACAAGGAAGGGCTTAGGATGGGATGCCGTGGTCGGCAAACCACGGCTCGCGAGCCATATGCGACTCTTTGGCCCCTTGAGTGTGGCTCTTCCACAAAATACCACGTGTGGGCCCGCACATACGGTGCGATTGAAACTTCGTGGCCCATGCGCAGAAGTCGTATTTTGTGGAAGAGCCGGTATTTTGTGGAAGAGCCACACTTAAGGGGCCAAAGAGCCGCATGTGGCTCGCAAGCTGCGGTTTGCTGAGCCGCAGTTTGCCGACCACTGGATAGAGGAAACAACAGGAGGGAGCCTAGGTGGGGCTGCTTTGGCTCACTAAGTCAGAGAAAAGGGGGCGTTGGAGACAGGTTCAGGGGGTTAGTCTGGGATGAGACCAGTTGCCACTACCCATTGCTCCTGTGGTTGCAAGTCCCGCGCGCGCTCCCATAGAGTGAGGAGATGCAAGCCTGTGGGTTAAGAAGAGGGGGCAGGGAAAGGCATGGGTGTGCTCCCTAAAGGCAGAGGGCAAGTACATACCTAGTCCTTGGTCTTGAGGGTTTTAAAATGTATGTTTGTTTGTTTTTAAAATTTATTTATTGGGGAGAGAGAGAGAGGAAGAGAGAGAGAAACATTGATTTGCTGTTCCACTTATTTATGCATTCATTGCTTGTTTCTTGTATGTGCCCTGCTAGGGATTGACCCCACAACCATGACATTGTGACAATGTTCTAACCAACTGAACTACCTGATCAGGGAGGGCTCCTTTTGAGTGTTTTAAAGGCTGGGAGTTTAGAGGGGAGGTCTTAGGAAAGGATCTCAATAGAATATTCATCAGCTTTTCTAGGTGTGACCTTTTAGGGTCTTGGAAAGCACCAGGGCAGGGAGTAATGACCCTCTCATTGCAACTGGTCCTAGCCTGCCTGGCTTTGCTGCTCTTCTTGGGCTGAAATACAACTGAGGCTTACTAGATGTTATCTGTAGGGAGGAGAGATCAGGGGGTCTAAACTGCATGACCTTGCTACTAGTATATGCCAGAGGAGGAAAGGCCACCCTGGGACAAGGTTCTATGCCAGTTTTGACTGTTGCCGGGCACCTGGGCTTTCTTTTTCTTCCCTGGTGACCTTCTGTATCTGGCTGTAAATTGCTTGGCCAGTTTGTTTAGCTATCTGCCTCAGTTTCCCCATTCCACTTATCAAGGAATTTTCCTAGCTTCTTGCTATCCTGCCTCAAAAAGCAAATGCTTCTTTATTTTTTTTAATTTTAAAAATAATTTTTAAAAATATATTTTTATTGATTTCAGAGAGGAAGAGAGAGATAGAAACATTAATGATGAGAAAGAATCATTGATTGGCTGCCTCCTGCACACCCGCACTGGGGACCCAGCCTGCAACCTGGGCCAACGCTCCATCCACCGAGCCAAACTGGCTAGGGCATAAATGCATCTTATTGGGCCGGCTGGTTTGTTTATGATATTTCTGTCAGTCCCTTGACATCCAGTGGTATACTTCCAGCCTCGTTCTGCAGAAGTCTCCTCATTCCAGGATTTAAAGCCCAAGGCAACACTCAAGTGGCACACATTTTTAAATGGGAGACACTCACCTTGGCCAGCTATAAGTGACAGTGCAGCTACTTTGTAATTGTAGTAGTGTTCTGTTCTGCTGTGGTGGATCACTTCAATCAAATGCTAGTCTTAGGTTTCTCAGGTAGAAGTCAGATAACCATTCCACAGAGTCCCTAATCTCCCAAAGACAGATATAAAGTTTTCAGAGTGATATCCTTGAAGCCCCCTTTACTAGGCTAGAGGTGAGGTTTAAAGCACCAATCCATCCCTCTTTGATTCTAGAGTCTTATTGACAACTCTCTCTAAAGAAATCCCTTTTCCCCAATTTCCATCTCTTCTTTAGATCTAAGTCCTCCCCACCTCCACTTTATAAAAATACTCAGAGGTGGGTGATCAGCTAAGTATTGTAAAACTTCCTTTGCAGGTTTTATCCAAGTTGGGTTAGCACTTCAATTTGCAATGTGGAAGCAGTTGGCAGATAGTGCCTCCCAGCCTCAGCCGAGACTGAGACAGGGGTTTGTTTGGGTATCATGTTATCTATGTGGTTAGTAGAACTTTTCTGAACTCTGATTTAATTTAAAAATCTGGACTTTGCTTGAGATTAATGAATTGTGGGAGTTCCACTTTTCATTTTGTCCTTATTTTCTGTATTGGACATATCTTTTTATCAATGGTTTGGGATTGTAGCCATTCCCTAGTTTCATAATGGATGGAGTTTCCTGTAATAATTGTTTTTTCTTTTTATTAATATTTGTAAATTTTAGGGAAGGAAGTAAACATACCCTTATTATTCTTCTTTTCTTTTTTTGTTTTTTTAAACTGAAGTCTCCTTGTTAAAAGTCATCTCATTATTTCAGCCCTCAGTGACTTCCGTCTTCTCTAAACTTCTATAGAATTTATTTCTTACTAATAATTATTTATATTTATTTACTATTTTATTCTTTCGTATTTATCTAGTTCCTTTTAAGTACTTTAGTGGAATAGATTTGTTTTCTCTATCTTTTTTATTTGTTGTTAATCCTCACCCGAGGATATTTATTCCATTGATTTCTAGAGAGAGTGGAAGGGAGGTTAGACAGAGAGAAACATCAATGTGAATGAGACACATCAATGTTTCTCTCTGGTTATCTCCCACATGCACCCTGACCAGGGATCAAGTCTGCAACTGAGATATGTGCCTTTGATGGGAATTGAACCCGAGACCCTTCAGTCCACAGGCCAATGCTTTGAGCCAAGCCGACTAGGACTGTTTTCTCTATTTTTAAAACGGAAGAGTTAAAATGGTTTATCTTTGATATGCCCCAGCTCAGATATTATAGGATTCTCAAAACTCCTTTGGGGAGTAGTAGACTAGTTAATATTATTTGTAGTTTTATAGATAATGAATAAGTCCGACTTAAAGTATTTGGCCATTATGACATAGCAAACTTAATGACAGTAAGGATTACAGTATAGGATTTATCTATTGTATTTTGCTGTTTGGGTGCTAGAAATTTTAAGATTTGCTTTCTACCAAGGAATATCAACCTCTTCCCCCTCAATTGGTTTATTATTACTAGAGTAGTAGGTAATGTAGGAATGGGGATTTAAAGTCTCAATTATTAGATTTTTTTTTCTATTATCTGCTTTACATCATGCAATGAGATGTTATCAAAATAATAAATCGATCAGAAACCACCATAGTACCAATAAATGTACTTGAACAACTCCAGGCTAATTGCTTAATTTTGTGTATATTTTTTTCTGTTCTTTTTTGTTTTAACTTTATTGCTATAAAAGTATAATTTGAGTAATGGAAAAAGGAGTATTTGGGTAAATTGCTTGTGTTAAAAGCTAATCTGTCCTCATGAAAATTTTTATGACATAGATGTGAGTGGAAACTAGGTGAAATATTTGAGACATACAAGAATGAGAGGGTGAAACAAGAAGAAAAACAATATGAAGCAAAGCTATCCTTTTGCCCTTTCTGTACTAGTATGAGGCAGCCTTTAAAAAATCTTAATCACAGGGAAACCATTAGTGTGGTAAAATTTATTATGTATGATCAGCATAATTGAGAGGTTATTTTGATCAGAAGTCTCTGAAAGGGTAACCAAATGCCTACAAGAAGGAAAAGCAACATAGTCACCATTTCGCTCGCAAATTAACAGTGTAACACAAAAATAATTCCAGATGGTTCACTACTGAAAAGATTTTCGTGATTTTCCTATCATAATCTATTCCAGACTTAGTGAGATTCCTCTTAAACAAGGATACATTTTTGTGGCATGACAATCCTTTTTGTTTTCCTCTGGGAAAACACATATATGTTAATTTGTGAGATAAATTTAGTATTTCAAAGTTAGTAGTGAGTCACATTTTAAGATGAGAGTTTGGGCAGATGAGCTCTGAGTGGAATGGTTCTTTTCTATTAACTTCCATCCAATGTCTTCTTCTCCCAAGTTCATGGCTGTGCAATTCTTTCTGCTCTTTATTTGCAAATGTCTTCCTTGAGAAATTTAGCTTCTTGAGTATGGTCAGAGATGAATGCATTTTCTGATCATATTTTTCATGTCTTTTTCAGCTTATAATATTTAGGTATGATTAAGTAGAAGCCAGATTTAATGAAAATTAATAAAAATTTAAAAAGGCCTTTGAATGTTTATACATTAAATAAAGGTAGTAACTTTCCTATATACCAATAAGCAGATGGAAATAAAAACATTACCAGGGAAATCCCATTTAAATTAATAACAAAAAAATAAAATAAATAGAAATGAAGTCAACATAAAATATGTAGGACTTGCCCAACCGGCATGGCTCAGTGGTTGGGCTTCAACTTATGAACCAGAAGGTCACAGTTTGATACCCGGTCAGGGCACATGCCTGGGTTTTGGGCTCGATACCCATTGTGGAGTGTGCAGGAGGCAGCTGATCAATAGTGATCTCTCATCATTGATGTTTCTCTCTCTCTCTCCCTCTCTGAAATCAATAAAAATATACTTAAAAAATAAAAAAATATGTACTTTATAAACAACAATAAAACAGAATTTGATGACAAAAAGGAAAAAATATGACTAAGGTAAATCATCTGTGGCTTGAAGATTCAACATTGTCAAAGTTGAATCTTCTAACAAAACACTTTTATAAGAATAACTAGTAGCCCGGTGCATGAAATTCATGCACATTAAAAGGGAGTTAATTAGCGGAAATATTTTGATATTGGTATTTGCCCTTTCTCTATAATAGAAGTGTGAGAGATGAAAGGAAATTAGTAAAATGTATATGAAAATAATATATAAATTTATTAATAAATAAACAGTAACAAAAGGATATAACAACAACAGAGGCATGATATAAAAACGACAAAAACATGATATGAAAACAACAAAAACATGATATAAAAACAACAGTGATGCAGACAATGACTGATAAAGTGATTAAACTTATTCCAATATCTCCCTGTACACCACATTAAGAGTGAAAACACTTTCAGAGTGCTTGACTAAGAAGTATTTAGAACTTTAACATCACGTGCTCTTCGAACTCGACAGAAAGCAACATGTAACTGACTATGTGCGAAAACGGGTTCAGGTAGGAATATGCCTACTCTGTCTAGAGTTTGTCCTTGTGATTTATTAATAGTCATCACAGATGCTGGCATCACGGGAAACTGTCATTGAATCAATTTAAATGGGAGGCCAGTGTCAGATGGGGACAAATCAGTTCTTGGAATTAGAACAACCTCTCCCCTCTGCAGATCCTGTTAATACTTCAGCTTTGATAATATTAGGTTGTAATCTTTTGATAATAAATCTGGTACCATTACAAAGACCCCATTTACTATTAAGATTTCTCAATAGCATGATGATTGCACCCACTTTCAATTTTAATTTATGACACGGCATTCCCAAAGGATTAATACTATTAAGAAATTCGATGGGAAATTTTTCCTTTTCAGCATCATCTGTGGAATCAATGGAATCATCACTCAAGTATGTGTGAAAATCTCCATCGAGTATATCCAAAATGTCTTCATTTACTTTTTGAACATGCTCATTTTTTGGACAAAAAATTGCATGTTTAGATATATTTTTTGAATATTATCTATAGATATAGTATTTCCAAAGGTAGTTTCAATAATAGATCCATTACAAAATCATTTCACAGGGGATTTCAATAATATCCATTCCTAAATGAAAACTGCTATCAAGTTTGCCATCTCCAAGTTTTACTAACCATTCACTATAAGCAGAATCCTCTGATCTCATATTTGTTGTAAGAGACAACTTTCTGAAACATCCCCAAACATTGCAGTACTTTAAACTAGTTTGTACTATGGCTGATCGCATAGCATTGTTTTAAATCTTTCAACTGAAAAAGATTAAATATAGATGGGGTATATCATATATAGTTGGTGGGATTGTAAATTGGTTCAGCCTTTGGCAGGGGGAGAGAGGTTAGGAGGGTAGATAATACATTATTGTATAACAAAAATCTGTAAAATATTTATACTCATAAAACGTTTCACCATCCCACTTCTAGAAATTTATCTGAGACTTTTTTCACTTAACAATCTATTGCAAATATTTCTATGTAACATTATGTCTCAATATTTTGAATAGCCCCATATGTGTATATATGTGTGTGTGTGTGTATATATATACATACATATACATATGTACATGTATATATATACATATATGTATATATACATACACACTATTTAGGGGGCGGTATTCCTACAAAACACTTTATTTATTTATTTATTTTAGAGAATGGTAGGGGAAGGGAGAGATAGATAGAGACATTGATTGTTGCAGCGCCACACACATGCCCTGACTGGGGATTGAACCTGCCACCTGGGTATGTGCGCTGACTGAGTATGAACCCATCCCCTTTTGGTGTCCAGGATGATGCTCAACCCAACGAAAGTGTTGTGTAGCCGGCCAGGTCTACAAAACACTTTTGTAAGAATTAATGTTCTTATCTGGATGTCCCATTTATCTCTTTGGTTGTTGAGAACTTATTAAAAACAACAATGTTCAAGATGGCTTTCAGGCCACCCAAGAGCAAGTTAATTGCAAATTGAAAGAAATTGCCATCTTGCTTTTAAAAGGAAGTTTAAGTTGTTAAACCTTTGAACTGGGTTTTGGAGCTTTGATGGTGAACAAGACTCAGTCCCTGCCCTCATTGAGCAAATGGACACTTAAGTCACAGTTTGTTAAGTGATACAATTGAAGTAAATTCTTGGAGCAGATAAGAATATCTGCGTGTTGGCATAGTAAAGCTTTCCAAGGTAAAGAATGTTTACATTGCCCTGGCTGGTTTTGCTCAGTGGATGGAGCATAAGCCTGCAGACTGAAGGGTCCCGGGTTTGATTCTGGCCAAGGGCACATGCCTGGGTTGTGGGCTCAATCCCCAGTAGGGGGCACGCAGGAGGCAGCCGATCAATGATTCTTTCTCATCGTTGATGTTTCTATCTCCCTCTTCCTTCCTCTCTGAAGTCAATAAAATATGTTAAAAAAAAACCAAAGAATGTTTAAGTTGAAGGACAAATTGGGAATTAACCAAGGTGAAGAAGAGTTTAAGAAGAGAAGGGCTTCTGGCAGGGAACTGTATGTGCAAAGACCCAAATGTAGGTGTGCATGTAGAATGGTGAGGATAGAGGTGTTAATAAGGGCCAAATCATGGGCCTTTTCAGTCAGGATTTTAACCTGAGCATAGTAGAGAGCTATGGACAAAAAAGGGCTGTGTGCTAACCTGACAAGCTCAAGGAAGGCCTGCATGGCGGCCTTGCAAACTCAGAGACGTAAAGTGACCACAAAGGATGGTTTGAAATTAAAACTTTTTAAACTAAAAGCAGTTATGGCAGGTAGTTTTGTCTAGGCTAGAATCTTCCCTGACAGAAGTCTATCTTTACCTTAACAGTGTATCTATTTTCTTTTACATCTACCATAACTTACGTTTGGAATGTCAGGGTAACTCACCTTTTTCTAGACCCCTAAGGGCACAACCAGTGCACCGGGTTGGAGACCATAAATCCTCTCATGTTAATTGTTGACTGTTAACTATCTTGTACCCACCTATGTAAAAAATGTATATGTCTGTCATTTTACTTTTCATCCAATCCCAGAGGTTCCCCACCCTCTTCTTTTTCCCACACTAATCTATCACAAGTGGATTTCATGTAACCCATTTATATCTTCTCTTTTAATTATAATGTATAAAATAAGGTGTAAAACTGCCATTCTCTGGAGCATTATCTCAATCCATTGAGATTTTGCTTCCCAGCAATTGTTGATAGTTTGACTCAAATAAACTCACAAAAAGTCTATATAGGTTTGAATGTTTTACATCGACAAACTTGTCTCAAAATTTTAAGGCGGTTGATCTATCTTGATCATATTTTTGCTTGTTAAAAGAACATCTTGATTGTATTGTATTGGTGTAATTAATTTCATTGGAACAGGAAAGACCTTTGGAAGATGGTTGCAATTCTGGTGAGAGAAATGATGGTCTGCTCTAGGTAGTAGAGATGGAAGTGGGATAGCATCTAAGTTTTTAGGAGGTAGAATGATATGGGACATTATGTTTGCTTGGAAATGACTGATGGGCTAGGAGGAGTCCAGATTTATCTTGATAACTGTGCAAATAGTGTTGTTACTTACTGAGATAGAGAAGAGCAGATTTGGTAAAGATAATGCCCAGTATTTGAATAATGCATGGTCCATTCAGGCAGACATTTTCAGTAGGCAGTCTGAAGCTCTGAGAGAGATATGGGCTGGAGATAAAGATTTGAAGTCTTGATATTTCAAATTGGTAAATGGGTTTTATAAGTTGGAATAATTTCCTTTTATATTTATGACAGATACATGTTAAGCTTATGCTGAAAGAGCTGCTTGCCAAATAACAGGCTTTCTGGAAGTATTTTGTTGGACATGTTTTACTTCTAGTGTTATAATTGTGAAATTCAACCTAATTGACGCATGTTATTTTCATTTATTTATTTTCAGTTTTCGTGGCGTTTGGAAATCCATTGTAAGGAAATACTTTATGGTATTTAGCCCTTCTGTGGATACATTTAAGTTGTTTTCTATTTTATCAATGCTGCTGTTGCTAGAGGCCTGGATGAGTGGAATTCCTCCGTCACTAGTGGGACTGGGGCTCTTGGGTCACCACTGAAATAAGAATTTCCAGAAGCCCCCATGGGAGAACGAGTGGTTTTTATTTGCGTAAAGTTACATTCCTCGATTTGCAAAGTCCCATTGGGCTTAAAGCAGTTCTGGAAAATGTGCAGCTGGGGCTCCAGCAGAGCCAAAAGCAAAGCAGGCCAGTATCCAGAGTTTCCTTCTATAGTGGAGCTGAGTCCAGTGTAGCATCAGGCTAATTACAGTCCATTAGTCCATTGTGTGGGTCCCACATAGCCTTGAGCCACATGGGGCGAATGCCGGGGAGCTGCCTCCTGCAACGGGAGTTTTAACACCTTTCGTACTGCTCAGGAGTTTTCTCGTGTTCCATGCACCATCTGTTAAGGACCGCTCACGAGTGTTCTCGTTTTTCACGCCCATGGGAAAAGGAGCGAATCTAGATACTTATGTAAATTTTGTTTGGTCCCTCTTCATAGAGGAAAATGTTTTACGCAGTATCATATGTTAAAAAAGTACTAGGAACTTGAATTGTTTAATTGTTTAATTGTTTTTGTAAATAAAAATGTTATAATTATTGAAAAATGACACCTAAAGTGCATTATGATGATTTAAATAACCGGCAGTTTGCCCGAAAACGTGCGGTCCCTGGCGTATGTCTTAGAGTTAAAAAGATTCCCAGGTGATTCTAATGTGCAGCCAAGGTTGAGACCCACTGGCTTAGAGCACAAGAGCCAAGAGAGGAAACTCCCTTTGTGCAGGAGTTTAAATATCAAATCTTTCCTTGGTGGTGGCCACGCCTATTCTGGCCACCAACTTGTTCCCAGGTGACTGACAGGTAAGCATCCTCCCACATCATCCAGACCTTACTGGGCATGTATCTAAACTGCCTCTGTCCAGTCCCTTCCCCTCTCAATTTGTAGGGAATAGACCTGTAGAGTGTTAACTGCAGCTTCTTGGCAAAGCTGTATAAATGGCATGCCTATATTATCTAGTCTTCCCTTTACTCCTTTCCTGTTAATAATAACTAGGTTAGCCCTAGCCAGTTTGGCTCAGTGGATAGAGCGCTGGCCTGTGGACTGAAGGGTCCCGGGTTCGATTCCGGTCAAGGGCACATGCCCAGGTTGCGGACTCGATTCCCAGTAGGGGGGGTGTGCAGGAGACAGCCAATCAGTGATTCTCTATCATCATTGATGTTTCTATCTCTCTCTCCCTCTCCCTTCCTCTCTGAAATCAATAATAAATATTTATATATAAAATATTGATCGGCTCTCTGCCTGGAGCCCTTCCCTATGCCTTGGACCAAATGGAATCAATAAAGCTTTTTTGCAGTAAAAACAGAAAAAAAATTTTTTTTACATTAACCTGAATTTTATTTTTTTAAACTTATAATGGGCTTATATTTAATATACTATTTCTCACCATGGGGTTGTTAGTATAAAAGCTTTTATTTTTTACATTAAATCTCTTCCCTATTTTACTGTCAATACAAAGTATTTTTTTTACATTAAATCTTTTCTCCATTTCAATGTTAGATACATTGAATATAGTTTTCACTACTTTTCCCCCCAAAAAATAAAAGTTTTAAATTTTGACTGACTATATTTGATATCTAATATCTAAGTGAAATATTGACTTGGGAGATAACAAAACAAAAATCTAATAAAAATATAGGGAAGAGACTCCTTAACAATGCACGAGGCAGTAATTACAACTGAATAGTGGCAACTTCCTAGGATTCTGGGCAAGAGTTTCCTTGTTCCAATTTCATGTGCTTTGAAAATTATGAGATTATCAAATATTATGCAAATTTCAGACGTCTTCTTTGACCCTCTTTCTAACTATCAAATAAATTATAGACTGCATTTTTCAGTGCATTATTTGTTGTGAAAAAGAATTTTTTTTCCATTTAACATATATAAATTTATTCCCATTTATAGGGAAACTAAGAGTGTAAAATTACCGTATTTACTATTTCTTGGGAACTCTCAGACACCAAAGCTCAGTTTTTAACCTAAATATTCAAATATTTTCAGGGCAAGGTTTGATTCAGGAGGCCCTTCAAAGTCACACCTCTTTATTTCTCTTTCCTGCTATACCCCCAAACAAGCACAAATGCCTGTAATGCAGAGAACCACACCTAAAAAGAGAGCAATTGCATCTCCAGCTTCTGCTTCAATACCAGGCAACAACAAAAGCAGTGAAATGAAGACTATGAACAGTTGTGCTGAAACTGAGGTCGTGATGTTGGGACCTTGAGATGGCTGGATTTTGAGTGCTGAAGGTTTTAAAGAAATGATATATGTATAACTCTACCTGAGTTGAAATACTCCCTTCCTGGAGCTCGGAATTCTGAGGCTAAAAGGTTCCATGTGACAGCGCCTTCTAGGAAGCAGACATTACAGGAAGCTCAATCTATATTAAAAAAATATACACTTACACGCACGCACACACACACACACACACTCTAGTGGCCCAGTGCACGACTTTGTGCACATTGAAAGGAAAGTATTTAGAAGAAATATTTTAATATCGCTATTTGCCCTTTCTAATAGAAGCGTCAACCAAATTCACGATTGACAATGACAGATCGAAACACACGCGTGCGATTGCCCCCAGTGAGAGCTTTATATGTATCGCGCATGCCTGAGTCAACTTAGCCTTTTATATATATATATATATTATATATATATATATATATATATATATATATAATAAACTTGCTTAATTAGACCTGCTTTCTAATTTAGCTAAACTTTTTCCAGCCCAGTGAAGCACCCCAACTTCTCTTTCAGGTAATTGTCAGTAACACAGCAGTAAATATCAACATGAAGCAGATTATTATTGTAGATCACGCAGGGAGAACAAAGGGTAAAATATTAACTGCAGCAGTGTTTGACTATATTCTATGCAGTGAGAAAATCTGAAGTCATTTTCAAGGTCCACCATTTCTTTTCAGTTGGGTCAAGTTCTAAGCTTTCTAAATCTTCGTTTTCCGGCTAATGAAAAGAAAATAGGATTCCACTGAGTCTCCTATCTGCCTAATCCAGGACTTCTGTGAGGATCAAATGAGATGAGGCACGGGAAAACACTTCACAGACATTTGGTTAAAGTGTAAAATGTTTGTACCTGGCCATAAAGCAAGTAGTGTTCCTGGGCTAAAGAAACTCCAAGGAGGCTAGTTGCTAGGGAGAGGAAGTCGGGCATTGCTATGTGATATCATTATCTGGCACCCATGGCAACCATTTCTGGGCTGGGCTGGGCTGTTGATCGCATTTTGCGCCATGGGGTCTCAGCAGCGTCGGCTGCAATTTGGTGGGCTGTTGCTCCAGGGTGGTGGTGGGGCCTGTGTTCCACTTGGGGAAAGATGATTTGTGGGCACCAGGTCCGCAGTGCCGTTTCTCTGTAAATGGCCAGTGTGTGTCATGGAAGCTCCTGCATTGAGCATCTGCCCCCTGGTGGTCAGTGCGTGTCATAGCGACTGGTTGGATGGACACTTTAGCATATTAGCCTTTTATCTCCTATATATATAAAAGGCTAATATGCAAAGTGTCCCCTTGGGAATTCAACCCGGGAGACCAGGAGTTTGATCATTCACTATTGATGTGTGCTGACCACCAGGGGGCGGCGCGGAAATGAAGGGAAGAACCTGGGTGGGTAGTCATAAGAAGGAGGGCTCCGGCCACGAACTTGGAAGGTCATCTATTGGCCTCTGCCACCGGACCCGGCCTTGGTACTCTACCCATGCCGTGATGTAATCCACGGGGGGCTCAAAGTTAAAAGATTTTTATTATTTTGC
>NW_005871062.1:914055-915185 GCF_000147115.1 Myotis lucifugus
CATTTTTACAGAGATAGGTTTGGTTACCATTATTATCCAGGAGCCTTTCTTACTGTCATCTTTATATATCTAGATTTTAGTGTATGTCATGTACATATCTCCATTCCTTATGGCTTTAAAAGGCAAATCAAAATAGACTTGTCAGCAGTTATTTTGAGACTCCAACAGAATCCTTTTATAAAATGGGTTGTTAGACACAGATTTAGATATGCTACAAGTCATCTGTGCTACAAATCATACCATAGGGAAAATAAGATTCAAGCCAATCTATAAGTCTGTAAGAGTTTAAGTGGCTGCTCTGTCTGGTGTAGCTTACTCTCTGTCTCACTTTATCATCAATAAACTCTCTTTCACTAAAAAAAAAAGAGTTTAAATAGTAGTTTATATTTCTTTTCCTTTGAATTGTGTTAAACGCAAAACATTTTGAACTTGTATGTTGTCTCAATTTATACTTAACTTGAAAGTGTCACATTAGCAGTTTTATTAAGGTAAATATATCATCAGTATACATACTGGTTTATTTTTTTAAACAACATTTATTTATTTATTTGCTTGTTTGTTTATTTATTTTTGTTGTTGTTAATCCTCATCTGAGGATATTTTTCCATTAATAATTTAGAGAGTGGAAAGGCGGGGGAGAGACAGAGAGAGAGAAACATTGATGTGAGAGTCACATCGATTGGTTGCTTCCTGCACGTGCCCCATCAGGGACAGAGATCGAGCCTGCAACCGAGGTACATGCCCATCGACTGGACTCGAACCCAGGACCCTTCAGTCCACAGGCTGATGCTTTATCCACAGAGCCAAACCAGCCAGGGCTACATACTGGTTTATTTCTCTTAGTTAAGTCACCTGATGGCTTAGAATATTTTCCTGTGGTTTTTTTTGTTGGTAATATTAGGTATCACCAGAAATTTGCATCTGAGATGCTATAGATCAGTAGGTGTTTAGTGAGCATCCATGTATCTGTTGTCCCTTCTTAGCCATTGTAAATCAGTGGGTTAGATGTAGTGATGAACTGTGGAATATGAATAAATACTCAGTTTAAATATAGGTATTACTGAAGTTGTACAGTCTCTTAAATTGCACCATCTCCTTTAGAGTATAGATGGTTAAACTGCCCTGACCGG
>NW_005871062.1:915779-917119 GCF_000147115.1 Myotis lucifugus
AAAAAAAAAAAAAAAAGAATGGTTAACCTGAGATGAGGACTTGCCCAAATAGAAAGTCAAGTTCGAACTACAGAGATTCTTGGCTCCTCAGCAATATAGTTAATATGATTGCATTAAGGTTACTGTAGCTAGACTATTCAAAGATGATCTAGTTTTTAAGACAATTTTGTGGACTACTGAAACACTTGATTGGTAAATTTGTGGGACAGAGTTATAATCCATTCTTAAACAGTTAATGAAGTTATTTTGAAGTGGTTGATCTGTGTATATGTGTTTGCTTTTATTTTATTTTTTAAATTTATCTTTATTGTAGAAAGTATTACAGATGTCCTGCCTTTTTCCCCATTCTGTGTTTGCTTTTAATTTTGAGAATTTATCAGCAAAGTGTAACTATCTAAACTATATAGTGACTATAGCTATACAAAATGAATTAGAGTTGGACTGTAATGAATCCTAATTTTATAGAAGACAAGAAAGCACAGATCTTGATCTACTGTACCTTGTCTCATGGAAAATTAGAGCTAGATTAGCAGTCCTTGCATTTGTAGAAGTTAGATTGTGTTTAATATTAAAAGTGACAATAAAGACTTTTGCCCCAGACTTCCTGAAAAAGAATATGAAGGTTTTTTTTTTTTTTTTTTTTTTTTTTTTTTTTTAAATCTAACTAATTAGTTTAAGCTTCCAGGAAGGGATTGAGAATGGAGGAGAAGTGGGGAACTTAGCCATTTGTCTTTCTTGATGATTGCTAAATATGCATTCTCATAATTTTCTAGTTGGGAATTTTTTTTCTCATTTTAGTTCATGTGTCTGATATTTTCTGGAAAATTTTCCAAACATCTATTTTAAAGTATTAAATTAATCTCTCCTGTAGGACCATACTCTTGGTTCATCAAAGTATCAGGCCAGTCCCATTTTTCAACACTTAAAAAATTGTTTTCCAACCATTTTGACTTATCTTAAAATTGATGTTTATTTTCAGCCCTTACCTTATTTGATCTCATATAGCTTTTTGACATAGTTGATAACTCCTTCCTCCTTGATACACTTTTTTCATTTCCCTTCTACACGCTTGATTTTTCTCTTATCTTGTTCGTTGCTGCTGCTTCTCCTTCTTCTTTCTTCTTTCTTCTTTCTTCTTTCTTCTTTCTTTTTTCTTCTTTCTTCTTCCTCCTTCCTCCCTCCTCCTCCTCCTCCTCCTCCTCCACCAGCTGATGCTGCTGCTCCTCTTCCTCATGTTGCTATTTCTACTGGTCGTCCGGACCGTAACGTTAATACTTGAATTCTCCAAACACAACTCCTTAAGCGTCCTCTTCTGTCTTTACTTTTATGAGGATGATGAA
>NW_005871062.1:917257-920491 GCF_000147115.1 Myotis lucifugus
GAAAAAAACGAGCATGTGTCTCATCCCTGCTTTAGACCCTTTGTTGTTCCATATTTCACTTAGAATCTTTATTGTCAGACTACAAGGCTCTTCGTTGCGATGGGCTCTCCATTATTTATCTCAATTCCTCTCCTACACTTCTCTGCTTTGCTTTTTTATTTTTAGCCATGCTGGTTTCCTGGCTGTTCTTTGAACATACCAGGACCACTGCATTGGTTATTTTTTCTGCTATAACATCCTACTTGACCACCCTATTTAAAATTGTAGCTGTCTCTGCCTCCACCCCTATTCTGACTTAAACAAAAAATAGCACTTATCACTTTATAGAATATTATCAGATCCACTTACTTGATACTAGAGGCCCGGTGCACGAATTTGTGCACCAGTGGGGTCCCTTGGCCTGGCCTGTGGGATCGGGCCAAAACCGGCTCTCCGACATCCCATGAGGGGTCCCGGATTGCAAAGGGACACAGGCCAGGCTGAGGGACCCCACCAGTGCACGTTCGGGGCCAGGGAGGAATGCAGGAGGTTGGCTAGCTGGGGAGGGACCATGGGAGGGCTCCAGGGCATGTCTGGCCCATCTTGCTCAGTCTCGATAGGCAGGACCCCAGCAGCAAGCTAACCTACCAGTCGGAGTGTCTGCTCCCTGGTGGTTAGTGTACATCACAGTGAGCGGTTGAGCAGTCTTAGCATATCTTTAACATATTATGCTTTGATTGGTTGAAAGGCCGACCAGACGACTGGGCACTTAGCATATTAGGCTTTTATTATATAGGATGTTTGTTGTTTGTTGTCTGTCGTCCTCATTAAATGTAAGGTGTAGGAGGGAAGGAACTTTGTTTACTTTATTCACATATGTCAAGCAATAAATATTTGCTCCTGTTTGTTGTTAGAGAAAAGAAAGGGAAATCTCAAATTTCCTCACTTGTATGAATTTTTCTAGTTTTGTGGGGTTTTTTTTAAAGTTGCTTATTTTTTTTTCCTATTTTTGATTAACTATTTTGATTCTTCTCTTTGGATGTTCAGGTTTTCTATTTGATTATCAGTTGAATGAAGTGAGGGGATCATGGAAGTATAATTTTATGGTGGTATTGGAATAAATTCCTCCTTAGCTCCTTTGAAGTTTCTTTTAGTGCTCCCTTTCTGAGGTGCTGAAGAAGCCCACCAAAGGGCCCCCTTTCCTTTAGAAGTCCAAATCTTATATTATTCTATATTCTAGAGTATTATATAAATTTCTCTTTTCTCAAGATTAAAAGAATTATAGGTATTGTAATGATTAAATTAAAAGAACATAGGCTTATCCTTGTATGTGGAAAAAACTGACTTTTTCCTTGTTTCCTTGTAAATCCAGTTGTGAGAGTTATGCAATTATTTGTGAGTTCTTTTTTTATTTTCTGGTAACATCTAAACGAGGCTGGAGAAGTCATGACAAATTGGAATAACTTAGCTAGAGCAAGAGGGATTTGGGAAAGTTACACATAAACACATGTACATTGAGATGCAGGTATAATCATCATGAGTGGTTCCAGTCCCCAGGTTACATAATTGTTTTAAATGCTGCATCTATCCTTCCATTCAGTTAATTTACTTGGTAATTAACTGAACTAGGGATATATAATAAAATGAACCATAGTCTCTCTCAAGGCCTCTTAGTTTAGCCATCCAAACTAAATAGTTGACTTATCACATTGAGTGCTGAGTGCACTATCTGAAGTGAGCATAGGGTGCTTTGTAGAGGTGGTGGTGAGGTGCCTCACTGTCACCAGTTTACTATCTTAAAATGGTTTATGGCCCTAACTGGTTTGGCTCTGTGGATAGAGCGTTGGCCTGCGGACAGAAGGGTCCCGGGTTCAATCCCGGTCAAGGGCATGTACCTTGGTTGTGGGCACATCTCCAGTAGGGGGTGTGGAGGAGACAGCTGATCGATGTTTCTCTCTCATCGATGTTTCTAACTCTCTATCCCTCTCCCTTCCTCTCTGTAAAAAATCAATAAAGTATATATTTTTTAAAAATGGTTTATGGTGGGCCCAGCTGGCGTGGATCAGTGGTTGAGTGTTGACCTATGAACCAGGAGGTCACGGTTCGATTCCCAGTCAGGGCACATGCTCAGGTTGTGGGCTCAATCCCCAGTGTGGGGTGTGCAGGAGGCGGCCAGTCAATGATTCTCTCTCATCATTGATGTTTCTATCTCTCACTCCCTCTCCTTTCCTCTCTGAAATCAATTAAAAATATATATATTTTTAAAAATGGTTTAAGGTGGGAACATTGTCTTTAAAACCCTGGGCCTATTTAGTACCCTCTTAAATTTGTATTCTGCATCCTGTTTACACATGTTTAAAGATTGCAGAGTTTCAACAGAGATGAGATACTATCTTATATATATCTAAAAGCCTAATATGCAGTGTCCCCTCAGGAGTTTGACCGACTGGGGGTTTGATCGCTTGCTATGACGTGCGCTGACCACCAGGGGGCGGTGCGGAATGAAGGAAGGCCCCGGCCGGCAGCTGGCAGCTGCTAGGGACCCTACCTATGCACTAATTTCGTACACTGGGCCTCTAGTGTGAAATGATTTTCTTTCTTTATTTTTAAATATGTTTTTCTGATCTTAAAGAAAGAGGAAGGGAGAGGGGGATATATAGAGAGAAACTTCAGTATGAGAAAGAAACATTGACTGGTTGCACATCGTTGTGCTCACCCTGACCATAGATCAAGCCTGCAACCCAGGTATGTGACCTGACTGAACCAGTGACCCCCTCAGTGCACAGAACGATGCTCAAACAACTGAGTCACATTGGCCAGGGTGTGAAATGCTTTTTATACATACACACACACACACACACACACACACATATACATATATATATATATACATACATACACACACACACACACACACACTCTCTAGGGGCCCAGGGCACCTTGAAAGGAACTGTGGGCCGCGAGCTGTGGTGGGCACAGGGCGCCCCTGCCCGGCCCCTCCTGCCACGGCCCTGGTCCCCTGTCTGCCAGCAGCCCCGCTCCCGCTGCCGCCGCTGCCACTCCCATGCACTGATGGTGCCGGCCCTGCTTGCACCCGCTGACAGCATGGAGTGATTGGGGCCTGCGCCAGCAGCGGGTGTGAGCAGGGCTGGTGCTATCAGCGGGTGTGAGTGATGGCTGCTGCCCCAATCAACCCTCAGGAGCAGGGGGAGGTGAGAAGCCCTCAGGGGTGATCGGGGCCAGCAGCCGCCACTC
>NW_005871062.1:920688-1025570 GCF_000147115.1 Myotis lucifugus
AGTGCGAGCACCAGGTGGGACTGCGGCACACGGGAACAAAGAATTTTTAGTAACTGCCAGAGGCTCGCCCCGATGACAGCAACTGGCGCCCTGCCTTGCCTGGCATCCCTGCTCAACTGCTCCACCATCCCGCCGCAGCTGATGCCCACCATGTTATGCGCTCTGCTGCCTGCTGCCAATGCCTGCCATGTTCCGCACATACCCCCTTGGTGGTCAGCGCACGCCATAGTGACCGATTGTTCAGTTCATTTGTTCAGTTCTGCCTTTCGGTCTATTTGCATATTAGGGTTTTATATATAGATATATAGATAGATATATAGATATAGATATCTATATCTCTATATATCTATATATTTTTTTAAATTGATTTCAGAGAGGAAAGTAGAGGGAGAGAGAGATAGAAATGTAAATGATGAGAAAGAACCATTGACTGCTGGCTGCCTCCTGAGCCTGCCGCCCGGGCATGTGCCCTTGACTGGAATTAAACCTGGGACCCTTCAGTCCGCAGCTCACATTCTATCCACTGAGCCAAACTGGCTAGGGCTGAAATGCTTTTCTAAACAGCTGCTGTACTTCCATTGAACAGTTCTGACATTCAGCAGTTTGCTAAGGTTTCTTCCAATTCAAGATTCTGTGATTCTGGGGTTGTTTCTCACTTCCTCTTAAGTTTTTTTTCTCTTTATTATTTTACATTACTAGACTGTATTCTCTTAATATAACAAATACTATATCTTGCATGCAGGTGCCATGCCAGTTATAAAACACAGTGAAAATGTAAGGCAAAATTATTTTTATTATGTATTAATATGGATGTTGTTGTTAATGGAAGAATCTGGGAAAGTTGTAGATGTGATTTGTTTAGCAGCCCATGATAGGTCATGGAGAGAACCCTGAAAGGCTCAGTATGTAGTCACCTACCTGCTCTGATTTGCATATATCTTAAGCCTTAAATACCATTTCCAGTGAAAAGGGTAATGGAGAACCATTAAAGGGGGAATATGACAGGTCTCGAATTGTAATTGTTGATAATTTTGTTGGGGCCTCATCCTAGATGTCCCTACCATCTTGCTTCTTTCTCTCATTGTGAGTCTGCTGATAGTTCAGTCTTATTTGAAATACTTGGTCATCTTCACAGTATTATCAGTCACAGAAAACTTTTCTACATAGAAATCTCATTTCCCCCATGAAGTTTATAGTGCTCTCTTCTCCCTAAATGTATTGCCCATAACTGTGACAGGAATTCTTGGGAAATAGACATGCCTGAGTTTGTTGATATTGCAAATGGAAATGCCTTCCTCCTCAGTCTTTATTTTTCTGGGCCAAGTTGAACGCAACATTATATAGCCTGTAATTTTGCAGTTTTTTTCCTTAACTCTCCTTTTTTCCTCATTAAAGTGATATTACCCCTCTGTAGATGACTGGTGCCTTCATTCTAGCTTTACACGCTCTACTGTGAAAACTGGATGGGGCTGTTAAACAGTCATTAGTCACTGTTGATTTATTGATTCCAACATAATAGATAGGCCATCTCTTCTTCCACCATCTTCTTTCATGGCATAGTAGAAGGATGTTAACTCCCACTGTAATTATAGTGTCATTTTACCTGCTTGAATATGCTAAGTAACTCCCTGGTCAAGAAATTCAGGCTGTTAGAGAAGGGCAGATGAAATGGAAACAGCTTTCTAAAGTACTACTGATTTTGTGTGTGTGAGGGAAAAAAATCTAATTTCCTACCTGCTCAGAATAAAACATTAGACTAGTTTTCCTGTAAATAGCATCACCACAAACACATGGGTACTGAATTGTGCTCTGACTTTAAGACCTTACTGTGGCTACAATGGCTATGGCAACACTAGGTGATAGGAATGTTTCAGCTCCATTATAATCTTACTAGAGGCCCGATGCACAAAATTGGTGCAACGGGCTTGGCCCTCACAGCTCTGGCTGCCTCTGCTGGCCCTCACAGCCCTGGCCGGCCCTCGTAGCTCCTTGCAGTCCCGGGTGGCCCTCGCAGCCTCGGCTTCATCCAGAAGGACGTCTGGAAGGTCGTTCGGCTCTTCCGTCTAATTAGCATATTAGCTCTTTATTATTAAGATGGGACCACCATCGTATATATGGTCTGACGTTGATTGGAAGAAAGGTTGTTAGGCTGCGTGTGACTGTATATGTTCAGTAGAAACCAACAACTAAATCAAATCTTAAGTTGGTCATTTCAACTAATTTGCTTGAAAGAAGTTGAAGTTTGTGTCAAGCTAAATTATATAAAGGTTAAACAAAGAGTTTTTAACAAAGTGAAAATTGTGGAGTTTCTTTATTGAGTCAACAAACAAGTTGAATATACTGCTAAGGGAGAAGTGAACAATGATAGAGATATATGTGAGGTGCTTTGGGGGCACAGAAGGGACATGTAATTGAGCCTGAGTGTATGGGGGAAGAGTTTCTAGGACAGTGATGGTGAACCTATGACACGCGTGTCAGAGGTGACACGCGAACTTATTTTTTTGGTTGATTTTTCTTTGTTAAATGGCATTTAAATATATAAAATAAATACCAAAAATATAAGTCTTTGTTTTACTATGGTTGCAAATATCAAAAAATTTCTCTATGTGACACGGGTCCAGAGTTAAGTTAGGGTTTTTCAAAATGCTGACACACCAAGCTCAAAAGGTTCGCCATCACTGTTCTAGGAGGACCCACCTCCTAGGAAGGTAATGTCTAAATTTTTTTCTTTTCCCTCTTCATTAGCTTTAAAAATTATTTTAAAATGCATAGTTATTGTAAATATTAAAAGAATCCAGAAATATGAGTAGTAAAAGGTGTAAATCCCTAATTATACACCCTGCTCTCTAATCCCCATTCTCCAAAGTTGTCATTAATAGATTGATGAATATGTTTCCAGATTTTTTCTATATGTATACCATCAAAGTTTTTCCCCACAAAATTGACCTCACACTACGTTTAATTTTGTAATTTGCTCCCAGCCCCCCCATGTAATAGTCTATAGTATTTTTCCATGTCAGTAGATATATATATCAATCTCATTTAAAAACTTGCTGCCTCACATAATGGTATGGCTATACTACTATTTATTTACATTATTTTCTATTGCTGGACATGTAGTTTTCCAACCTATTATAAACAATGAATATCCTTCTACCAAATTATTTATTTTCTTTTGTGAATTAAGTTTTAAATGATGAGTAGCATATAGTAGGTGAAGAGTATGAGGATTAATGTGAAGGAGAAACATTTTCTGGATTAAGGGAACAACATGTACTTTCAAAAAACGCTGCTGAAGAAAATGACAGACTTAGGGGAGAAACATTTCTGTTTTTATGAACTCTTGTTTTCCTGAACTGTGTGTTAGAGTATCTTATTTTATGGAATATACATCTATTTACTGAATAATTTATAAATATATAATTTTCTTTGTGAGATTAAAAATATTTTTCAATAAATGTAACCAATGGAGAAGTGGAATCACAAGCTGATAAAAATGACTCTTCAGAAGTTTCACAGAGGTTAAATTGATAGTTCTGGGAATAGAGCTTATATATTAGCTATCTTTCTCATCTTTTTTTGTCTAATTGAGAATTTCTTATCTAGAGTTCAAAATAGTTTTTTGAGTTGCTAGTCTCCACTACTATTCAACTGAAACAAATTTTGTTTAATTAAAAAAGATAATGATTAGGAAGTTGCTAGTTTATCAAGAAGGTATCTGAAAATGGTATATATGGCTTATAGTAGATGAATTGCATTTTGTTGTATATTACTCTTAATAAAATTTTATTATACTTAAAAAGTTTTAGTTGTTGCTGTTCCAAATTTCTAATTTTTGAATGTTGCCTGTAGTGTGACATAAAGTACTATAGTATTATATTTTTATCATAATCCTGACAAGTAAGAGTATTTGCTCATTTTTAAAAAATCACATTGGAAATAACAAATATTGCATGATCTCACTTATATGTGGAATCCAATGAAGAAAATAAATTGATGAACAAAACACATCCAGAAACATTGAAACATGCAACAGACTGACATATTTCAGAAGAGTTTAAACAAAGAATTTATATGCATATATACATAGTCCATGGACAAACAATAGTGGAGTAAGGCTTGGGGAGGGGACAGGAGGTAGATGGAGGAGGTCAAGAGTGGGGGGGAAGGGGGACATTTGTAATACTTTCAACAATAAAGTTTTAAAAAAATACATTGGAAATAAATGGAACATTAAACAAGGGTGGCATCCTTCTGAGTTATTTCTAAAAGTAAAAGATTTTCTTTTTGGTTGCCAAGGATGCTTTGCTGTTTGGTTACTTGTTGAATAGAAATCGGAACCTTTGTAAGGCTCAACTTCTAAAATTTCTTACTCATTTAAAAATATTTATATGCTAAATAGTTCTAATTAGTTCTATTAATTTGAAAAGTATAAATGCTTTAAGTAAATCAGCCCAATGTGTTCTCTCATTACCTTAAATAATAATTGTATTATTTATTGTATTTCATGATTATGAAATATTTATACTTTATGTGAAGTATAATTTTTAAGCATTTATATCTCTTTTTTTACTTAGAGTAATTTTAAGAGTAAAGTATACATTTAAACACATAAAGTAACTTATTTTGTATATAATTTTTTTTAGAGCTGCTTTAGAAGAAGTAGAAGGAGATGTGGCAGAATTGGAACTAAAACTTGATAAGGTAAATTTTACTTTTTTAACTTTTAAAACATTCTTATTTTCTATAAATAATAATTTGTGCCTATAATAGTAGATGATTCACATTACTTCTTTTATCTCTGTGTGGGTACATGCTATTTTTATCCAAATTTTACACATGAGGAACTTGAGTCGAGGAACAATAACTAGCTTGTTCAAAATCTAATCAAAGTGCCAGAGCAAGAATTTGAACCGTGTCTGACTTTATTTTTTTTTTTAAAGCTTATTGATTCTAGAGGGAGAGAGGAAGAAAGAAAGAAAGGAAGAAAAAAAGGAAGAAAGAAAGATAGAAAAAAGAAAGAAACATTGATTTGTTGTTCCACTTATTTATGCATTCATTGGTTGATTCTTGTATGTGCTCTGACTGGGGATTGAACCTGCAACCTTGACAATGCTCTAAACAACAGCTACCCAGCCAGGGCCTCATGTCTGACTTTCAAGCTCACTATATATTCTTTATATTGTTGGAAGTTTGTTCCCTTTGTCCCCATCAAAAAGATTGTAACTATCTTTTTTGATGCTTATAAATTTGTAAGTTCCTGTTTATAAATTTGAGTGTGGCCATGTTCAAATATAAAATAAAATAAAATAAAACAAAAACTCATATTTTTAAAGAGCTATTGCCAGAATGCTTAATATATATTTAATAATTAATATTAAGTGGTCATATTCTCTGTAAAGGTAAATGTACATTGATTACTATCTTCTATATTAATTATTGATAATCTTGTGTGTTTTTTTGCTTCCACTCAAGAGACATTGTCTGCTATACAACAGGCATAAATACGAGAATGACTAGGACATGGCTTCTGATTTTTTTTTTTTATACATTTTTATTGATTTCAGAGAGGAAGGGAGAGGGAGAAAAAAATAGAAACATCAGTGATGAGAGAGAATGATTGATTGGCTGCCTCCTGCATGCCCCCCAACTGGGCATCGAGCCTGCAACCAGGGCATTTGCCCTGACCTGGAATGGAACTGTGACCTCCTGGTTCATAGGTCAATGCTCAACCACTGAGCCATACTGGCTGGGTGTTTCTGATCTTACATAACCATTATTCAGTGAAAAATTTCTGGAAATAAATTAGATGTATATATTTAAATTACCTTTTTTTTTTTTGAAAAATATATTTTATTGATTTTTTTACATCGAGGAAGGGAGAGAGATAGAGAGCCAGAAACATCGATGAGAGAGACACATCGATCAGCTGCCTCCTGCACATCCCCCACTGGGGATGTGCCCGCAATCCAGGGTCATGCCCCTGACTGGAATCGAACCCGGGACCCCTCAGTCTGCAGGCTGACGCTCCATCCACTGAGCCAAACTGGCTTCGGCTAAATTACCTTTTTTGAAAATAGTTTCCTATTTATATAATTACTAGAGGCTGGGTGCACGAATTTGTGCACGGTTGGAGTCCCTAGACCTGGCCGGCAATCTGGGTCAATGAGGGCTGGGCAGATCGGGGCCTGCCAACCTGGGGGAGGGATGGGGGAGGGACCGTGGGCCAAACTGGGCTTGATGGCCGGGGGGAGGACAGGGTGTGGGAGGTTGGCTGCAGGCCCCGAGGAGGGAACCAGCCCTCAAGACCCCTAGGAAAGGGGCCGTGTCCACTGCCACCCACCCCAGGTTCCCCATCCCAGCCTGGGGCCCGAAGACCCTGGCGGGGTCAGGAGAGGAGGCGATTGTCGCCGGGCTGGGTGCAGAAGGAACGGCCACCGCCACCAGCCAGCCGCGGGAAGTTGTCTGTGGGAGCACACTGACCACCAGTGGGCAGCTCCTGTGTTGAGCGTCTGCCCCCTGGTGGTCAGTGTGCATCATAGTGACTGGTTGACCGGTCATTCTGGTCGTTCGGTCGTAATGGTTGCTTAGGCTTTTATATATATAGACTAGAAGCCCGACGCACAAAATTTGTGCAAGAGTAGGCCTTCCTTCCCCCGGCTGCCGGCACCAGCTTCCCTCTGGCACCTGGGACCTGGGCTTCCCTCTGGCCTCTGGCAGGCACCAGCGACCTGGGCTTCCCTCACTGCCCCAGCTTCATCTGGAAGGTCATCCAGAAGGACATCCGGAAGGTTGCCCAGTCTAATTATAATAGCATATTACGCTTTTATTATTATAGATATGGTAAATGGTATTGCTGTGTAAAGCAGTGCTTCTAAAACCTTACTGTGCTTAGATTCTTATCACCTGGGGATCTTATGTGAAAATACAGATTCTGATTTAGTAAGTCTGGAGTATCTGAGATTCTTTGTTTCTAACCTAATTCCAGGTAATACCTATGCTGTTGTTCCAGGACTGCACTTTGAGTAGCAAGGATATAAAAATTAGTCTGATGATTTTTTCAAATGTTTTGAAATCTTGAAATATACATACATAGGTATATAATGTAAATAGTATAGAAACTATATAAAACAGTATTAGTTATATATGTAAAACATACAAATTTTAGAAGCACTTTGTTATACAGCATGGTTTTGGATTTTTATAATAGTCCTGTAAGGTAGGTAGGACAAGTGGTATTATTCCCATTTTAGAGATGATAATACCAAAGCCCATATGGCAAAGGGGACTTGCTTTATATCACAGTTAGAAGAGGCAGAATCAGGATTAGAACCCATATGTTTTTATTCTTAGTTCAGTGCTCTTGTGCACCACTGTATTTCTGGATCCATGTTGGGGGAGCACAAGCCACTTGGAAATTTTCTGAGGAACACTAACAAGCTTCCAGGCAAGTGTTTTTAAGAATTAATGTTACGATTTTTAATAAGAATATTATTTTTAAATCTTTACTTTTTACTTAAAAATAAATGTCTGGGATTATTATTGTTATACTAGAGGCCTGGTGCACGAAATTTCGTGCATTGGGCAGGTCCCTCAGCCTGGCCTGTGTCCTCTCGCAGTGGGACCCCTTGCTCCTTACTGCCTGCCTGCAGTGGAAGAGGGAGAGGTTCCTGCCACCGCAGCTGCACTTGCCAGTCATGAGCCCGGCTTCTGGCCGAGAGGCGCTCCCCCTGTGGGAGCACACTGACCACCAGGGGGAAGCTCCTGCATTGAGCGTCTGCCCCCTGGTGGTCAGTACACATCATAGCGACCAGTCGTTTTGCCGTTCGGTTGATTTGCATATTAGGGTTTTATTATTTAGGATAATTCCTGAGGTATTATATTCGTTTTTAAGCACTCTTTAAAACAGTTCTTAAACCTTTAAGGTAGGCAACAGAAGATACTATTTTGATTTTCTGGTAGATTTATGAGAGAATATATAAAAGGCAAGGCTTTTTAAAAGAATCACAGAGTAGTATAATAAATAGGGCATCTATTCTCTTTGGATAGAACTGCATGTAAATCACATGAAATTTTTTTTGGGGGGGTGAGGAGAGCCTTACAATTTAAAGTATCCAAACAGTCCACTGACAGAATTTTTGTTAATGACTTTGCTTTTATGAGTAGGTTTTTTTCTTTTATATCATTTAGTTGGAGTTGGAAGACTGGTAGAATTCTAAAACCAAAAGATTCAAATCCAAAACTAGTTATTAAAGTATTGACATTTTACTCTCAAAGGGCTACTTAAAGGCACTGTGGAAACTTTGACTTTTATGAAAATATCATCTTCTATCCAAAAAGAAGTTCCATAGTTATTTTTATATTTTTCTAATTTAAGATCTTAATTCCTTATAAATGTACTCTCCCAAATTCTTAAGCTATTATCTATCATTTTCACTTTAGAATTATGAGGAGTTAGCATAGAGCAGAGAGCCTGAGAGGTGTTAGAATGGTTGTTATTGAAGGTGGTGGCATTGAAGGACTAGTGGAGGGGAGAGGTTGCCCAAGACTAGTTTAGTGATTTCATAACTTTGTGCAGGGCAAGTTTCACCTTTAATATTGTAAATCATGCCGGCAACAGGTTAAACTAGCTTGATGACTTAGCTTATATTTATTTTGCTTATAATGTATGCCACTCTTCCTCATGAAAATTGCTTCAATGAGGGGCATTGCTTTACTGGGTCCAATTATTTGTCCGTTGTGGCAGGCATTTGGGCATTGACATCATAGAACAGTGATGGCGAACCTATGACATGCGTGTCAGAGGTGACACGCGAACTCATTTTTTTGGTTGATTTTTCTTTGTTAAATGGCATTTAAATATATAAAATAAATATCAAAAATGTAAGTCTTTGTTTTACTATGGTTGCAAATATCAAAAAATTTCTATATGTGACACGGCACCAGCGTTAAGTTAGGGTTTTTCAAAATGCTGACACACCGAGCTCAAAAGGTTCGCCATCACTGTCATAGAGCATCATAGTTGCCATCTAGACAATTTCTGTATCTGCTGCATTTTCTCACTGGCATACTTGCTCCCTGTTTGTTAAGTAGATACCCTTTAAATCACAGTTCAGTTGCCTGGCTGGTGTGGTTCAGTAGTTGAGCATCAACCAATACACCAAGAGGTGGTTGATTTGCTTGGGTTGCAGGCTTGATCCCCATTGGGGGTCTGCAGGACATAGCCAGTTGATGTTTCTCTCTCTTCTTCTCCCTTCCGCCAGTTGATGTTTCTCTCTCTTCTTCTCCCTTCCTCTCTCTAAAATATTATATATATATATATATATTTTAATCACAGCTCAATTACTACCCAACTTAGGTTCTTTTTCTAGTATTGCATTGCTACTTGCACAAAATTCCATTTAAATTATTATAATATTGTAATTTTTGTTTATTAGCAGTTACGAGACAAAGCCTTGAACAAGGCTGCCTACGTTTGAATCTGGTTGTACCACTTACTAAGCTGTGTAGTCTTGGGAAAATTCCTCAGCCTTCCTATGCTTCAGTTTCTTCATCTCCAAAATAGGGAAAATAAGAGTTTCTATCTATCTTATAAGGTTACTAGAGGCCTGATGCACGAAATTTGTGCAAGGGGTTTGGCCCTTGCAGCCGCGGTAGCTGTCTCGGCCCTCACAGCCCCGGCTCCATCCGGAAGGTCATTTGGCTGTCCGGTCTAATTAGCATATTATGCTTTTATTATTATAGATTATGAGAATAAGATATGTTAATACATGTTAAGTGCTTAGCACAGTTCTTGGCACATAGTAATGTTAATGATAATGGTGTTCAACAGATTATTAGCTCCTTGAAAACAGGCTGTCTTTAGGGAAAAATAACCCTCTTATTTCTTGTGCACTTAGGGTACCAAGTTCTAAGTTTTACTTATCTCCGACCTTCACAACAATGTTGCAGAGTTGTTATTATACCAAATTTGCACATAAAAAAGTGAGAGTTAGAGAGGATCTTACGTACTCAAGGGTAATCAGCAAATAAGTTATTTGTATTTCCATTATCTGGCAAGTGCCCATGACATAGTTTTCACTTTGTAAAAAAAAACACAGTTTAATGAATTGGAACTACTAGCTTGATAATTTTGACTAATTTGACATTTACTCTTAGGTAAAATTCTTCCCTCTTCCTAGGCTTATATTATTCAGTTCTATCTCAGTCATAGCTGTCATCTAATATGGATCTTGACAACTGACCAAGTATCTTATCACCAAGTTAGTCTTTCTTCTGAGTAGCAGCAGTGTATATATGGTTCAGCTATATGACAATTTCATTTTCTCTCCAACTCCTGTAATAGTGACCTCTATTCTAATATTGATACCTATTTTCAGGGCCATGTTCTATGCCTCACCAATCAAAATTCTAATCTCTTGAGATTTGGAATGCTGATATCTTACTTTCTAACTTGAATCTCCCGTTCTTCCAGTTATAATCTTTACTCATATTGCTTCTGTTCTTCAAGCTCATCTAGACTCCTGGTCTTTTAATCTATCTACTTCTGGTATTTCAGAGTTCTTTTAAATTCACTTTCCTTTCAGTGCACCCTTTTTTTGGTAATTATTTTTTTGAGATAAAATTCACTTAACATAAAATACACCATTTTAAAATGCACAATTTAGTAGTTTTTAGTATATTCACAGTGTTGTGCAGTCATAACTACTATCTAATTCTAGAACATTTTCTTCACCCCAAAAGGAAATTCTGTACCTTTAGCAGTCACTCCTACCCTCTCCCAACATCCTCTGGCAACCACTATTCTACTTTCTGTCTCTGGATGTCCCTATTCTGGACATTTCATGTAAACAGAATCATAAAATATTTGGCCCTTTGTGACTGACTTCTTTCATGTAGCATAATGTTTTTAAGGTTTGTCAGTTCATGTTGCAGTGTGTTCCAACATTTCTTTTTTATGGCTGAATAAAATGCCATTGTATGAATATACCACATTTTGTTTGTCCCATTTGTTGATAGTGATGTGTTGTTTCTACTTTTTGGATGAATAATACTGCTATGAAACCTTTCAGGCTACTCTTAATTTTATTACAATATTATTTCTCTTCTGGAGACCTTCACTTCCCTTCCATAGCAACTACTTTATAGAATTCTCACTTTATTAGTCCAACCATCTATACTCTTTATCCCATATCTGGGCTATAAAAATCCCTACAGGAGAAGCTATACAACTGTTTGGTGAAACCAATCAGCAGAGCTACATATTCCTGGAATTCTTGATGCAAATGATTTTTTACAAGATTCAATCAGGTTTATTTTATTACCTTTAGCAGCCCTTATACTTCTGTTTTCTCAAAGACTTACCACTTTGTTCTTTATTCTTAGTAATGACTAAGACTCTTCCTTCCTTTTGGTGGGAAAACCTTTATTTCCTGCCCCTGATCTAGAAATTTAACAGAAACTGTCATTATCTTTTTCTGTTTTTCCTCCCATTTAAGTGGTAAAAGTATCCCTTTTCTTATGCAGTCCCAGACTCTAACTCCTCAGGACTTTGCTTTAGCCACCTTTCTCCTTTCCCTTCTCTACTACCTCTTTATTTTAAGTAGATAAAATAAATTTCTCTTGATGAAAAACAAAAGAAAACCTCACTTCTGACAAGGAAGTGCAAATCTTTGTTAAGTTATTACCATGTGCCAGCAGCAGATTGGGCTAAGATCTTTAAGGGTGTTATCTTGATTCTTTTATAATAACTTTATTTGGTTTGGTACCATTGTTACCAAATCATACAGAAGACACTGAGGCTTGTTGAGGTGAATGAGGTCAGTCAGGATTACTTTGATGGTTAAGTATGGCAGCAGGATTTGAATCTAAGCTGCCTGAGTCCAGAGCAGCTATCTATAACAAGACTATGTATATGTATATATGTATATATATGTATATGCATATATATGTGTATATATCTACACTAATAAAAGAGAAAGATGCAAATTGACTGTACCTTTGTGACGCCCACCAGCCAATCAGGAGTGAGTATGCAAATTAACCAAACAAAGATGACATGTTACTTTGCATACACAGGTGCCGAGTGGCTGCTCCGGGCCTCTGGGCAGTGTGGGAAGGTGGAAAGATGGCTCTGGGCCTGAACGGAGGTAGAAAGGCGGCTCTGGGCTGGAGCGAAGGTGGTGCCGGCAGCCAGGGGAAGGAAGGCCCATTCTTGCACGAATCTTTGTGCACCGGGCCTCTAGTGTTTGTGTGTGTGTGTGTGTGTGTGTGTGTGTGTATCAAATAGTTGACGTAAAACGTATAACATTATGTTAGTTTCGGGTACACAGCATAATGATTCAACATTTATTTACCTTACAGTGATTACCACAGTAATTCTAGAAACCATCTGTTGCTCTATATTATTAAGATATTATTGACTCTATTCTATACTATATATTACATCCCCTTGTCTTATTTCATAACTAGAAGTTTATACTTCTTAATCCCCTTCCTCTTTTTTTCCTAATTCCCCACCCCACTCCCCTTTGCTATCAGTTTGTTCTCAGTATATATGAGTTTGTATTTTGTTTATTTATTTCATTTATTTCATTTTTTAGTAATTGTCTTACTCTTTCCGACTTATTTTACTTAACAAAATACTTTCTAGGTTTATCCATGTTGTCTCATATGGCAAGATTTCATTTTTTTATGGCTGAGTAATATTCCACTGTATGTATGTATCATATCTTCTTTATCCATTCATCTATTGGATGCTTCCATATCTTGGCTCTTGAAACAATGCTGTGATGATAGGGGTTCATGTATCTTTTACAATTACTTTTTGTTTTCTTCAGATAAATACCCGAAGTATTTATCTGAATCACTGGGTCATTCAGTAGTTCTATTTTTAAATTTTTGAGAAATCTCTAGACTGGTTTTCATAGTGGCTGTACTAATTTGCAATCCTACCAACAGTGCACAGGGTTTCCCTTTTCCCCCCATTTTCTCCATCACTTGTTATTTGTTGTCTTTAATAATAGTCATTCTGACAGATGTGAGGTCACATCTCATATGGTTTTGATTCACACTACCTATTAATATATCAAAAGCTCTCAAAAGTTTAGTAATAAAGAAACTGTTTAACTTTCTAAACTGAGTTTTCCAGGTTTATTTGATCATGGAATTCTTCCTGTGGAATATACTGTAGACTACATATTAGGAAACATTGATCTATTATATATCTTCTTTATATGCATTTCATAAATCGCTGTAATATCACTGCAGCCCTCCTACTCCTAGTCAATTTCTCTTAAAACTATTCTTGCCAGGGATGCTGGTGACTTTTTGTCATCAAATTCTATATATATATTTAAATACATTTTTACTGATTTGGGAGAGGGAGAGAGAGATAGAAACATCAATGATGAGAGAGAATCATTGATTGGCTGCCTCCTGCACGGCCCCCACTGGGGATCAAGCCCACAACCCAGGCATGCGCCCTTGACCGGAATTGGACCCGGGACCCTTCAGTCTGAAAGCCGACACTCTATCCACTGAGCTAAACTGGCCAGGGCCTCAATAGATATTTTTAAAGTCTTTCTAAAACGTGACTTTTATGGATTTTCAACTTACCATCCATCTTTTGATATTTTAGTCTTTCTTGACTTTGGTAAAATTATTCTCTTGTTTTTCCTCCTATGTTTCCCTCTTCTTCTTTAGTCTCCTTTATGGGGTCTTGACTCTACATGCTCTGCCCTCCACTCTTTGTCTAGGATATAGCACTGTAGCACTGACACTGTATTTGCTGATGACTCCTGTGCCTGTATCTATAACACACTCTTATATTTTGAGCTTCAAACATCTGTTTTCACTGGTATTTGATAGACTTCCCATTTGGCTTATTTCATAAGCTCATCTAGCTCAGCCCACTTCACAGGCCCAACACTGTTAACACAGAGTCTCTGCTGGCCAGTGTGAAATTGAGTTTTGTAGCAGATGTAGCCCTCAGCAAGCAGAGCTCAAGCTAAATTTCAGTCACTACTTTTTCCCCTTCTTAGGACATAATCTGCATAACTGTATACCATACTCGACTGTAATTTTTGAATTTGTTTCACCTCTTCTCTCCCTACCTTACTGCTTTCATTCAGTCTCTGTGATCAAATAAGTCGGGAAAACTCAGTTTAAAATGTTAAACAGATTTCTTTATTACTAAGCTTTTAAGAGCTTTTGATATATTAATGTGTGGTGCGAATCCTAGAAAGGAGTTATAATATGCAGCATTTCTCAAAAACATTATCCTGAATTAAGATAATATCCTGGGGGAAAAAACAAATAATATCTTTATCTTTATTCTTTATATTTCCCTACCTTTAGTTTTTCCCCTTTTAGGTTGTCCTTCTAAAATGGAACTCTGGGCAACACACCCAATTAATGCCATTAATTGTTTCCTATTTCCTTCATATAAAATGTGAACCCCCTAGCATTGCACATAGGCTTTTCCTGATCTGGCTCTTGTATACATTTTCATGCTGCACTAAGGTACTTCTTGTTAGCCCTGTCCTCTTAAACTTCTGGGCTTTAGCTCATGCTCTTCATAAAGTAGTATCTTCCCATTACCCATATCTGATTGGCTTGTTCCTATTGGTCTTCAGGACTTCTGTCAAGTGTTACCTTTTCCAGGAATCCTTCCTAATCCCCTCAGTCCTAGTTAAATGTTCTTCCTTTGTTCCCTCATGCATGGTTTTGTCATGTGTAGCAGTTGTGTTTGTGCTGTATAAAATTTATCTAGTCTACTAGTTAGAATGAGAGCTCCTGGAAGCAGAGATGATATTTTCAGTTTCTTTTCTTCAAGGCTCTAGTGCAACAATTTTAAATTAGACTCCTTTAGGTCTTTTCTGAAAATATTCTGGCTCTTTATCCTACTTAGTACCCTTCCCTCTTCATCTATTGTTCCACATTTATCTTCTCCCCCGCAGATTGATTGATTTTTTCTAAATATATTTTTATTGATTTCAGAGAGGAAGCGAGAGGGAGAGAGAGATAGAAACATCAATGATGAGAGAGAATCACTGATCAGTTACCTCCTGCATGCCCCCACTGGGGATCGAGCCCACAATCCGGGCATGTAACTTGGCCGGAATTGAACCTGGGACCCTTCAGTCCGAAGGCCGATGCTCTATCCACTGAGCCAAACCAGCTAGGGCCACATTTATCTTTTTTATATTTATCATTCGCCCAAGATTTTGTTTGTTTAAAGAAAATGTTCTGTGTCTGAATGGAAGACATAAAGAGGCAAGGAATGGAAAAAGAGAGAGAGGGAGGGAGGGAAGAAGGAAAGAAAAAGAGAAGAAAGAATGGAAGGAGAGGAAGGAAAGGAGAAGGGGAAGGGGAGGGGGATGGGGAGGGAGGAGGGGTAGGGGAGGAAGGGGAGGGGAAGGGAAGGGAAGGGAAGAAGGGAAAAGAAAAAGAAAAGTAGGTTCAGTTCTAAATCTTACACAATGGCCAGAACAGTAGGCATTGGAGAAATATAATCAATTCAGACATCTGCTTAGACAGACTGATATTGAAATGACCAGCAGTACTAACCCACCATACCAGTTTGCTTCCCTTTCTTCCAACATACCACAGTTTTTATTTTTATTTTGAGTAACTTTTATCATACTGCTTGCTCTGCCTGAAGTTTCCTTTTCTTCCTCTGAAGAGGTGTCTTAATAAATTTTTTAAAAATTTACTTTATTTTACTTTATTTAACCTTTACAAACTCTTTTTTCCCTTTTTAAAATTCTTTATTGTTTAAAGTATTACATATGAATCCTTTTTCTCCCATTGACCTCTCCCCACTTGTTCCCACCCACTTCCCCAGAACATGCCCTCACCACCCCCCTACTGACTGTGTCCATGGGTTATGCTTATATGCATGCATACAAGTCCTTTGGTTAATTTATGGGATTGAATTTGACTTGATAAAATGATTTTTTTGTTGTTACAGATAATCTCTGGATCCTGAAAAGTCAACTTTTTGGTGTAATTCTCATATGAATTGCTTGTTTAACTACATCATTTGTAAAATTATTTTCAACCTGATGTAACGTTTTTCTTTTTCAGCTTGTGAAGCTTTGTATTGTGATGATTGACACTGGAAAAGCCTTTTGTGTTGCAAATAAACAGTTTATGAATGGGATTCGAGACCTGGCACAATATTCTAGTAATGATGCTGTAGTTGAGGTTAGTATTTTAAAATTAGTTAAAATGACAAATGCAATAAGACATTAATCAATTATGCATCCATTTGCTTTATGAAGAGTTATAATGGTCCTTAAAATTAGAAGTAGAAAAGCTGTCACCCATTGGTTCTGTCTTGTACAGTTCCGTTTTCTTGGATAGTTAGAAGTTAATGGTTGATTTGTATTGTGAATATAAGTTTACTTACTGCTTGGTGAGCTGAAGCATCTACAAGAAGGACTGAGCAGGAAGAGCAGGATTTTGCTTACTAGTAGCTGCTTATAGAGGAAAGCAGAACATTAACCTAAGAATAGTGTCAACTGTATGTATAGGGGCTGCATTGGAAAGTTTTGGTAGCTACCTATGCTAGGTTAGCCTAGACCTCTCACTATATTATGTGGTATTAATGACATTTCTTTCATGAAGAATAATAACAGGTGAAGAAATTGGTATAGTTTGGTGATTATTTGATCCATAGATGCCTTCATGAGCATAGTCTTGATACACTCAATTTTACTTTTAGATTTATATATGCCATTCCTATTTGTTAGCATAATACTATTGACAGGGCAGTACTAATTCTTTGACTGTTCTAGGGTTTTATGTTACTACACATAGACTTGACCTCTGCAGAGCATGCACATGAGATATTGAGATTTTCCTTAGAAATAAATGTTATTGTTAACAATGTAACTTGATCTTTCTGTCAGAAATGCTGAAGCAATGTTTTTTGTGGCCTGTTCTAGTGGATTTTAAATAACTCATTTTTTTCTTTTGGTTTCTTTCTCGTAGACAAGTTTGACCAAGTTTTCTGACAGCCTTCAAGAAATGATAAATTTTCATACAGTAAGTGTCAGTAAGTAGGTATTAATATGACCATGTTATTTCAGTATGTTGTTTTAGTGGCAGTATTTTATGAAATAATTTAAGTTGTAATTCAGTGACTTTGAATTTGTCAACAACTTTTTAGTTGGGTGTTAATCTAAAATGTGTGTGTGTGTGTGTGTGTGTGACAGAGAAAGAGAGAGAGGTAGAGAATACATTTTATTTCCTATTCTAAAGTACTGAACTTATATTAATGAGGTACACATCCGTAAGTTTTTTCTTTTAAGTTGTACCTTTGTAAATTTTTAAACAATTATTTCAAGAATGAAGAAGTAATTTAGTTATTTCTTATTTCTTTCAAGATACAAATATTACATCCCATTTGTTTGATTACTTGCCAGTATTAAAGACTGATGTAGTATTTGATATATGTGTGTGTTTAATATTTGGTGCCAAGCTGCAGTGGCTCAGTGGTTGAGTGTTGACCTATGAACCAGGAGACCACAGTTTGATTCCTCGTAGGGGCATATGCCCAGGTTGCAGGCTCAATTCCCAGTTGTGCAGGAGGCAGCTGATCAATGATTCTCTCTCATCATAGATGTTTCTATCTCTCTCTCTCTCTCCCTTCCTCTCTGAATCAATGAAAATATATATTTTTTTAAATTAAAAATAATATTTGAGGGCATTTTTTCCCCATGGACAGACAATAGTTCAGGGAATGCCTAGGGAGGGGAAGGTAGTGGGGTGAGAGAGGGTCAATGGGGGGAGGGGGAGGGACATCTGTAATACTTTAAACAATAAAGATAAATTTAAAAAAATTAAAAAATATTTGAGGGCATTTTTCCTTCAAGAATGAAGGATTATATATTACTTTTGGAATGTTAGAAAATTCCTTTTCAAATTTATAAAAGTTTGCTGAAAATATGGTAGCTTATAAGCTATGTACTTCTTAATTTTTAAAAAACATTAACATATGGTCATGTAATTATTTAATTCAATGCTTAAATTTATCAGAAGCTATAACAAGAATATCAACACTTATATTCCTTATAAAATCTGCTAATTTTTGGTTCTTATTTAAGAATCAAAGTTAATTAGAATTTCTTCTTATTTATTACTATTTTTGGTAACATATTAAGCCTGAAGTTATCTGATAATGTTTATTTTAATTGTAGTTCAAATTTTAGCTGTACCAAAATTATCATGCACAAGAACCTACTTCAGCTCCTGTTTTCAATTCTTTTGGGTATATATCTAGGTGTAGAATTGTAGGTCATATCATAATTCTGTGTTTATCTTTTTGAGCTATCAAACTGTTTTCCACAGAGGTTGTATCATTTTACATTCCCACCAGCAATGTATTCGTGTTCCAATTTTCTACATTCTTGTCAACACTTGTTATTTTCTATTTTTTTTTTTTTTGATTATAGCTATTCTAGTAGATGTGAAGTGGTATCTCTTTGTGGTTTTAATTTTCATTTCCCTAAAGACTAATGCAGTTGAGCAACTTTTCATGTGCTTATTAGCCATCTACACTAATAAAAGAGAAAAATGGTAATTGGCGTACGTCCGCTACCCTTCCCATTGGCTAATCAGCATATCCTTATGCAAATTAACTGTCAGCCAAGATGGCGGCCGGCAGCCAGGCAGCTGGAAGCGAACGTGAGGTTTGCTTGCTCCCGTGACTGCACACTCCAACGTTCCCTTGCCGGTCTCTGAGCTGGCAGTTTGAAACATTCTAACAAATATAGCCGGCTGGGATCTCAGAGCTGAAGTTCTACATTGTTTCGATTATAGAACCGAAACAAACCAGCAGCGGAAGCCTCAGAGCTAGAGCCAGAGCTAAAGCTGGCCCAGAAGAAAAAAAAAACAGAAAAAAAAGGAGCGGTTGGGAGCTTCAGTCAGCCTGAAAGCAGCCCTCAGCCCCTCATCCAGGCTGGCCAGGCACCCCAGTGGGGACCCCCACCCTGAAGGATGTGTGACCAGCTGCAAACAGCCATCATCCCCTCATCCAGGCTGGCCAGGCACCCCAGTGGAGACCCTCACCCTGATCCAGGACACCCTTCAGGGCAAACCAGCCGGCCCCCAGGCCTCTATCCTATATAGTAAAAGGGTAATATGCCTCCCAGCACCGGGATCAGTGGAGCCGTGAGGTCTCCTGGCACCAGATCAGCATGACAGGGTGCAGCGCCCAAACCCCCTGATCGCCCTGTACTCTGTGAGTGACAGGGGGGAGCTCCCCAACCCCCTGATGGGCCCTGCTCTGTGCGTGACGGGGGGGGGGGGCAGTGCCCCAACCCCCTGATTGGCCCTGCTCTGTGAGTGACAGGGGGCAGCGCCCCAACCCCCTGATTGGCCCTGCTCTGTGCATCATAGGGGGTGGTGCCGCAACCTCCCCATTGACCCTGCCTTGAGTGTGATAGGGGGTGGTGCCCCAACCCCCCAATCAGCCCTACCCTGAGTGTGACTGAGGGTGGCATCGCAACCTCCCAATCCACCCTGCTCTGTGCATGACAGGGGGCAGCGCCCCAACTCCCCAATCAGCCCTGCTCTGAGCCCGACCAGGGGCTGCACCTAGGGATTGGGCCTGCCCTCTGCCACCCAGGAGCAGGCCTAAGCCAGCAGGTCGTTATCTCCTGAGGGGTCCCAGACTGCGAGAGGGCACAGGCCGGGCTGAGGGACCCCCCTTCCCCCCCCCCCCCCAGTGCACAAATTTTTGTGCACCGGGCCTCTAGTCTATAATAATAAAAGTATAACATGCTAATTAGACCGGATGGCTGAACAGTGGAACGACCATCCGGACAACCTTCCAGGAGACATTCCGGACGAAGCTGGGGCTGCGAGGGCCACGCCCCTTGCACGAATTTCATGCATTGGGCCTCTAGTTTGTATATGTTCTTCCATCACTGTTGCCCATTGATGTCCTTTGCCCATTAAAATTTTTGAAAAACTGAGTTCTTTATATATATATTCTGGATGTTAACCCTTAGTCAGATATGTAAAATTTATGTATTATGACATGTAAAATTTTTCTCCCATCTGCAGGTTGTCATTTTACTCTCTTGATAATGCCCTTTGATGCCAAAAAGTTTTAATTTTAATGATGTTCAGTTAACTTTTTTTACTGTTGCTCCTGCTTTTGGGGTCATATCCAAGAATCCATTGCTAAATCCCAGATCATGATTTATTCCTTTGTTTTCTTCTAACAGTTTTATTGTTTTAGCTCTAATATTTTGCACCAATTTATTTTTAATGATTTCTTACTAGTTCTCTTTTTGCTTTCCAGTGAGCTTGGATGCCAGTGCATGGTATATTTGATTTCTCTTGAAATCAAGTGGTCTTTTGGATTCCAACTTCTTAAAAAATATACCAGTAGTGAGCATTATTTTTTTTGTTAAAAGTTGTTGATTTATATTAGCATAGTATGTTAAATGTTTTCTCCATAATTTATCTTTTGTAATAGTTCTGTTTCTGATATTTTCTTTAAATCAGTCATTCTTGTATTTTTGTTTTATATAAGAATACCATGCTCTTTTTTATAATTTTATATGTACAAAGTTATGGTTATGACAAACTTTTGGTAAATAAATTGTTTAAATGTATGTTGGAAACTTTGTTGTCAAGAAATTTTACTTGAAAATATTTTATAAATCACTTTCTTAGAGTAAATTAAATCTTCAAAAATCATGTTTGTTCGAAGCAAGGTACATAAGTAAAGTTTGCTTTAAGAGAATTGAGATTGGTCTTTTTAGTGCTAGTCATGTTAATGACTAGCTGATTTCTGAACTGATTACAATAATGTTTGTGTGTTTTTCTTTTCTAAAATTGAAAGCAATCAGTATTTCTTGAACATTGTTTTTAAAAGAACATAGGATTTAGCCCTAGCCAGTTTGGATCAGTGGATAGAGCATCGGCCTGTGAACTGAAGAGTCCCGGGTTCGATTCTGGTCAAGGGTACACGCGTAGGTTGTGGGCTCAATTCCCAGTGTGGGGCATGCAGGAGGCAGATCCTGTGAAGAGGCTCCTTGGTGAAAAATTGAGACCTGGAGCCAACTGCCACGTACATGAAACCTATCATGTACAAGAGGAGCACCGCTCGGCCAGAAGCCAGGCTCACGACTGGCAAGTGCAGCAGCAGTAATGGGAGCCTCTTCCACCTCCGCGGCAGCGCTAAGGACCCCTCGGGGGACTGTCAGCTTATGCCCTAAGCCGAGGAGTCCTGGACTACGAGAGGGTGCAGGCCGGGCTGAGGGACCTCTACCCTCCAGTACACAAATGTTATGCACTGGGTCTCTAGTAAAAATAAGTACCGCCTGGCTGGCGTGGCTCAGTGGTTGAGCATTGGCCTATGAACCAGGAGGGCAGAGTTCAGTTCCCAGTCAGGGCACATACCCAGATTGCAGGCTCAATCCTTATTGTGGGGCATACAGGAGTCAGCTGATCAATGATTCCCTGTCATCATTGATCTCTCTCTCTCTCTCTCTCTCTCTCTCTCTTTCTTCTTTCCTCTCTGAAATCAATTAAAAAATATTTTAAATAAATAGTTAAGTACCAAGAAGTAACAGCCAAAAAGATATCAAAATCCATTACATTCTAGTAGGAATACTTCATAGCAAATGACCATAATATTAAGGAAACAACCATACATACTTAGTTAAGTAGGGAAAATGTGAAAAATAAAACAAATTAATAGGAGTGAATTGTGAAAAATAAGAGCAAAGGAGAGATGAAATATTGGACAAAAGTCAAAAGAAGTGATGACATGGTAATGCCAGGGGAAAAGTTGTATTGTTTTATTATTGTTTTTTATCATTATTGATTACTTTGCATTTTTAAGATTAATATGTAAATGGATCTTTGTCTAATTTCTTTCAGTGTAATTATTTTGAGACTCAATTATGTGATTGTATTTATCAATAGTTTATTTTTTTATTGCTTGGTAGTACTGTATTTATGGATATATTATAATTTGTTTATCCACTCACCTGATGGATATATTAGTTACCTGTTGTTATTAACAGATTACCCCAAAACATAGTGGCTTGAAACAAAAAGTATTTATTAGCTCACAGTTTCTGGGACAGGAATTTTTAGAGCGGTTGAGTCTTTTATGAAATTGCTATTAAGATGTTGGCTGGGGCTAGTCATTTGAAAGCTTCACTGGGATTGGAGGATCCAATTCCAAGATAGATCTCATGTATGTGGCAGTTGGCTCTAGGTCTCGGTTTTTCACCAAGGAGCCTCTTCAGAGGGCCACTTAAGTGTCCTTCATGGAATCTGGTTATTCCCAAAATAAATGATCCAAGAGCAGTGGTATGGAGAAAGCTGCAATACTTTTTATGACATCATATCAGAAGTCACTCATTGTCACTTCCTCCACATCTATATATATAAAAGCCTAAGCAACCATTAACGACCGAATGACCAGAACAACCGGTCGACCAGTTGCTGTGACGCTCACTGACCACCAGGAAGCAGACGCTCAATGCAGGAGCTGCCCCCTTTTGGTCAGTGTGCTCCCACGGCCCCTCCTCCCTGCCCCCAGCCAACCTCCCATGGCCCCTCTTCCCGGTCGGCCAACCTCCGCCGGCCCCTCCACTGGGCCGGCCAGCCCCATCAGCCCTGATCAGGGGGCCAGCCTGCCAACCTCCTGGGGTCCTCCCTCTGGGCTCCGATTGGGGGGGCCGGCAGGCCAACCTCCCGTGGTCCCTTCCCCCTAGCCGGCCAGCCCCCAATAGGCCTTGATTGCCAGCCAGGCCAAGGGACCCCACCCGTGCACGAATTCTTGCACTGGGGCTCTAGTTAATATACTGGTATATTAAAAGTAAGTCACTAAGACCAGCCCACTCTCAAGGGGTGAAGAATAAGGTTCCACTTTTGAGAAGAGAAGTGTCAAAGAATTTGTGGACATATTTTAAAGCAATCATAATGGATGTTTGAGTAGTTCCCAAGTTTTGGCTATTATAAATAAAACTGCTTGTAAAATATATATGTAAACATCTGTACAGACATGCTTTTATTTCTTTTGTGTAAATAGCTAGGAGTAGAATGGCTAGTTTGTAAGGTAGGATTATATGTAACTCTTTACAAAATTACTTATATAGCAAAGACTACAAAAGTACACAGCTAAGAGAAATTAAGGAAACATGAATTTTTTATTTTGCTTTACTTATCAATGTATATAATAATGTTAATATTATTTTATATATTAAATTCCTAAAAAATTTAATTTCATTAAAGAGAACCTCCAAAAATTTGGAAATTGTTTTTGAAAGTCAATTGCATCATTTTATACTAGCAAAATATGAATGTTCTAATTGCTTCACATGATTGTCAACACTTATTATGGTCACTCTTAAATTTATTATGGTTTAAATTTGCATTTTCTTAACTAATGATGCTGAGCATCTTTTCATGTGTTTATTTGCCATCTATGTATCTTCTTTAGCGAAATGTCAGATCTTTTACCCATTTAAAATACTGTGTTGTCTTATTTAGTTGTAAGAGTCCTTCCTATGTTCCATGTATATCTTTTGTCAGATAAATGTTTTGCATATATTTTCTCTCAGGCTTTGACTTGTCCTTTTCATTTTTGTAGCACTTCTTTTGAAGAGCAAGTTTTAAATATTGGTGAAGTAAATTTATTGATTTTTAAAAATAGTTTTCTTTTTGTGTTCTATTAAGAAATATTTGCCAAACCCAAGTTCACTAAAATTTTATTCTGTGTTTAGTTTAGATTTGTGATCCATTCTAAGTTAATATTTGTGTGTGTTGCATGGTAAAGGTCAAGGTTCACTTATTTGGCATATAACTCTTCACTTGTTTGTTTCAGCACCATTTGTTTAAAAAAATGATCTTTTCCCTATTGACATCTTTTGTTTAAAAAAAGTCATTTCTGGATTTTTCTGTTTCATTGATATTTTTTCCCATCTTTATTTTAATACCACAAGTGTCTTGATTACAGTAGCTTTCATAATATATTTTGAAATCAGGTATACTTATTCCAACTTTGCCCATGTTTTTTGGTTGGTTATTCTAGATTCTTCACATTTTCATATAAATTTCACTTCTACATAAAGCCTTACTGGAATTTGGAGTAGGATTTCATCAAATCTATAGGTCAATTTGATGAGAATTGACATTAATATCGTTTTTAATTCATAAACTCAATATGTGTACATTTATTTAATTTTTCACTCTACAAGTCTTGCATCTCTTTTGTCAAATTTATTCCTTAGCATTTCCTAATTTTGGATGCTATTATAAATTGCATTTTTTTAAAAGCTCACAATTTCTAATTGGTCATTGCTGATATACAGAAATACCATAGATTTTTTTATATGACTTTGTTTCTGCAACCTTTCTAGTAGATTTTTCTGTATATTCCATAGTATTTTCTACATAGTCAACCATATAGCCTGTGGATTAAAAGCAGTTTTATATTCTTCCTTTCTGATGTGTCCACTTTTTATTTAGTTTTCCTGCTTGATGGTATTGCTATTATTTCTGGTAGAGTATTCTGTAGAAGTGCTGAGAGCATACATTCTTGCCTTGTTCCTGATTGTAGCAGGAAAGTACCCTTTCACCACTAAATATGATGTCAGCTGTAGGTTTTTCATATGTGCCCTTCATTGGGTGAGGAAGTACCCTTCCATTCCCAAATTCCTGAGGAATTTTATTAGGAATGGATATTGGATTTTGTCTAATGTTTTTTTGCATACATTGATATGATTATATAGTTTTTCTGTTAACATGGTGAATTATATTGATTGATTTTTAATGTTAAATCAGTCTTGCTTCTCTGGGATAAATCCCAGTTGGTCATGATGTATTTTCCTTTGTGCATATTCTTTTTATACATTGTTATGTATTGTTAATAATTTTTTTGTAGCTTTTCTTTTTTCTTAGAATGTCTTTGTCTGGTTTTGTCCCTCATAAGAATTTTCTGATGAATAGGTTTTCTGGTAGAATCCATGTTTTGGGGAAGAGTTTGAGTAGAATTATGTTTGGTAGAATTCACCAGTGAGGACGTTTTCTTTTAGAAGGGTTTTCAAATTCTTTTTTGATGAGAAGTGACTTTTTCTGATTATTATTAGACTAGTGGCCCGGTGCACAAAATTCGTGCACATTGAAAGGGAATTAGAGGAGTGTAATTTGGACTTACTATCTAATATCAATAATATGCAAGCGTTTCTGAAATTCACTGACATGAATTTTAGCTATTACTTTGCCAAATAAATGGAATTTACAGATATCATTTAAAAGAGCATTCAGCTTAATATTAAAAACTCTGGCTACCAAGTCAGGTCTGATTTCAACTTTTTGCCAGCGTTGTAAATTGTTTGCAATATCTGCCTATTTGGGGTTGCATGTCATGGTTATGAATAAATCGGGCTTGCCATACTTCGTTACAATTGCCATAACATCCTGGTATCGCTGCTGCATATTTCTGGAACTACCCTCAAAAGATGATGGAAGTATTATAATTTTATCAATCGGCACATTGTTATTTTCAGATCTAGATTTGAGATAATCCATCAAGCCACTTTATTTTTCAACTCTCAACTTAGATTAGCTTGCTTTGATGAAATTTATCCAATTGGCCTCCATTTTTAATATGAATCCATGATAAACTGTTGAGTTAATTTTCCTGCATTTAAAATAGGATTGAACATGTCCCGCACAAAGAGATGAAATCCATAATACTGCATTTGTGTGACTCGTGTCCTTACATGTTGTCTGGTATTATTGTTGATTACACTGTTGTCTCTGAGTCTTCATGCAATATCTGTTCCCCAGCCTTTTTCACCATGTAGAAAAAGAATAGGATATGTCATTGCATCTAATATAGGAAACAGGATATTGATTTGTTTCATTTTAGTGGCATTTGGATTATTGGGATCTGGTTTACAATGAATGAGCAAGTTCCTTTCAAAAGGAGGTTCTCCATCTTCGTTTCTGAATATGACAGCAACCTCGGTTACACGGGGAGAATTATATCTACCTGGGTCACTGTTACGATCATATTTAATTGCCATTGTTACTTCTGTGGGAGCAATACCTTTTGCTGCTGCTTCAGGTTAGGCTTCCTTTTCTACCTCATGTAGCATCTTGTATGATTTTGTTAATTCATCTATTTCATGCATGAGGTTGTTGATGTTGATCATGAGTCTTTCTGAGCAGCCCTGGTTTTCTAGCATTGCTAATCTTTTACTTGTAGCTTCAGCTGTATCCAAAATATAGAGTTGAGCAAACTTCCGAGAAACACCATCTGAAGGATGTAAAGTTCCAGTACGGTGATAAACTTGTCCGTGTATTCTAAAACACTATGGCTATCCTGGTGGTCATGCAATATTTGCACCCATGGAAGCAAACGCAAAATAACTATTTATGGAATGAATATTTTCCATGAAATTTGTACCGTCAGAATCTTCGTTTGTCATTAATCTTTTTAAATATGCCGGGTAATCTGGAAAATGTATATCATTTGGACAGACTTTCCCTTTGCTACAACACCGAGTAAATTTCCCATCGGATGGTTTTTCATCAGAGAAATTTAGTGATAGGCAAAATTCACATCTAACAGTCATTCCACCACAACTATGGTCGAGAATTGCATCCTCATGTACTCCATTTTTGCTGAAAAGGCGCCGCATTCTGTCGCAGGTGCCGCCTTCTTTCAAGATCAGACACATGTTGCTCTTCAGACATTTTCTGTCGATAACGCCGGCATCTTTCAGCTGCAGAGCTATGTTGTATCAACAGTTATTCTTTAGACATAGTCCCACCTCTCTATTGTCACGGTCTGAGATGGAGGTGAATGAGAGTCCTGGCTGTCAGGCCGCTGAGAGCTGTCTGACCAACGGCTGATTCTGGCTGATTCTGTGGGGGTGGGACTTCCTCCTCCCTGCTGTCAGTTTCCACAGCTGTGATGAGGAAACTGGGGTGACAGAGGGAGGCACGCCCTCCAAGCCGCCCTCTCTCTCTCGCTCTGCTCTATGTCCAGTGGCCTCCTGCTCTGCCAAGTCCTCCAAACCCCCCCCCGTTCTCCACCCACTCTCCTGCTCTGCTCTCCGCCGGTGAAGGTCCTGGGAGCCCGCGGGCGTGGCTAGGCGCGGCCAGCCTCACCTCTAGGGGCCGGCAATGGTCCTGGGAGCCTGCGGCTGCCGTCACCTCCCGGGGCACTTGACACCTGCGTATGCAAATTAACCCGCCATCTTTGTCAGGTTAATTTGTATACTCCTAATTGGTTGGTGAGTGTAGTGGAGGGATGGTTAATTTACATGTTTCTCTTTTATTATATAGGAAGTTGAAATAATTTTATAATAAACATTCATATATTCGCCTGCTAGATATACAGGGTGTCCCAAAACAATGTATATACACTTTAATAGCTGATGGCTCAGTTTTGTTAATGAAATGTATTTTAATGAACACTGCCTTTAAAATTATTCAAAGTGTGTGTATACATTTTTTGAGACACCCTAGTTTTGCTTTATTGCATATTTATCTATTTATCCTCCCTTCTATCCATGCAACAATCTACCTATTCTAGATCTGTTATTGATGTGTAGTTCAAAATAATTTAGAGACAACAATATATTTAACCCTTACATTCCCATGCATAATTTGTGAGTTTAATATTTTTTACAGTTTTTTTAAATTTTGAGGTAAAATTTAAATATAGCTAAATGCATGTCTTATGGGTACCAACCAACAAATTTTGATAAATGCATTAGTGTAACCCAAATTTTTAAAAAGATAAAGATCATTACCGTTCCCCAGAAAGTTTTCTCATACCTCTTCTCAAACAATTCCAACCCGCACTCCTGAGGCAAGTACTGTTCTGTGTTTTTTATGACTAGTTTTTCTTTTTTTATAACTTCATATAAATGGAATAATATAGTGTGAGTGTGTGTGTGTGTGTGTGTGTGTGTGTGAGAGAGAGAGAGAGAGAGAGAGAGAGAGAGAGAGAGAGAGAGAGAAAGAGAAAGAGAGGATATTTTTAGATCTATCAGCATAATTTCATTGAGTTCAGAGAACATGTTCTATATGATGCCATACTCTTGCTTTGTCCCCTATTAATGGCAGTTTTCATAAATGTTGTTAATGATTATTTTCTTCTTGTTGGTTTTATGTTTCTGCATCTGTCCTTTCAGTTAACCTCATTAGTCATTGTGCCGTGCCAGCACAGCCAAGGGTTTGGTTGAGCCTGAGGGGGGACGGCGAAGGATGTAGAAAAGACAGACAATGAGAATAAGCTGGGTCTAGGTGAATCTTCCTGTGCCTGGCTGAGGCCACAGAGAGAGATCCAGACAGCAAGCTGAGCCTTTATTTTATAGCCAGAGGTAAGCAAGGTAGTGGTCACCATAGTTATAATGTTCTTGTGAGTTTTACTTGTTTTGGCGGCACTTGCTGCATCTCCTTCAGCCCATTAGCTACCTAGAAAAGATCTAGGGAGCTTCATAAGGTCAAGCCTAATTATGCTAAGAGGGCTGTGCCCTCTAAGCTGGGACTTGTTTGTGGCTTTGCCAACAGGTCAGTCCGAGGCTTAACCCTATAGCCACTCCCTACAAAGTCATGTTGTTTGTTTCTTAATTCTTTTAAAAATCTGTTGGTTCATATGTATCCTGTTCTTCATATTTTAATGTTATCTTAAAATTTTAATATAACAAAATTAATTCTTTGTGGTATACAGCTTTATGAGTTTTGACACAAGCATATGGTTGGGTCTGTATTCACAATGAAGATGCAGTTCCGTTAACTTAAAATCTATATAATAAAAGCCTGAGTGACCGTTATGGTGAAATGACCAGAACGAACAGTCTCTATGATGTGCACTGACCACCTGGGGGCAGACACTCAATGCAGGAGCTGCCCCCAGTGGTCACTGCGCTCCCACAGGGCGAGCACCGCTCAACCAGAAGCCAGGCTCACAACTGGCGAGTGTAGCAGCAGTGGTGGGAGCCTCTCCTGCCTCTGTGACAGCACTAAGGAGCAGCGAGCCGAGCAGTAAGGAACAGTGAGCAGGCAGGTAGTAAGGAGCGAGGGGTCCCAGACTGCGAGAGGGCGCAGGCTGGGCTGAGGGACTCCCCTCTCCCCTGTGCACGAATTTTGTGCACTGGGCCTCTAGTACCCTTAAATACCCTATTGTTTGTCAGCCCTTCCTCCCACGCCTTACCACTGGAAATTGCTGATTTGTTTTCAATCCCTATAGTTTTGCCTTTTTCTAAATGTAATATAAATGTAATCATACAGTTTGTAGCCTTTTGAATGATTTATTTTACTTAGCAAAATGCATTGAGATTCATCCATATTTTTGCATGTATTAATAGTTGTGCCTTTTTGTTGCTGAGTAGTATCTCATTGTATGAATGTACCATGGCTTGCTTTTTCAAAGACATTTGGGTTGTTTCCAGTTTTTGGCAATCGGGAATGAAATTGCAATAACCATTGGTATACCTAAGCTTTTATTTCTCTTGGGCAATACATAGGAGTGGAATTGCTAGGTTTTATGTAAATTTAGTTTTAACTTTGTAAGATACTAGAGGCCCGATGCATGAAATTCGTGCATAGGCCCTCGGGACCTGGCTGCCCCGCCACCTGCCCACTGGTCAGTCGAGAAGGTTTTTCTGGAAGATTGTTCCACCATCCGGTCTAATTAGCATATTAGTTCTTTATAATATAGGATAGGTTTTAAAGTATAGATTCTACTTCTTTAATTCTGTTTCGGTTACTAATTTTCTTCTTTTTTTAAAAAAATTTATTGATTTTTTTACAGAGAGGAAGGGAGAGAGATAGTTAGAAACATCGATGAGAGAGAAACATCGATCAGCCGCCTCCTGCACATCTCCTACTGGGGATGTGCCCGCAACCAAGGTACATTCCCCTGACCGGAATCAAACCTGGGACCTTTCAGTCCGCAGGCCGACGCTCTATCCACTGAGCCAAACCGGTTTCGGCACTAATTTTCTTCTTGAGTGAGCTTTGATAATTTTTGTCTTTCAAAGAATTTAGTCATCTCATCTGTTGAATTTACAGGCATGAAATTCCCCAAATCCCCTTGTTTTCATCTCTTTGTTGTTGTTAATCCTCACTTGAGGGTAGTTTTCCATTGCTTTTCAGAGAGAGTAGAAGGGAGGGAGGGATGGGAGGAGGGAAGTGTTGAGGGAGAGAGAGAGAGATCAATGTTAGAGAGAACTGGTTGCCTCCCACATGTGCCTCGAAAGGGGTGGGGAGGAGAAGCAAACCAGCAATCCAGGTGAGTGTCATTGACTGGGAATCAAACCCCTGACATTTGGTGGGTGGGCCAGTGCTCCGAACTCTGAGTCATACCAGCCAGGGTCCCTGGTTTTCCTTTGTAATAATCTGTAGAATCTGGGTAAAGTTAATATTTGAAATTTGTCACTTCTTTTTTTTCCTGTTCACTTTGGCTGGAGGTTAATCAATTTTACAGATCTTCTCAAAGAACTAAGCTTTGGTTTCATTGATTTTTGGCTATTGATTTTGTTTTCTGTTTGTTGACTTCCATTCTGATTTTTATTTCCTTTTTTTTCTTTAGGTTTAACATAATATAGAAAAAAATTTTTTCTCTCTCTCTGGAAGTAAATTGACAGATTTTGGAACTCTGGACTCAATCTACATTGTGTGTGTGTGTGTGTGTGTGTGTGTGTGTGTGTGTGTGTGTTTGGTTTTTAGGTGAGAAGATAGGACTTTGCTAATAAGATTTCAGAGAATGTGACTGTTTTTCATTAGAAGGACACAAGATTTTCTTTCTATTTTGAATATTGATTTTTATGCCTGTTCATTTGACATCTGTTTCTAATTATAAATGAAGTATATCTATAAATTATGAAAGTACTTCAAATTCCCATGACTAGCCCTGTGAAATTTACCACACATAGAGCTATCAAAGTTAAATATGTGATGTCCTTTTAAGTGAGGCAAAATATTGTGAGAAATAAAATTCTGTTCCTGTCTCTAACCTTAGCAATTATTTAACCTAAGGACTATACAGTGTTTACTTGAACTCAGAATATAAAACATTTAAATCCTGAGTTCTTCCCAAATGAGTAACCATTAATTGAGATATAAGGTAGTTGTGGATTTGTTTTTATTTGGTGTGTTTTGATATACAAGATTAAGAAATTTCTGTTGTGGATGGAGTGAAATTTGAATTACTCTTTTAGATTACCTTCCAAAGCCTGAATTAAAATTAAGGAAATAAATTGCTCTACTGTTTGAGCATTTTACTTAAATAGTAAAGCAGATTTGATTTCCATTGTATATAACAATGATTCTATTTTTTAGAAATGAAATTTGTTTGAAAATCAGTTTTTCTTTCTAAATGCTTATCTTTTTATATATTCTTGAATTAGAAATATAGGTGTTATTAGAAATTGGAGTATTGCTAGAGGGATGTGATAATTACAGTACTACAAGAAAATTATTTTATTTACTTTTCTAATTGTTTAATGTTACATTTTATCTTTTAGATCCTATTTGACCAAACTCAGAGATCAATTAAGGCACAGCTTCAGAACTTTGTTAAAGAGTAAGTCAATTGCAGTGAAGGAAAAAGTAAAGCATTTAGTTAATTATTACATATAGAAGTTGGTATCTTTGGAGAGAAATATGGAAGAAATAATGAATTACAAAAATATTAGAGCTTTTTTGGTTTTGCTTTGTGAAATGTATATTGCACTTTTTCCAGAAGTATTTTATATAGAATCAGACTTAATGCCTTATAGTGAATCATTTATGCTGTGAAAGATGTGTTCAAGATACATAGCTAGAATTGTTATTAATTAAATAAATAAATGTAAATAATCCAATGACCTTTCACAATCAAAGCAAACCTCAAGAGTAGTTGAAATATTATCAGTTATTATAGTTGATATTAAATTTTGCATTCTCTCAATATGGTATTTTCTTTGAAGAGTAGTTAATATATGGGAATGACTAATGAAAGTGCATGAGTTTTGCTACATATGAGCTTTTCGTGTCACATTCATTACATTTCTAAAAAATATCCAACTTTTCTTTTTTCACACTAATAATTCAGATTTCCTCTTTTAATTCCTGACTGAAAATTATATTCAGTTACAGATAAAGTTGATGATAATACAGTATTCAGGATAAATTATAGATGTTATGAGCTGTAAATAGTGGCAGATCACAGAAATATAAGCATTGCCATTTTAATAGGTTAGAATTGTTATAGTGGAGGTGATGTCTTGCAGATTCTTTATAAATTACTTCATAATAGGCTAATATTCAGAATGTCCTGATAGAATGTATACATGGCAGTTGATGGCTTCTTACAAGAGTTCTTTCTTAGGTAAACTTTATTATTATTATTTTTAAATTGTCTTCAAGTTATTTTGCCGACTTCCCTGATAGAAAAAGTAAAAGCAAAGTGATATTATATGCTTACCTAAGATTATTAATGAAATCAAGGATTTCAGATTTTCACACTATTGAAATGGATACTGTTATCCTTTATGGGTACAAGAATTCTTTGAGAAAGCATTATAAATTTGTGTTTTAAGAATACATTCATATCCTTTGGGCCAGTGGTTCCCTTCAACAAGAAATGAATGTTGTTTCTTAAAGTGTGGTCTGAGACCACCCATAGCAGTAAAACCAAGGGTGTGTCTTAACACCCACTCCCTCCTCCCCACAAAGATTTCTATGATTCATCACAAAGACTAATGAATTGTAATCTCTGGAAGAGGAGATGACATTTGCATGTTAAATTTGCATTTTTAACAAGTTCTCTGTGGTGATTTTTATGTATACTACTACTTAAAAATCATTTGTTTAAATAATGATACATGTCCCTGAATTTGTTTTTAGGGGGAAAAATTAACTTTGCCTTTTATGTTTCTGTAATGTTAATTTGATAATTTATTTTCACCTCAAATTCATAGATCTAAGTAAGGAAATGTTAGGTGACTATCTTGGGAATCATATATAATTGAAAACAATATATATTGTAGTCAGAAGAACTATTGAGTGTTATTGCACAGTGAATCAAATAAGTAGAGGAACATAAAAATTAAATTCTAAGTGCTTTTGCTAAAATTTTTGATCAAGAAAATTTTATAAAGTTTAACTTTTTATTTTTTAGAGATCTTAGAAAATTCAAAGATGCCAAGAAGCAATTTGAAAAAGTCAGTGAAGAGAAAGAAAATGCACTAGTGAAAAATGCTCAAGTACAGAGAAACAAACAGCACGAAGTTGAAGAAGCCACAAACATTCTGACAGCAACAAGAAAATGTTTTCGACATATAGCCCTCGACTACGTTCTTCAGGTATATTTATTAAAAAATGCTTACTAGGTGGAGGGGGTCAACTGGGGATAAAAAGGGGACATCTGTAATACTTTCAACAGTAAAGATTAAGAAAAATGCTTAATGAACATGTCTTACTTTTGAGTGGTTGCACTGAAAATAATGTATTTTTTTAGTTTAAAATTAAACCAAAATTTTGTGAAAAAATTCACTTGTTTGTATATCTGTCTCTCTGTGGATATGTATAACTCTGCTTGTGATTTCTTCCCCTTTAAGTTAACTTTATACTTTCCTCCATTTAAAATGTTGTAAAAAGCATTTTTAATTGCTATATTTTATTTTGTGGAGTTGCTGTGTTAATTTAATTAATATTCGATTGAGACATTTTTAGTGTTGCCATTTTTACTGGCAGTAGTGAAAATATAGTTTTCAATAATTTTAAGTGGTGATAACATCTTTGCATACAGATCTTCCTTGCCACATTTCTGATTATTTCTTTAGGGTAGATTCTAGAGGTACTAAGGCTCACTGTATTGCCAAATGAAAAATATTTCTAGAAGTAGTATTCTCATGTTTTGTGTTAGGACTAGGTGCTGCTTTTTAAAACTAGAGATCAGTGTCTGGTAAGTTGCCTGGTGGTCTTCTGGTCCAAAGTATAATTGAAACCAATTTGAAGGTAATAGGTCTCTAAAGAAATTTGAGAGAAATGTAAAATGAAGGCACACATTATACATTATTTCACATGTACATTATGTGTCCCTATAGATCATGGAGTGTTGTAAAACAGCAGTGAGTCCCCAGAAATTGTTGACTTAATGATGATCACAGACTATTTCTTAAAGCAATACATAAATAACAGTATATAAGCTAGTGATTAAAAACTAATCAGATAACTTTGCAGAATAGTAGAAAGTGACTAAGATTTTTTTCTCTTAAGTTCCCGTTTAATGAGTGGAAAGTTAAATTTTAAAGGAGTGAAGTAAACTACCTTTATTAATGAAAGGCTTCTAGAAGAGAGTAGTCTGTATGTTCTGTCTTCTGTTACCTACCTCCCATTCATACCACTTCCTGTGGTAGTATGAGTTCTCAGTCTTCCTATACCATTACACTAAAATGCTCATGCTAGTGTTATTCATTAGATACTTTTTAGTTTTTATCCAACTTGACCGTTATGTTTCACTGAAAATTTAGGCCATACTCTCCTTGAAATATACTTTAATCTTGATTTATCTTTAACCATTTTTAGATGATCATCATCTGTTTCTTTTCCATTTCTACCATGGACTTCTCTCCTTTGCCCACCTTTTCACTCTCTTTTTCAGGTTTTATCTTTGGTTCTATTCTTTTCTGACTATAATTTCTCTGACAGTCTCATCATGCTCCCTTGCTTGAATTACCACCTTATAGAGATGACAGATTCTTTTTTTTTTCTTTTCCACATAAGTACCTCATTCTTTTTGTGTCCAAAGCTTAAATCTTCTTCCTAAACAGCTTCTTTTTGTTCTTTCCTAACTGAATAGTAACACCCTCTTAAATCATAGAAGTTCAGATTTGGAGGATTATATCAGATATTCCCCTCATCCTCAGCTACTATATCTAACAACCAAAACTGCCTTGAAAAGTTCTGTGTACCTCTTAAATCTGTTCTCTCACTCTTTTTTTTAATATATTTTTTTATTGATTTTTTACAGAGAGAAAGGGAGAGGGATAGAGAGTTAGAAACATTGATGAGAGAGAAACATCAATTCAGCTGCCTCCCGCACACTCCCTACTGAGGATGTGCCCACAACCAAGGTACATGCCCTTGACCTGAATCGAACCTGGGACCCTTCAGTCCGCAGGCTGATGCTCTATCCACTGAGCCAAACCAGTTAGGGCTGTTCTCTCACTCTTGCTGTAGCCCTCACACAAGTTCTTACTGTTGTTTTTTTTTAATCTAGAGTATTAAGATGTTCTCATGCAGTTGATCTTTCTTGCATTGTTTTTACTACCCCCATTATTAATTCATTCTCTGTTCTGTGGTCAGAGTTACTCAAATTTCTCCATGCAAAGTGAATTATTTTTGCCTCTGCCTCCTCTGTGCTGCACTAATATTGTCATACACATTGCTGTTGGAGCACTTAACCCATTTATTCTAATTATTTATTTATATGTCTTTTCTACTCCTAGATTGTATCCTTTCCCTCTAGTGTGGTGGCTGGAAAATAGGTAATGCATGTTTTGTGAGAGAACGAATGGCTTAATTTTTTTTTCTTAATCCTTACCTGAGGATATTTTTTTCCCACTGATTTTTAGAGAAAGTGGAAGGGAGGGAAGGGGAGAAACAGCAATGTGAGAGAGAGACATTAATTGGTTGCCTCCTGCACATACACTGAGGGGCAGGGATTGAACCTGAAACACAGGTACATGCCCTTCACTGGGAATTGAACCCACGACATTTTGGGGTATGGGCGGATGCTCTAAGCACTGATCAACATTGGCCAGGGCCAAATAGCTTGATTTTAAATTTAATTTGGGAAGGGGGATACAGCTAAAATATTCATTATTTTCAAACACATATAAATTTTCCATTTTCTTTGGTGTCCATCCAATAGTTTTGTTAAGAGTTCCAACTTCCCTTTAACTATTAGTTTGTTTGATTTTTCTGATGAGAACTGTTGTGTCATTATATGGCCAAAGTGTTTTAGAGAATGTTAAGTAATAAATATCCAGATTTATAAAAGTTTTCATGATTTAGCTTCTCTAAATATTTGAGTTTACTTTTTCCCCCCCATTTGTTTTTTATTTGTATGTTTTTGTTTGTTTGTTTTTTGTTTTTAATCCTCACCTGAGGATATTTTTCCATTGATTTTTAGAGAAAGTAGAAAGGAGAGGGAGAGACAGAGAGAAACACTGATGTGAGAGAGACACATCAATTGGTTGCCTCCGGCATGCCCGGGACTGGGACTGGGACCAGGACCAGGAACCTGCATCCGAGGTATGTGCCTTTGACCGGAATCGAACCCGGGACCCTTCATTCTGCAGGTCAACACTCTATCCACTGAGCCAAACCAGTGAGGGCTTGAATTTACTTTTATTCCCCTAAGTAAATGCTGTTTTTCATTAACAGACAAGGCAAAAAAACAAACAAAACAAAGGCACTTTTAACATTTTTCAGAGTTTGAATAATAGGTTATCTGTAGCCTCTAATTTTACTTAGAATATTTGAAAGTTAATATTTTAGTTCTCAAAACTAAATAGGCCTTGAAAGAGATAAGCAGAAGAAACTAGGGCTTAGTTAAGCAAATATATTTGGGTATTTCTTGGTCTGTTTTTGTTTTCTGATCAGTGCTTTAAAATTATTTTATAAATCAACAGACAGAATAATCAGTGAGAAGAACATATTAAAAAGGCAGGTATTCTGCAGTCTTTTGACAATATTACTAAAAAGTGAATGATTCTTTTCAATGATTTTATTTTACTAAATTGATATATAATAACAGACAAAAATAAAGTGTTTGTTTATGAATTTCGAGAGTTGGGAGACATACCACAAAATGCAAAGTTCATAATTTACTGATCTTTTAGTAAGTTTAATCTAATTAAAATATTTATTTAAAATCTATTTAACAAATATTTATTGAGTACTTACTACATACCACTTGGAGAATACACCTGGAAATAAGGCAAGGCCTTCATCTCACAGAGCTACACTTTAGCTGGGGAAAAGACATACATAAGAAAATATAAGGGCCCTGGCTCAGTTGGTTGGGCGTCATCCTGTGTACCAAAAGGTTGCTGGTTGGATTCCTGGTCAGGGCACATTTCTGGTTTTCAGGTTTGATCCCCTGAAGGGGATGTGCAGGAGTCAGCTGATCAGTGTTCCACTCTCACATCAATGTTTCTTTTTCTTCCTCTCCCTTTTCTCTAAAAATTAATAAAAAATATTTTTAAAATTAAACAAAAGAAGAACATATAAGGTAGTTAATTATTGCTATCCTATATAATAAAAGGCTAATATGTAAATCGACCAGAACGACCAGTTGCTATGATGCGCACTGACCACCAGGGGGCAGACGCTCAGTGCAGGAGCTTCCCCCTTATGGTCAGTGTGCTCTGTGGGAGCACTGCTCATCCAGAAGCCAGGCTCAAGGCTGGAGAGTAGAGCGACAGTGGCAGGAGCCTCTCCCGCCTCCACAGCAGCATTAAAGATGTCCGACTGATGGGTTTAGGCCCACTCCCTGTGGGCCTAAGCCAGGGGTGGGCAAACTTTTTGACTCGAGGGCCACAATGGGTCCTTAAACTGGACCGGAGGGCCGGAACAAAAGCATGGATGGAGTGTTTGTGTGAACTAATATGAATTCAAAATAAACATCATTACATAAAAGGGTACGGTCTTTTTTTTTTATTTTTATTCATTTCAAACGGGCTGGATCCGGCCCGCGGGCCGTAGTTTGCCCACGGCTGGCCTAAGCCCACAGTCAGACATCCCCGAGGGCTTCTGGACTGCGAGAGGACATAGGCCAGGCTGAGAGACACCCCCCCCCCCCCGAGTGCACGAATTTTGTGCACCTGGTCTCTAGTGAATAAAATAAATAGGGTTGATATACTAGAGAGTGTGTATGGGCCTACTTTAGACCTTTGTAAAGAGATAGTATTTAAACTATCTTAACATGAAGTTCGAACAGCCAGTATGCAGGCATTGAGGTGGGAGTAGTATTGGGTTGTGGTTGAACACAAAAGGGGAAAGTGGCCCTGGCTGGCTTGGCTCAGTGGATAGAGTGCTGGCCTGAGGACTGAAGGGTTGCCGGTTCGATTCCGGTCAAGGGCATATGCCTGGTTTGCGGGCTTGATCCCCAGTGTAGGGTGTGCAGGAGGCAGTCGATCAATGATCCTCTCTCATCATTGATGTTTCTATCTCTCCCTTCCTCTCTGAAATCAATAAAAATATATTAAAGAAAAAAGGGGAAAGTGGTAGAAAAGTAGGTTGGCAAGGTAGGCAGGGGCCAATCACAAAGGATCTTGAAGGCTGTGGTAGGGAGTTGGAAAGTTTCAAGCTAGATGGAACATGATCTTATTTACATTTTAAAAAGATCACTCTGGTTGCTGAATGGATTGTAGGAAGTCAAGAGCTGAAACACTAGTTCATAGACTATTGCAGTAGTCTAGAAGAGATATGATGGTGGTTGATGATAGTGGTAAAAGTGATGACAGTTTCATTAGGATATATGTTGAAAGGTCTTGATGAGCAAATCAGGTAAGAAAGGTGGGGAAAAGACGGAATTCTAAGAAATTTAAATATCTATCAAAATGATAGTTTTAGTACTATAATATTATGATTTAAACTCAGCCAGTTTTTCTTTGAGATCAAAAATGGATTAGAATTTCATTGGTATGTTTGTCCTAACAGTTTTCACAAAAAGTAGGGTGAAGGGTGAAAATTTTGAATTTTGTTTTTATTTACTTTTTAGGAGAAATGTTAAATAACAACTTTTACAATATTGCATTATGGATTAGTTTTTAAAATAATGTGTGGATGATTAACCAAGTGTATTTTCCCTCAGATTAATGTCCTTCAATCAAAAAGGAGATCAGAAATCCTAAAATCAGTAAGATATTTATTGAAATGATGTTTTAAATATTTTAATATGAAATTACATGTACATATTTAAGTGTTGAAAGAAGCGTGTGTATGTGTGTGTATGTACATATTTATTCCAGGTTTATAATTAATCTTTTTATTTATCTTTTTGTACTAATTATATGTCATCCACTTTTTTGTCTCTGTCATCTTATAGTTATTTGTGTGTGTCTCATCACTTAATACACTGATCTCCTTAAATCAGACATTTAAATATTTAAGATTCAGGGCATACATAGTCAGCATTTAGAGAATTTTTTCCCTAGGGTTGCTGATAATGTATCAGCCTTTAGGTTTGTTCTTTGGTGTGCAGTTAGAAAACAAATGGGATGAAAATTAAGGATCACTTTTTTCCCCCTTAGCTTCTGCACCCATGTTGACATTGATTTTTTTTCTTATTTTTTGTTTTAAAGTTAATAAGTAAATGGGCAGGGAATGGTAGTGATATGGCATTACACTTTTATATTTTGAAAATCTTAGAAATAATTTTTCCTGTCTGACTTCGTTCACTGACACTATTTTTTTTTCTCTGAAAGGGTATACTTAAATTGCTCTTCATTCTTATCCCTATGTATATTTTTCCTAAATTTTGTGTATCCTCCTATATAATAAAAGAGAAACATGCAAATTAACCATCCCTCCGCCCACTCTCAAGCCACGCCCTTAAGCCAATCAGGAGCGAGTATGCAAATTAACCCAGCTAACATGGTGGCGGCCACGGGGCTGGAGCGAGCAGGAGGCTTGGGTTGCCCCAACGATGGAGGAAGCCAAGCTTCCTGCCTGTCCTGGCCGGCCCTCGGCTCCACTCAAGGCTACAAAGTTTCAATTATACAAGATCAATAAATCCCAGAAAAAAAAGGAAAAAAAAAAGAGGCTGGGAGCTTGGGTCGCCATGGGGCGTGGCCAGCCTGAAAACGGCCATCAGCCCCTCACCCAGGCTGGCCAGGCACCCCCCCACCCTGAAGGGGCTGTGGGCAGCCTGAAAACGGTCCTCAGTCCTTCACCCAGGCTGGCCACACCCCCATGGGGTGAGGGTCCCCACTGGGGGTCTTGGCCAGCCTGCAAACAGCCCTCAGCCCCTCACCCAGGCTGGCCACACCCCCATGGGGTGAGGGTCCGCACTGAGGGGCTGGCCAGCCTGCAAACAGCCATCAGCCCCTCACCCAGGCTGGCCACACCCCCATGGGGTGAGGGTCCGCACTGAGGGGCTGGCCAGCCTGCAAACAGCCATCAGCCCCTCACCCAGGCTGGCTAGGCACCCCAGTGGGGACCCCCAGCATGAAGGGGATGTGGCCAGCCTGAAAATGGCCCTCAGCCTCTCACCCAGGCTGGCCAGGCACCTCAGTGGGATCCCTACCCTTATCCGGGACACCCTTCAGGGCAAACCAGTTGTCCCCCACCAGTGCACCAGGCCTTTATTCTATATAATAAAAGGGTAATATGCAAATTGACCCTAACAGCAGAATGACTGGGAATGACTGGTCACTATGACACACACTGACCATCAGGGGTCAGATGCTCAATGCAGGAGCTGCTCCCTGGTGGTCAGTGCGCTCCCACAGGGGGAGATCTGCTCAGCCACAAGCCAGGCTGACAACTGACAGCACAGCGGTGGTGGCGGGAGGCTCTCCCACCTCCTCAGCAGCGCTAAGGATGTCCGACTGCAGCTTAGGCCTACTCCCCGCTGGCAAGTGGACATCCCCCGAGGGCTCCTGGGCTGCCAGAGGGATGTCTGATTGCCAGTTTAGGCCTGATCCCCTGGGGAGCGGGCCTAAGCCAGCAGGTGGACATCCCCCGAGGGGTCCCAGACTTCGAGAGGGCACAAGGACCCCCCCCCCCCAGTGCACACATTTTTGTGCACCAGGCCTCTAGTATAGATATATTTGTTATTTTTTAATCTGATAATTACATTTTACTTTTGGTTTACATCTACCTCCTCTGATTGAGAGTAATGTATGTTAGTTATAGGAAATTGGAAAATAAAATGCATGAAGAAATAAATAAAAATACTTATAAATCTTACCACCAAGGGAGAACCACTGTTAATATCTTGGTTTATATCTTTGTCTTTTTTTCTCTTTTTCTGTATGTATGTATGTATATGTGAACATTTCTATATACTTTTTAAAAATTGCATTTAATTTTTTAAAGAAAATAGGAATAATTTCTGTATACTGTTTCATCACTTTCTTTTTTCACTAATACACTCCAAAATCATCAGATGCCATTAAAATATTTTTTATGCAATGATGACTTTTGTTGCCAGGCAGAGCTCCACCATGTGAATTTACCAGGGGTGAGCAAACTTTTATTTTTGAAGGGCTAGGTAGTAAATATGTTAGGTTTTGTGAGCAATATGGTCTGTTTCACATCTACTCAAGCTGTGCTGCTGTTATCAGAAAGCAGCCATAGATAATATATAAATGAATGACATGGCTATGTTCTAATAAAACTTTATGGACATGGAAATTTTAATTTCATATAATTTTCATGCATCATGAATTTGATGTCTTTTCATTTTCTTTCAACCATTTCAAAATGTAAAACCATTGTTAGCTCATAAGCCATCAAAATACAATTGGTAGATATAGTTTGCTAATCATAGGTTGCTGACTTTGAATATGCCATACATTAACTTCACTCATTAGTGGATTTTTAAGTAATTTTCATGTTTTTGACATTAAAGTATAACATTATAATGACTGTTCAAATGAATAATATGATTATTTCCTTAGTATAAATAAAAACAAGAGATTACTTAGTCAAAGGGTATAAACCAGGGGTCCTCAAACTTTTTAAACAGGGGGCCAGTTCACTGTCCCTCAGACGGTTGGAGGGCCGGACTATAGTTAAAAAAAAAAACTATGAACAAATTCCTATGCACACTGCACATATCTTATTTTGAAGTAAAAAAACAAAACGGGAACAAATACAATATTTGTATTTGCATGTGGCCCGTGGGCCGTAGTTTGAGGACCCCTGGTATAAACACTTATTAGGACTTAAAAAAAATACTGTCAAATTTCAAGGGTTGCACAACATTTCCACCAGTAGTGCGTGCAAGTAAACATTTCCCCATCTTTTACCAATGCTGGGTATTAGTTATAATCGGGTAGATAATGTGATATGATTGTTCAATTTTACTTTTATTTAATTCAAATGAATTTGAACAGTTTTTCCATATATTTTTTGTCCACTTGAGTTCCTTATTTATGTCCTTTGTCTCTTTATCTTTTGGCATGTTCATCTTTTTTATACTGATTTATAACCTCTCTTATGTATTAAGACTATTAACCCTTTGTCATGTGTTGTTTTCCTAGTTCATCATTTATTTTTTTAATATGCATATGAGTTTTGATGTGCTGGCATATTTTACATTTTTATGTAGTTGTAGCTATTAATATACCCCCTTTTAAAATATAATTCAGTGTTTTTTATAATATTCACAAAATTGTTCAATCATCTTTTAGTGAGCTTTGTCTTTGGGTATTATTTAATTGTTTTTTTCTCTTTAAAATTTTCTTTGGAAGAATTCTTAAGTACTATGAACCTTATGATCTATTTTAGATTTCAGAGAATTAAACATGGGTCATCTTGCTAAAAATAACATGGTTGTTAGAGGATTCTTTTAATATTGATTATTTGATTGAATTGTTTATTTCTTTCTCATGTGCCAACTTAACTAATAAAAGTAGAGGTGATTTTTCTCTCATGTATAGGTAAAATATAAGAAATTTGGAAAAAAATCTCAATCCATGAATGACATTTTAGATTTTTGGAATGAGTAGAAAGAAACCTCCATAGCAAAGTCTGTTGACTCATTTTATTTTGGTATCTTGAGCAAATATGAGCATTCCCCTACTTTGGGTTGTGCTTGGTAATCTAGTAGGTTGTAAAGTGTTTGTGATGGTTTTGTTTTATTTTGAGTACTTCATATTTCTCCTTTTAATCTTTTAATGTCTTATTTGCAGTTTAAGTTTTCACCAGTGAATTTGGTTGAAAGTCACAGAGATATTCCATAGTGTACCTAGTTATTTTGTGGAGCTATTGAAAACTTGATTCTTCGAACTATTACTATGAAAATTTTGATCATTTAGATATAGTCCAAACAATTAAAATTTGGTGCATTATTAAAATTTTGAACCGTTTAGATATTTCTTTTAAATAAAAATTGTCATATTTGTAAGTATTTCTAAAACACTCTTTTTTATGCATATTATTTCTTCTTAAAAATATTTTTTATTCATTTTAAAGAGAGAGGAAGAGAGAGGGACAGAGAGATAGAAACATCGATGAGAGAGACACATCTATCGGCTGCCTCTTGCACAATCCCCACTGGGGATCGAGCCCGCAACCCAGGCATGTGCCCTCACCAGGAATTGAACTGGGGTCCTCTTGGTTCATGGGTCGACACTCAACCACTGAGCCATACCAACCAGGCTCTAAAATACTCTTTTAAGAAAAATGATCCAGTTTAATTTTAAATAGGTTTGATATTTTGGTCTCTTGTGGAATAATTTCAAACATTAGGTAGGATAAGGATTTTTAAGAATTTTGAATTGTTTATCTAAGAATTGATTTTAAAATGCTAATCTTTTTTTCTTCTATTAGATGTTATCCTTTATGTATGCCCACTTGGCCTTCTTTCATCAAGGATATGATCTATTTAGTGAACTTGGGCCCTACATGAAGGACCTTGGTGCACAGGTATACTCTTGATTCTTTGTTATACACTGACATATGAATTTTTAAAAATTGAGATATAGTTGACATATAACATATTACTTGAAGGTATATAATAAAGTGATTTTATACACACACACACACACACACACAAAAGATCATCATAATAAGTCTAATTAATATCCATCACTTCCTATTGTTTTAAATCTTTTCCTCTTGATGAGAACTTTAAAGATCTATTCTCATATCAACTTCAAATATATAATACAGTATTATTTACTATAGTCACCATGCTGTACATTACATTACAGGACTTATTTTTTTATTTTTTTAATATATTTTATTGATTTTTTACAGAGAGGAAGGGAGAGAGATAGAGAGTTAGAAACATCGATGAGAGAGAAACATCGATCAGCCGCCTCCTGCACACCTCCTATTGGGGATGTGCCCGCAACCAAGGTATATGCCCTTGGCCGGAATCGAACCTGGGACCTTTCAGTTCGCAGGCCGACGCTCCATCCACTGAGCCAAACCGGTTAGGGCTGCAGGACTTATTTTATAACTGAAAGTTTGTAGCTTTTGACCCTCTTTACCCATTTTGCTCATCTCCTATTCCGCTTTTGGCAACCTCCAAACTGCTTTCTGTATCTATGAGTTTGGGTTTTTTGGTTTGTTTGTTTTTTAGATTCTACATATCATATGGTATTTATCTTTCTCTGAGGTATTTCACTTAGCATAAAGCCCTCAAGGCCTATCCGTGTCCTAAATGGCAGAATTTTTTTTTTCCCTTTAAAGAATAGTTTATTGATTTTTAGAGAGGAAGGAAGAGGGGGAGAGAGAGAAACATCAATGTGATAGAACCAGAAACATCATCTAAACGATGCCTTTTGCATGCCCCCTCCCAGGAATGCAGCCTGTAACCCCGGCAATGCCCTTGACCAAGAATAGAATTGGTAACCTCCTGGTGCATAGAACTATACTCAACCAACCAACTGAGCCACACAGGCCAGGATTCTTTTTTTTTTCTTTTTTTTTTTTTTAAATGGCTGAAAAATATTTCATTTCATTTATATGGCATATTTTCTTTATCCATTCATCCATCGATGGACACATAAGTTGTTTCCATGTCTTGGCTATTATAAATAATGCTGCAATGGACATGGGGATGCAGATACCTTTTTGAGTGTCTTTGTTTTCTTCAGATAAATACCCAGAAGTGGAATTGCTGGAACATATGGTAGTCCTATTTTTATTTTTTGAGAAACCTTCATACTGTTTTCTATACTGGCTGTATCAGTTTACATTCCTACCAACAGTGTACAAGGGTTCCTTTTTCTCTACATTCTTGCCAACCTTTGTTATCTCTTGTCTTTTTGATAATAGCCATTCTAACAGGTATGAGGTAATAATCTCATTATGGTTTTGATTTGCATTTCCCTGATGATTGGTGACATTGCATACCTTGTCATGCACTTTTTGGCCATCTGCATGCCTTCAGTGGAAAAATATCTGTTCAGATCTTTTGCCTGTTTTAAATTGGATTGTTTGGGTTTTTTTTACTATTGAATTATATGCATTCTTTATATATTTTGGATATTAACCGCTTATCAGATATTGGATTTGCAGGTACTTCCTGCCATTTGATAGGTTGCCTTCTCATTTTATTGATGGTTTCCTTTGCTGTGCAAAAGGTTTCAAGTTTGATGTAGTCTCACTTATTTATTTTTGCTTTTGTTGCCTTTGCTCTGATGTTTATATTTTAAAAGAAATTTAGCATATTAGGGAATTTAATATTCTCTTACTTAATGAAGAAGTTGGATGCTACAGCAGATTTATGTAGGATTAAATGTGTAACCAAAAATGAGATTAAAGTTAAAAAATTTTATAGAAAGTATATGAGAGTACTAAAAAGGAGAATTTAAAAACATAGTGTCTGTTTTACAGTATACGTGATTTAGTTTTCTTTTTAAAAAAATATTTTTATTGATTTCAGAGAGGAAGGGAGAGGGAGAGATAGAAACATCAATGATGAGAGAGAATCACTAATCGGCCGCCACCTGTATGCCCCCTACTGGGGATCAAGCCCGCAACCTGGGCATGTGCCCCTGACCGGAATCGAATCCGGGACCCCTCAATCCATGGGCCGACACTCTACCCACTGAGTCAAACAGGCCAGGGCTAGTTTTCTTTTCTTATATTTGGAAAATTGAGTTACTGTCTTAATTGATTTTTCATTTGAGTTATAGCTTTTTGTTTTAAAAAATGTTGTATTTTGCTATTTTGAATAATAAAATTTTAGAAGTTTAAGATTATAGAACTTTGTGAACTTTTTCATTTTATATAAATACATGAACATGTGTGAATTATACATATATAAGACTATTACAGAAATTTCAGTATGTTCAAATTATTTTTGATACATGATCAGAACTTTATATTAGATCTGTTCTGGGACATTTTTTCTTGTTGATTGGTGAACTCTCCAGATTTAATAGTATCAACTTTTAGGTAATTATTTTCTTTTCCATATCGTTCTGGTTACTTTTTTGAGGAAAGGAAATTAAAGATGAAAACTAGAGTTTAGGAAAATGGGGAAAGGGTAATAGTGGGATCAGAATTGCATTCAATGAGCAAAAATATATATGGTGCATGCTCATGTGTGTTGGTGTGGTGGTAGGGAGCGATGGTGTACAGGGCATATGCCATGAGTTAGAGTGATACTGTGTTCTGCCTCTAAAGAACTTAATTTATTGGAAGAAACCAACAAGTTACCAGACTGTTATTCTCTGTGCTAAGTGCCCTGTCTGGGTATATAAATTGAGATTAGGTTTGTTTGCAATATGATAAAAAACTGAAAAGTAGTAGCCTCAATAATACAGAACTTTATTTCTCATATGTAAAGTCGAAGAAAGGTCTGATATGGTAGTCACTTGGTCTTCAGCCTGTTAAACTCACAATGTTCAATACTAATAGAAACATGGGGTACTTTCTGTTGTGCTCCAAACTCTTTGTTCCTGATACAGTTCAAGCATCTAGGAGTCAAGACTGCTAGTCTTCACATCTCCCCAGCTCATACCTCCCCTAACTCTCCTCCACGTTGACAAATACTATTTTTCCTTAATACTTCTCCAACAGATTAGGAGGGGGAATTTTCCCTCTTTCTGCTGCAATAGCAGTGGAGTGGAATGCAGAAGCAGAATTTACTACCAGTTTGACAGGCAGAAAAGCATCACTTGCATTGCAGTACTGTGTGGAAGGTACATGCCCTCAAGTTTATAGATATTAGGTTGAATTTTGGAGGTTTCCCTGTACTGCACTTCAATCTGAATGAACGAATATTATTTATATACTATTCAATTAAAGGCTATAAAACCATGGGATAAGGATTATTCAGTATAGGAAACTATTGAGGACAAACATTTTCCTAGTGTAGCATGTATCAGCATTACCCATTAAATCAGTGTTACATGTCACTAAGGTATGTATGTATTAGATCCTATAGTGGAGTAGTAAAGTTACTATCTAAATAAAATATTTTACAGTAGTGACAGTTCTGTTTCAGTGTTTTCTTTGATTCTTTATTACTATTCAGTGATATTAAGACTCTGTGGCCAGAATATTCTCCTGTAAAAAAAAACCAAACAAAAAAAACAACCCCACATCATTTGTGATACAGAGTGAATAAAGGATCAAATAGTTTTTTTAAAATTAATTAATTTTATCTTTATTGTTGAAAATATTAAAGATGTTCCCCCTCTTCCCCCTATTCACCCCCTCCACTATGCTTCTGCCCTGCCCCAGGCCTTCACCACACTATTGTCTGTGTCCATGGGTTATGCATATATGCATATAAGTTTTTTGGTTAATCTCTTCCAGCCCCACCCTCCCCCCTTCCCTCTGAGATTCATCAGTCTGTTCCATGCTTCTGTGTCTCTTCAGATAGTTTTTAAGAAGGCCTTTATCCAATTTAGTTTTTAAAGCATATCAATTAAAGCATTTGGATATTTTAGTACTTTAACTTCCTCCATATTCCATTTATATTTTTATTTATTCATTTATCACACATTAATCAGTTAGAGGTGATGGGGGAGGGGATGGTGGTCCAAAGATGAAATGACATTCATCACAGTCTAGAAGAGTCAAACCACATAATAGAGTATTTATAACCCAATTGTTTGTTATTCTAGCAAAGAGGAGTTCAAGAAGTCAGTGAATTTGTCTTCATACTGGAAATCAGATATTTCTCTTCATGGAAGTTCATTTTTTCTGATGGAAAGGAACAAGAAAGAAATGGGATTTTATGATTTTATTTTGTGATTTTTGAGCTTTAAAAAACACTTAAAAATTGGTAATTTTATACCCTGGTCTTAAGAATAATTACTACTTTATTACTATTTTTTAGCTTTCTCTTTTCTATGAATTATTTTTTCTAGCTTAGATTTGATTATAATATTAGGAAGCCAACTTGAAAACAGGAAGTATCTTATCCTGGTGAACTTCTGAGAGCTGCCATATACTAGCTTAGCTGCTATTTTTTGCTATTGCAGAAAAAACAATCACCCGTGTATCTTCTTTCTATCTTTGATTGTAATTACCAGAATTGCTGAGTGGGTCAGCAGGCAATTGAAGCTGGAGTCATTTTCCTTGTTCAAGAAGTGAACAAGTTATCTCTGTTGTATTCTTAACCAGGCATCTTGTCACATTTGTTTGAAGCATGGTTATTCTTAGAAACATTTTCCTTAGAGTTATGGACCTTTTCAAGGAGGATTTGATACTAGAAAACAAAATAAAACAAAAACATCTCCAATTCAAAGTTATAGCCAAAATGCTTTCTTAAAGTTCATTTAAATTGACTTACTGGGACTATGCTTATAAATATAAGCATACCGTTTTTTTAAAGTCTATATAATTTTCTCTTTTCCCCCCCTTTGTAGTTGGATCGACTGGTTGTGGATGCAGCAAAAGAGAAAAGAGAGATGGAGCAAAAACATTCCACCATTCAACAAAAGGTAGCTGAGGGGAAAAGTTAAAGGATATTAATTTCCATTTTACTCAATTGTTTGAGTATTGGTTTTTAGCAAGATACTGTTGTGTTGGAACAAATCCTTTGAGTTGCTTTAATAATTAAATTTGTATGTGAATTCCTCCTTTTTTTGTCAAAAGTAAAATATTTTTCAGATGTTCAGGCATTTGTTCTATTATTCTTTTATATCAAAATATTTTAAATCCATGCTCTTGAACCAGTTTGCAAAAGCATCAGTCTGTTAGGGCCTTAACTAATTTAAAAGTGGTCCTTAGTTAGACTTTAAAACACTATAGTTTCAGGTAGGCTGTTACCAGTCCCTGTAAAAGTGTGTGTGTGTGTGTGTGTGTGTGTGTGTGTGTGTGTGTGTGTGTGTGTTGGGTTGGGAGCTGTGGGTGGGTAGGTAGGGTGGAGAACACCTCAGCATCAATGTGTATGTCGGGTATTATGGGCTTCCCATCTGGCAGCACTCTAAGGCAGCACCCCCCATCTTTCATGTGATGCTGAAATTTCACTTGCATTTCTTGTTAATTTGCCTAAGCCTAGCTAAACTGATATTGGAAAAATATATTTTTAAATGAAAATTTAAATATGAAACCAGTTTTTATTTATGTGTGCTAGAAGCTTTGAATATTACAAACCTGGAATTCAACCTAATAATATTTATCTTATATAGTCAGTGATATTTTTTGTGTAGTAATCTGAAAACAAAAGGAGAGAATTATAGATTGAATATAATAATACAAGCAAATGACAAGATGCCTCTATCCTGTCATGGCAGATGCCCTAACTATGAAGGTGGTTTTCCCAGGGCGAGGCTTATTGATCACATTCCTGATTTACTAACCCCTGAGCTTTTCCCAGATGTGGGAAACTCAACTGCATAATTTGTGGTAGTGGAGGCTATGTTTGTACTTGCCCCTAAAACAGCGGTTCTCAACCTGTGGGTCGTGACCCCTTTGGCGGTCGAACGACCCTTTCACAGGGGTCGCCTAAGACCATCCTGCATATCAGATATTTACATTATGATTCATAACAGTAGCAACATTACAGTTATGAAGTAGCAATGAAAATAATTTTATGGTTGGGTCACAACATGAGGAACTGTATTTAAAGGGCCAGAAGGTTGAGAACCATTGCCCCAAAAGGAAAAAAAAGATGCCTTCTAACATTGTTTTAAAGGAATCTGTTCCCTTGTTGTTGAGCAATCAAATCAACTTTTGTTATGGTTGATTTAGAATTTAAAATACCAGTAAACTAGATCTAACATAGAACATGTCAGTGGGGAAAAAAAAAAAAGAAAGTGAAATCAGTAATAAAAGTAAGGAAAATTTTATTGGTGATGGGTTATTAATACTCAAAGAGAAATATTGTCTACCACTCCATCTTTAAATTAGTTACTTCTAGCTATAGTCTAGTAAGACTAGCTCCATCTTTTGTTTTTGTTTAAGGTTAAATTACTTTTGGTTGGGTAACTTTCTAAAATGACATTACCATGGAAAGATTTTAAAATATTTGGGACCAGTCATTTCTAATTAAAACAAGAGGTTATGATATTTGTGGAAACACAACTGTTTGCTTAAAATAAATTATTTGATTAATATTATGCATCTTTTAATGCCTTTCCCTATTATGTACACAATTCAGTTAGACTATTAAATCTAAAATTAATTTATTTGATTTTAAGTAATAGTCTATTACTATTTTCCTTTAAAGAAAGTAATGCTATTTTTGCTCATTATATATATATATATATACTTACTTTTTTTCTACCCTTAAATGCTGACACAAGGCTGCATTACAGGTAAAATAAAAAGGGGGTGGGGGGAAGAAAACAAGATCCAGTCAACTAAAAATTAAGGGAAAGTATGTCTAATGTAATTATTTTGATTTTCAAGAATTGAAGTTGACCAATTAAAGAAATAAAGATGCTATGCATAATCAATTCATGTAAACTATTTTTCAAAATGTTATACCATTCCCATTAGGCAGCACTGTATGAGAATTCCCATTGCTCCTTGCCACCTCATTGTATTGTGAGAATTTTTTTTTTCTTTTTGCCTATTTTGGTGGGTAGATAGTGACATCTCATTGTCATTTTAATTTATGCTTTAGTCACAAATGAGCTTGAGTACCTTCCCCTATGTCTCTAGTCACTTGGATATCCTGTTTGTGAAATGTCTGTTAGTCTTTTTTCCCCCGCTTTTTCCATTAGGTTGCCTAACTTGATCATATTCTTCATATATTCTGACTATATGCTCCCTTTTAGGGTAATGTGTTTGTGATTTTCACAAGCTGGGTGTTTCTTTTAAATTCTTTTATGGTTTTGTATGTGTGTATGTGTGTGTGTGTTTGTGTGTGTATCTTTTCGTGTATTGCTTAATAAATCCTTCCCAACCCAAGATCATGAAGATATATTTCCTGTATAATCTTCTAAGTGTTTGCAGGTTTGCCTTTTATGTTTCGATCTTTAATCCATCTGTAATTGTGTATGGTGTGAGGTAGAGATCCAATTTCCTTTTATTCTCACATTGATAGCTATTCAGTTATTAAAAAGTTTATTCTTTTCCTACTAGTCTGTGCTTTATTCTCTGTTATATATCACATTTCCATATACATGAGGCCAGCTTCTGGTTCTCTATTCTTCTTCATTGTGTGTGTGTGTGTGTGTGTGTGTGTGTGTGTTAATTGTGCTAATACTCTGCTGTCTTAATTATTTTAGCTATATAGTACCTCTTATATCTGACAAAGTAAAGCTTCCTCTACCCTCTTTTCTTCAAAAGTGAATTGCCTAAACTTTGCATTTCCATATAAATTTTAGAAGTATCTTTTCACGTAGCATAAAAATCGCTTTTGGGAATTTGATTGAGAGATTGCATTAGAAAAATGTGATCAGTTTGGGGAAGAATTCATATCTTTATTCTACAATTTGTTCTAATCCATGAGCTTAAAATATTTTCTTCATTTATTTAAGTTTTCTTCAATATCCTTCAGAAATTTTGATAATTTTCTTATACATCTTGTTATTTATTCCTAGACACTTAGATTACAAACTAGAGGCCCAGTGCACGAAATTCGTGCACTGGGGATGGGTGGGGGTCCCTTAGCCCAGCATGTGCCCTCTTGCAGTCCGGGACCCCTCCCTCGTTACTGCCCACCTGCTGGCTACTTCCTACCATTCGGCTTGCTGCTCCTTAGTGCTGCCACGAAGGCCTTGGGTCTGCTGGGTGCCGCGCCTGCGGGTTTGTGTCTCTGATACCCCCAGCAGCCCCAGCACCTTGATGGCGGGGCTTGGGGCTGCGGGTCTTTGACACGCAGAACAAAGAACATGGGTACAGGCCTCTCCCTCTGTAGTCGCTGCTGGGTACAGGCCCCCCACTGTGGAGGGCGGGATCCACGCAGGCCAGCCGGCAACCCCAGCCCCAGTGGGGTCCGGGGTTGCCGCCTGGCCTGCGCCCGGGCCCTCCCGCCCTCCGATGCCATGGCGATCCTGGGCGCAGGCCAGCCGGGAACCCCGGCCCCAGTGCGGTCCGGGGTTGCCGCCTGGTTTTCCAATAACGATCACCGGCTGGGGGGTGGGGGAAGGCGGCCTTTGCCCACCCCCTAGCTCTTACATGCCGCCTGGGTTGCCGATCACCATTTTTCAGTCCTTCCCCTTTCGCCTCCCGTATGCAAATTAGCCGCCATTTTTGTTGGCGGTTAACCGCCATCTTAGTTGGCAGTTGATTTGCATAAGGATATGCTGATTAGCCAATGGGAAGGGTAGCGGTCGTACACTAATTACCATGTTTCTCTTTTATTAGTGTAGATGTTATTGTAAATATTATCTTTATTTTTTTTCACTGTTTACTTTTGTACATAGTTGAGTAAAATTGACTTTTCTGTATTGATTTTATAACCAGTGATCTTGTTGTGTTCTTTTTAACACTAATTTGTCTCTGGATTCTTTGTGTACAACTTTGGACGTTCTGTGTACAAAGTCTTATCATCTGCAAATAATGGTAGTTCATTTCTTCCTTTCCAATCCTTTGCTTTTTGTTTGTTATCTTGCTGGCTAAGACTTCCATCATAATCTCAACTCAAAGTGGTAATGATGTTCCTTCTTGTCTTCTTTGCAATTTCAAAAGGGAAAGCTTCTTCCTTTTATTGGCCAACCTTATTCTTGCCTTCTGTTCCCTGGGCCCTACACCAAAGCTTCAAGTTCTCCGATGAGTCAAATGTCTTTAAGGTGAAAGCTAGCTTCCTTGCTTTGCTTTCCTCTTTGGCTTCCAATTTTCACTCAATATTTTACCTTTGAGTATTCCTTTCTGATTTGTCAGCTCATCAATGTATTTACATGCTAATATATATTTTACTCAACATTATTAGTTACTTTCATTATAAAATAATATAAGCCTTCTCATTTTAAGTACTATAAAATATTAATTTGATATTAATAATAATGAAATTAAAGGCCTAATTTACCTCAAAAATATAATTGAAAATTAGAATACTACAACTGTACTACATTTTCAATGAAGTCTTATTTGATATTTTAGATAGGATCAGGGTCATTAAAAAACTGCTGATGTTACAAATGAAACTCAGTTATAACTATTGCTGACTTAATCCTGTCTGCATAATTATATAAATTATAGCCTCAAAGAAATTTTAAGTGAAGGAATTAAAGTTTCCCTGATTTTTTTCCAAAGAAAAAATAGAAAGAAATGTACTAATTCATTTACAGATTGTTTCATTTGATTATTTTGTATTATCATGTCCTCTTATGGGTTAATTTTGAGACATGTCAGGTGAGCTTTGTTTTTAATTCTGATTTTAGCTTACTTCCTTTTTCCATCTTTGTAGACTTTTAGGTTTGGACGGCCCTTATTTTTTCTCACTCTGCCTCCCCTTTAGTGCAGGAACTCCATGTCCAGCAATCTTGGCAGGTGCTCATTCAGCTTTTGTCAAAATCTTTCTCAAGCAGAAAGTTTACTACTACTTAACAAGATAGCATTCTAATTTTGATCATTGGTCCAGAGTACTTTTGAAATTACTGAGACTGATTTTTAAAGTTTTAAATTTGGGGATAGCAGCAATCTTGCATTTTTATCAGATTACTTTGGAAGTTTATCAGGAAAAAATTTAATTGTGGGATTTGTGATTTCAATATTTCATGAATCCTTGGGATAAATCTAAAGTTTGTATTGTATACAAGTGAAGATTAGAATGATAGGTTATGAATGATTCTATAGTCCTCATATAAAAAAGAGAACTCGACATGCGCACTTCAGACTGTCGCTTTCCTTTGTAACACTAAATTTTATTTTAGGACAAAATGCCTTTATCTTATTTTATTATTCCCATATGGTGGAGTTATTACTCCTATCAGATTAAAAAACTACAATGATAGTAATATAATTAGAAAATAGTGGTAATACCATTTGAAAGTATCCATATTCCCTTTTTAATAGCACACACATCACCATAAAATGTTGGGAAAAATGAAAACATTTTAAATATAACACCCTGCCGTAACCGGTTTGGCTCAGTGGATAGAGTGTCGGCCTGTGGACTGAAGGGTCCCAGGTTCGATTCCGGTCAAGGGCATGTACCTTGGTTGCGGGCACATCCCCGATGGGGGATGTGCAGAAGGCAGCTGATCGATGTTTTTCTCTCATCGATGTTTCTAACTCTCTATCCCTCTTCCTTCCTCTCTGTAAAAAAAAAAAAAAATAATAACACCCTGTATAATATTTAGTTGTTCTCCTTGTATACATATTATTTTGTGTTTTTAGTCACAGTGTGTATAGAGTTTATATTGTTTTGTTTTCTCTTTCAGAGTATATTTCATACAATCACCTGTGTTTTATGTCATCATCATTATAACAATTATTGCATAATAGTCCACTGAATTGAAATTCTTCAATATGTTGATGCATTCTTCTGTTATTGAACATTTAGGTCTCCCCCTTTCTTATGACTATTGTTGATGTAACTATCTTAATGCGAAGTTTTTCTACCACTTGAGCTGTTTTTCTAGGATAAATTTTTTGTCTAGCAGCTTAGTCAAATCTTATGAAATTTCTTGTGTTATTTTGTCTAGGATTTCTCCAGTGATGATTCTAAGTTAGAATATAATGTAGATGCTGCAAATGGCATTGTTATGGAAGGATATCTGTTCAAACGAGCCAGCAATGCCTTCAAAACTTGGAACAGGTAATATATTTCAAATAATAGTCTCAATTTTTCCATATTCTCAGTCTTCCAACTTTTCTTGTCATTTGGCAACTCTTTCCTTCATAATTCTCTAAATTCATAGTTCATGGTAATTTTCCTGAACCCAGTTCATTGAAGATAAGATGCCCTTCTAGGAAAGGGGACCCTAAGGAGCAAATGAAAAATGACAACACTAACTTAAGCAAAGTTTAAACCAGGAAGCAAGGAGTTTTATAGTGATTGGTCTATACTGATTAGACCATTATAATAAGGACATTTTCAATTTGAGCTACCCCTCATATTTGTTAGGAAATAGATCTGATTACAAATCATGTGTTGAATATAATGGGTAAATAGGCCAAGTGAACTCTTCCCCCCTTTGATTTCCTGTCCTATATGATGTTTTGTACATTTTCACTTAGTTGTTTATGAATTTTAAACAGGGTGATTCTTATCTTTGCAATAATTTTAATTAACGAGGAGTTTTAGGAAATGGGATTGTTCATATGTGAAGTGTGTATGGTAGCTGGTGCTCCTTTATTCTAAACTTGATAGCTACCAGAAACTCTGCATTTTTTTTGCTAAATTTATTTCTATAAAATATTAATTCAGTAAATTTTGTTAAATGAATGAATGTGTAAAATATTTTATTGTATTTTCCCATGTATTAATATAATAAAGTGAAATCACTTCAGACATTAAGGCATTAAAAAAAAGATTGGGTTGTCTCAGGATAATCCTGAATAGCAGTCATTAATTTTTTAAATTCAGTGATGCCTATCTTTTTGCAAAAAAAACAAGATAGTAGTCAGAACAGTTTTGTATTAATTAAAAGTAGTATTGGGTTCTAGTTAATTGATTTTCTATTATATTATAGTTGAATATATAAATTTTATTCTCTACTTAAACATAATATGAATTCACTTAATGATGGAGAAGATTTTATTTTTAAAAAGTGTACATTAGCAAAATAAGAAGAGTTTTCCTGGTAAGTTTAGTATACATTTTTGTTTAAATGGAAATGACCATGCTTGAATATTTAACATATTAAAATGGGTTCCTAGTGTACTTATTCTGATTTTTTGGTGAAGAGGTTGTAGAGATAAAACATTCATTGATATTTTCAAATTTGAGCATTTCCCAAGAATTTGGTATTACCAAATGTTCAAGTGGTACATGGTGTGTTTTATTTGAAATTATTTTTCTTTACCTGAGAATGAATATAAACTAGAAAGAATAATGATTATATGTGACTAGAAGCCCGGTGCACGAAATTCATGCACAGATAGGGTCCCTAGGCCTGGCCAGTGATCAAGGCCGATCTGTGGGGCGACTGGCGGGGCAATTGGGGGGCCCCCACTGGCACCCGCCTTGGCTGGCCTGCATTGAGCATCTGCCCCCTGGTGGTCAGTGTGCGTCATAGCAATCTGTTGTTCTGCCAGTCGTTCTGCCGTTTGGTCAATTTGCATATTAGGCTTTTATTATATAGGATATTAAGCCTCTTTGAGTTATATAGAACTTTAAAAATAATATATGAATATAGAAGGACCAACTAAGATGGTCTAGTTAGAAATAATTTTATGACCTATAGTAAAGTGAAAATGAAAAAGTAAAACTCTGTTTTCTAAGCTGTAAAAACCAAGACAATAATCTTTCAAACCTTTCCTGGCATATTTCTATAGCCGGAGTAGGAAATAAAAATAATGTGATTATCAAATTTTTATAGTAAAGATATTTCAACCAATTCAGTTTCATGAGGTAATGTTAGAATTGAATTTTAACCTTCAGATTTCAAAACAACTTACTTAAAGTTTAACATAGTGAAAACCCAATAAATCCATAGAAACTATACCATTATGTTAAGAAGAATGAAATGAACTTTCATGCGGCACTCCAGGGAGAAATGATGTCAGACTTCAAAATGAAGTACAGTGTTAGTGGAAAATTACATTGCCATTTAGGAGAGTAGAAAAATTTTTAAAAATGTACATTAGCAAATTTGAATTCTGATTTAAGCATGGACCTTATTTTTATTATTTGTTTCATGAATATTAATTAGCATAGATAATAAAATATAACTAAAGTCAAGTAGGAAATACTATTCTCAATTGTAGACATGTAATCTACTGTTAGCAAAGTGAAAAAAATAGTACCTATATAAGTGAGACTACTTTATAAAGGAGAGGCTATCTATATGTAATAGGATGACGCTTATTAATTCAAATCATAGATCATAGTTCACCACCCTGATTGTTAGTAAAGAAATGGAGGTGCTGAGAGATGGTTGCTCATTTAAGGTTACACAGCTGGTTTGTGACAAAATTGAGGCCCCAAACCTGGCATTTTTTGAAAACTTGATAGGGAAATTCCAAGCAGTCTATATTTTGATACAACAAAATACAACTTCAGCTATTAAAAAACAGCTTAAGGGAGACATCTGTAATAGTGTCACAATTAAAAAAAAAAGTTAGAGGATTAACAAGAAAAAAAGTAGCTTAGAAACTAGTCAATTTGCATTGTTAGGAAAAATTATGCATAGCAAATTTATTTTATTTTCATGAACTTTTAAAGAACATTTTGATGAAAACACTGATAAAACAGACTTGTAGGAATAAAGCATCTAAACACTATATAAAACTCACAAACAAATGCAAAAGTCAAAACCTTGTAACAGAAGAGTTAAGTATTTTTTAGGTTATAAGCCTATAACTATAAAAGGAAAAAGAAAGAGTTATCTATTAAATGTTATTTCAACTTTCTTCTGCTTTTTAATTATAAAAATTTAGAATGTATCTGAATTTCTTATGAATTTTATGAAAGGTTGAATCCCAGAAAGTACTGCAAATAATTTTTCTTTCCGTATATATGACTTTAGTGTCTAATCTGCTTCTTGAATTCTCTATCCAGCTTGATTAAATATAATCTAGCCTCTGAATAAAAGACTATTTGTGATATTTGTGCCTTAACTCTAAAAATCCAGCTCTTCAAACAAAAATTTTCCTGCCTACTTTTAAGTTTTTGTTTGTGTGTGTGTGTGTGTGTGTGTGTGTGTGTGTGTGTGTGTATTTTTCTGATTGTTCATGCATTATATTTAGGGGAACATTTTTTTTTTTTGGTCATAATCACCATAGGTACCAATCACAAATTTACCATTATTTGTAGTTTTATAGAATAGTGGCATATAATATTTTCAAAATTAACTTTTTAAAAAGACCTCCTTTCTGAGAGAAATGTGAATTTGACTACGAATTTCTGATAGTTTTAAAACCTGATCTTGTGCTTTATAAAATCTAAGTATATTTTGACAGCATTATTCTATAACCTGAAATTAACTGAAGAGATCATATTTTGTGTGATGTGGTTGAGATAATGTAAGGAGTGAAAACGTTTTATGTTTCATGAATTATTGAGTTTGTTTCTGGTTGATTTCAGATATTCTTAGTTTTTGTGTCTTAAGATTTTTATACATCTATAATATATATATTTTCTGAGAACATGTAAGATCTACTAAAATAATATTTCATTTTCAGGCCATTTTCTCAGTTTGGCAGCTTTACTTCAGGCTCAAATCAGTGGTAGATGAATTACTAGTATCTATATTTCTCTTTTACTTTTAATGATAAATTCAGAAAGGATGATTAACCGGGAAAATAATTAAATATTAAAAGTTATTTAGTTTTAAGCTGGTAAAACAAATAAAACTGAATAATTATGTGCTAGCTATGCTAAGTCTATGTTAAATTAAAAAATAAAGCTAAAGGAATAAAATGTATTATACAGTTTCTTAAAGCAGAGCATCTATATGCTGCTAATACAGATATAAATTTTTATTTGTGTGACTTTGTTTAAAAATAAGATGTACATACATAGGTTAAAGATGAACTCTACTTATGTGTGGCCTTAGAGTCTGCTATAATTTAACGAAAAGGGTTTGAGCAGGTGGGTGAGTTTATTTGACTGATAATATTTTATAATCACTGAAATTCTTAATTAGTGATCCCACTTTTCTTATGTAAAGTTTTTATTTATCTCAGGTTTATATAGACATAGCTATAGTGATTGTTAAGATGAAGAAAGGTACTATCTATATTTAATAGCTTTGACAACAGAGGCAGAAAATAATAGTAGAGGTATACCCAAGTGTGCTAAGTCCTACAGAACTTTATTATAACATAATACTAGAAGAAAATTTTTGAATATTTCTGAAATACTAGTTTTCAGATTCCTAACAGTTGGAATTAATTGTACACGTGCATATATGTATAATATGTGAAAAAATATGCAACAGATTTTCGATTATTTTATTAGATTATAAGCTTAAGCTTGTTTCTTTAATTCTTGCTTTATTTTCATATCATGCTAGTCCTTTGCTTATTTTGCACATTTGCGTTTTCATTCTTTTACCACCTTTCCCTTATGTTTTAATCTGCCCCATTTTTTCACATGACAGGAAAAAGCCCGATCATATCAGGTACCAAATGGCTTTCTTCCCCTCACCCCCTACCTTACTCCAATTTCTTCTTTGGCACGAGAAAGCTCATAATTAACCTGCATTTTGTTTGGATTACTTGCAATGGATATACAGTCTCTTATGTTTTAATTGGTAAGAAAATGTAAACATCTTATTTGAGGATCGAAATTATACCTTTTCATTGTCTATGTCCTCAATTTCTTTAATCTGGAAAAGAACATATGATGTGTTTATAGTTACTCAAAGAAGATTATACATTGAGTAATATGATTTATTTATTTATTTATTTATTTATTTATTTATTTATTTATTTAAGGGAAATAAACAATAACTAGGAATTAGTCCCTTTGGTAATAACCAGATTGGTTTTGTTGAAAGGAAACACTGTCAGTTCTTAGATTTTTTTTTTTTTTACCATTTTGTTTTTTTCCCTGTGAAAAATAAAATTGATTTTGAAATAAAGGAGCATAAATGTTCAAGCTTTTAATTTCGTTAAATGTTCAACTGTTTGACACCTTTATGAATGTGTGCATGAATCCATTACCTGTATAATTTTAGTGAAAAAGCTTCTACCAGTTTAGAAGTTTGACTTTTACCCACGTTCTTGATTTCAAGTACAATTCTGGGGATAGTGGCCAAATAGGGTAAAAGATACTTGATTTATATTTATTTATTTTTTGTTAATCCTCACCTGAGGATATTTTTTGCATTAATTTTTTAGAGAGACTGAAAGAGAGGGAGGGAGGCATTGGTGGGAGGGGGGCAGGAGGGAGAGGGAGAGGGAGAGGGAGAGGGAGAGAGAGAGAGAGAGAGAGAGAGAGAGAGAGAGAGAGAGAGAGATGAGAGACACAGCAAATTGGTTGCCTCTTGCACTTGCCCCTAGAGGCCCAGGATTGAACCTGTAATCCAGGTACAATCCCTTGACTGGGAATTGAACTGAGACCTTTTGGTACTCCGGCCAATGCTCTAACACTGAGCCACACTGGCCAGGGCTTGATTTATTTTTTTAAAATATATTTCCCTTTCCCCCAATTTTGTCATCTGGAAAGCTCTCATTGGTCTTGACAATTTAATAATATTTATGGATATAATATTTTGGTCTCAAGTCTTTATTATATTGTTACTCCAATTTGAGAGAGATATAAAATTGTGTTTTATTTTTCTTAATGAACCAATAAATTTTCCTTTTTAAAACACTGTCTTTTATTTTGGCTTTGGGACAGCTTCTGAATAGAATATAGTGTAATTATCAGTACAGTGCTTTCCAAAATTTGTCTTTTTTATTATTTAATTACCCTTTTAAAGTACCTTCAAATTGCAGATAGCGTGAGCTTAAAATATTAAGTATTTTTCTATATCCTAGAGGGATATGTGAACTATCTCATTCTCCTTTTAATAAAAATGTTAATAATAACTAAGGAGCAATTAAAAATTTTATCCCATTTTACTTACCTGGTTAATGTGTTGGATCAATGTAAATGAGTACAGTCAGCTCCTTTTCCCTTATTTTTTAATGGTAGAGGAGGGGAGATGGTGTCATAAGATACACAAATCTTAGTAATTGAAAATTTTTTCTACCTAGCATACATTGTGGTTTTATTCCTTAGGAGGTGTTGCCAAATTCAGATGAATTTATAGTGTTTTTCCTGAGTGTACAAAAACTGTTATGAGAAAGTCACCAGAAACAGAAAGATGACAGGGGAACTAAGTTTCAGAAATATGTATCTTCTGTAAAGTTCATAACCAGAGGAAATGATCTCTGACAAAAAAACATGTTTTTATCTAATGTTTTGTTATTATTTCTAGAGGTTATGATCCTAAGATACAGCAGGTCAAAATAAATTTGTTTTTTGAAGACTAAGAAGCATGAAAAGCTTACATAGTTGTATGGCTGTTTTTCCATTGTGGTAGGCTACTTATTTTTCTATTTAGTTTTTCATCAAGTTATATAATACTAGAGGCCCAGTGCACTAAATTTGTGCATGGGCAGGGTCCCCTAGGCCTGGCTGGCAATCAGGGCCGATCGGGGCCTTTCGGTGCTGGTCGGGGCCTTCCTTCCCCGGCTGCTGGCTGCCGGCCTGGGCCTTCCTTCATTCTGTGCCACCCCCAGGTGGTCAGCACACGACATAGCGAGCCATCGAACTCCTGGCCTCCCGGTCGAACTCCCGAGGGGACACTTTGTATATTAGCCTTTTATATATATAGATGTTACTATGAAACATACGCATTTTTATTAATATAGTTTACACTACCTCATATGATTTTTTAAAAAACTCTTCAATCAGTAGCAGAGATTATTTCCATTGCATGTCATCCCATGTGGCAGGGCTGCACCATTTTGTTTGTTTGTAGGTATTTCCTTTAACATTTCTAACCATGTGTCCCAAAGCAAAGAAACCCAGAAGTTCTTCCTTTTCTAGCCTGCCTCTTGATGATTTGCATTTAGAGGCAACCCACTTGGTTTTATCTAGATGCTAATTTAACAAATCTCTATTAATGGTAAAGGTGATACCTTTTTAAAGTAGCAAGAAAACCTAACAATCTGTCTAGCTTAAAATTAGAAAATCATTTCCTCAGCTTTGGAGAATTAATTTTTAAAAATAGAAATTCTAAATATGTCTAAATACAATTTCCAATGCCTTTTTTTTAGTATCAATGAAAAGGTAGAATCTCTATCTGCTAATAGATTAATAACTAATGTTTACAATAGAAATCATCTCACATGAAACTAATTTTAAAATAATGACTCAAATGTTTTACCTTTCATGCTTGATGAGAATTTTTGCTTTTATGAATGGCTTTTGGCTGTGATTTTTTTTTTTTTGTAAGTCTTTAGGTTCTTTTACTGTTTCAATAGATTAGAATTAGTAAATATGCCATAAGTAGCTTAGCTTTGTCTTCTAAAGAAGATTGCAAGTAAATTTTTTGCCTAATAATTTACAATAATGAGCAGAACAATATAAATATTTGGATGAAACATTTTTAATAATAACTTACTATTCTGTTTCTATGATTATATGAAAGTAGGCCAAGTGAATTGGCAGTTTTTTTTGTTTGATAGCAATTGTAAAATGATGATTTAATTTTCTGTTTTGCTTACCATTACCAAATCACTTGTTGAATTAGCTGCAGAAAGGTTGAAACAAAGCACCATTTATTTCAATGTTTTAATGTATACAAATACATAGTCTTATTTACAATATAAATTTATTCCCACTTTATAATAAAAGCAATTATTTGGGGGGAAAGATTTTGGTTATTTTGAGGAACCTCAAAAAAATCTTTTACTTTAAAAAACAATTATTATTTGATGATAGCATAAAAGGTAGCTTTTGTTAGGATTTAAATTTCTGACTTAAAATGAATCAAAATATAGTAATTTTACTTTCCTAATCTGTCTTATTAAAATTGTTTAAAATTGTTCTTTACTTTCAATAGTTATTTTATTGGCATCAATTTATATAAAGCAAAACGAAACAATGTACTTCTCAAAACATAATTATCATTACTTCTCAAAACATAATTATCATAAACTGATTTTCTAGTGCTTTCCCAGATATTTTGTTCCTAACAACAACTGAAATAAAATGTGTTGGTGAAAACTTAATCTATTTTGTATTTATTTAGACGCTGGTTTTCAATACAGAACAATCAGTTGGTTTACCAGAAAAAGTTTAAGGTAGGTGTTTTGTTAAGTAATTAAGTGAAAAATCTAGTGACTCCCCAGTTTTGGTTATTTATCTGTTTGCTTTGGGAAAGCATTTAAGTTCATAAATACTCATCTGTGCAAAATTACTGTTAATTCATTTTATGTTTGGGCATGTATACTAGTAAGAATGTTTAGAAGTGGAAAGTATCCACATTCGATTCTTAAAAGCAGTGATTTTGAATCCCGAATTCTTAATTCCTAGCTTTGAGATGGATTTTTTTTTTTTCTGTCTCAGGATTGACACTTTTTTACTTCACATGTTTCTTTGTCTATTTGTGTGACAAGAATAATACAACCACTCCACAAGTACTATTTTGAGGCTGTAGAAAAAAAATGCATTTTAAGAAGTAACGCCTTACGGCCACTGATGATAATATAGATATTAGAAATGACATTAAAATGTTACCTTGAAGTAAGTTAAATAAAAACCTCTAAATTCGTTAATGTTCTTTTTATATATTCTTTTTCCTGAACCTTATTTTAAGGGTGAGGAGTTTTCATTTATTAGAAAGGCATACAGAAATTACATGTGGCGTGAGAATGTGACAACTCACTTCCCTCCCAAGTAATGTCCAAACATGCTATCTTTACCTCTTTGGACATCTCCTGCTGAAGGCACTGATCCTTGTCCCCTCCCCACTGTACCTTGACTTCTCTGCCCTCCCTCTCCTGTCACCAACCTTGTTGGTGTTCACTCAGAATACTACAGTTGCAGGTGACAGTGGCCCAGGAGAAATTATGGGAAGTTTGCTGTATGTGGAAGGAGGATAATGAAATGGTTTGTAGACACCATTCAAAGCGTTAAAGATTTTGTTCCTTCAACTTGTATAGATGTTAATGCTCACAGCTTTTTCTTTTTCTTTTTGTTCTGAAGGTTCTGGTAACTTGTGGTGTATTTCTTTCTATTTCCCTGTGACCGTCTTTTTTCTTTTCTTTTCTCCTTTTCCCTTGCTCTGTCTCTTCCCACTATGCACAGATAAACATTACCTACAAACTCCTTAATCTGATCTGTGGAGAATGTAGAGTTTAAAAACATGAATAAATACTTTAAATCCCACCCCCTCCAATTTAGAAAAAAAGAACCATAGTTAATTGGTGGCTTGATTTTTACCCAGTTAGCTTTTATGAATGATGTATTCAATTGTAAATTTGAAATATTCACTTTACTCTTGAGATGACACAATATGAAATTTCTAATTAGCTCATGGTTTCTTCTGTTCTGATACTTGGTTTTGAGTATTTTTTTAAAAATATATTTTATTGATTTTTTTACAGAGAGGAAGGGAGAGAGAGAGAGAGTTAGAAACATCGATCAGCTGCCTCCTGCACATCTCCTACTGGGGATGTGCCCACAACCCAGGTACATGCCCTTGACCGGAATCGAACCTGGGACCTTTCAGTCCGAAGGCCGACGCTCTATCCACTGAGCCAAACCGGTTTCGGCTTTAGTATTTTTTTTTTTAATTAAATACTAGGAAATGATAAAACCTTTCTCATTTTCGTTGGTATTTTAAGAAGGATATATAGGCTTCTTTTTTTTTTCTTTCCAATTATTTAAAACTTGACTCATTAAAGACTTCTGTTTTTGGAGGAAAGTAGTTTTTATTATATGTGAGTAGGGACCAGGAGCTCAATGGATATGAAAGAAAATTAACAGGAAGCTGACATTTATTGAGTACCTACTAACTAATTGCCAAGTGTTGGATTAAAACTATTTTATTTAATTCTTATACAGCAATTTTATGAGGCAGGTAAAATTATTAACAGGGTATAATTACCTTTATTAGTTATATCTATGTTGATAAGTCCTGTCTCTAAATTAAGAAAAATATAAATCTTTAAGACCACTTATTCCAAGTAATATTTTTAAGTATTATTGGTAGTAGTATTTAAAACCTAGATTGATAAATATGGGAGTTCTGTTTCCTTATTGTAGGATAACCCCACTGTGGTAGTGGAAGATCTAAGGCTTTGCACAGTGAAACATTGTGAAGACATAGAACGGCGATTCTGCTTTGAGGTGGTCTCTCCAACCAAGTGAGTGGTTCTACACAATTTGAGAGTTGCTTTTATGTTTCTATAGCTTGTTTTAAAAGAACTTTCCAGAGTAGAGAAAGATTTGTTTCACTTGTGGTGGTCTGTGCTAACTAGAAAAAAGTGTCTTAAAAGTAAATTTCATTGTTTAGTGATTACAGGTATTAGAGTCAGAAATTTCTGTAACTTCTACCCAGTATCATATTCTTTAAATTCCATAAAGATTATTGATGTGGCCATATGAAAACTTTTTAGTTGTCATGGATGATAAAGTCAACTCATATATCAGATTGATTTTTTTATAACTATCATTTTATATTTCTACCCAATAGAAAAAAAAGTTTTATTTATATGGTAAATTTAAAGTTCGTGTTTTTTTGTGTGTGTTTCTTTTTTTAATGCGAAGGAATGGGTGATTTCTTTCCAGTAGGTAACTTATTTCATTAATACCTTGATTTCTTATTGAATACAATCTGTCCTAAAGATAGATGAAATAAAAATCGTTCAACAGAAATGATTATTTTTTGTTAGAAATTATTGTATAACAAAGTCAGCAAAAAAGTAAACATTATTATTCTTTTTTTGGTTAATTTAGTGACTGAGAAAACAATGTTATTTCCCTTTAGAAGTTGTATGCTTCAAGCAGATTCTGAAAAAGCTGCGCCAGGCATGGATTAAGGCTGTTCAGACCAGTATTGCTACTGCTTATAGAGAGAAGGGTGATGAATCAGAGGTTAGTAAACAATACTGCAATACCAGATGATATATTTGCAAAAGTTTTTAACTTTAATTGCAACCTTGTATGATTCTAACATTCTTTAAGTTTTGTTAAATTGAGGTGTAATTGACAAGTAACTTTATATTAGTTTCAGGCATACAATGTAATGATTCAATATTTGTATATACTACAAAATGATCACCACAGTAAGTCCAGTTAACATCGGTCACCATACATAGTAACAAACATTTTTTTCTTATGAGGAGATTTTAACATTTACTCTCTTAGAATTTTTCAAATATGCTACATAGTGTTATTAACCATAGTCACCACACTGTATATAATATCTTCATGACTTATTTACTTTATAACTTAGAGTTTGTATCTTTTGACTCCCTTCACCCATAACATTCTTTTTTTTATGGAGGATGATTTTTTTCATAATTGAAACGTTATTTTTAAAATCTAGACTCAGTTTTTCTTTTGTTTACTTCTCTTGACTTTACCTGTCATTTTATTTTAATATTTAAATATGTTTAATTCTGTATTTGAATATTGTCCCAGATTGACAGAAGATGGTCTGATGCAAATATTTCCTCCAAATATTATTTTAATTAATAATAAAATAATGAATGTGAAAGGTATTTAAAATTAAAACTGGGTAAAATCTAAAACAGGATGACTCAAATTGTCTCTTAGTTGAAATCTTCCTGGAGAAGATAAGCTTAATATGGACTTTTGGGTCATAGTCTGGCTTCAGCTTCTCAGTGAGTTTATATATTCTTGAGCAAGGTCATCAGTGCGACTTGAGAAACGGAACTCACCGCTTTGGTAGGATCCTGAAAATGAGTCTTTTGTGAGTCCATGCATGTCTGAAAGTGTCTTTATTCCGTCATCATACTTGTTTGATAGCTTGGTTGGGTGTGGAATTTTTAGGTTGGAAATAATTATTCTTAAGAATTTTAACTGCATTGTTTTTTTTTGGTTCCAGTGTTGCCATTGGAGTCTTTCTTATTACAGTACTATCTTTTGTAGCCTTCTTCTCCAATTCTCCTATTTGTTTTTCCTGGAATTTCTGAACTAATCTTATGGTTTTCTAATTTTTGTGTGTCTTTTTGCTCTAATTTCTGAGATATTTTCTCTATTGACTATTTCCGTTCTGGTAGCATGTATTTAATTTAACCATAGTTACAACACTATCTAGTATATTGTCATGACATATTTATTTTATGACTTGGAGTTTGTATCTTTTGACTTCCGTCACCCATAACTAGAGTTTCTTTCTCTTTGCTGACTGCTTATACATGTAAACCTGTTCTTTTTTCATGGCTGCATTGTTTGAACTGTGGTTCTTAGCCTCGACTGCACATTATGATAACACGGGGAGCTTAAAAAAATAAGTCTCAGCATCGAACAGACTGTCAAACTACAGCAGGAAGGCCGGGGAGGGTTGAGTGGGGGGTGTAAGAGATCAACCAAAGGACTTGTATGCATGCATATAAGCATAACCAATGGACACAAGACACTGGTGGGTAGGGGAGGCCGGGGGAAGGTCAAGGGGGGGGGGGAAGGAGACATATGTAATACTCGTTGTAATACTTTAAGCAATAAAACAAAAATTTAAAAAAAGTCTCAGAATTAGAGTCTACCACTGAACAGTTGAATGGAGTTGGGACCCAGGTATCAATATTTTAAAAAGATTCCTAGGTGATTTCTGTGTACATGCATTGTTGAGAACCATTATGTTCTAGAGCAAGCATGTCAAACTCGCTGCCCGTGTACCACATCTCGTTTATCTGGCCCGTGATAGCCTTTGAGTTTGACATGCCTTTAGAGGCTTGGTTCCTTGGCTGTCTGGTAAACCTGCTCAAGATTATACGGTAGCTAAAAACCTCTTTGGAAGCTCTGAGAACAGTTAGGACTTTGTTGACTGTGAGCTTTGCTGAAGTCTGGACCATTTATTTTTTGAGGAACAACCAGAGTTAGGAACTTTGGGGTCTTTTCACCTGGTATGATTCCCCAGAGAACATTCACCAACCTCCAGCATAGGGGTAAGGGACTGACTGGGAGCTCATTACTGGGGGTCTCAACATTCAGTGTGTATTCGTTCATTTAGTCCTCTGCCTTCCATCTTTCAGGTAAGTCCCTTCCAGATACTCTGATTTACTTCACCAGAGAATGTACTTTCAGTCACTTGTGTTTATGAATAGGGAGCAGAACCCTAATGGCATGAAATTGGGGAGGGGACCTCGGATGCTAACTGCTTCTTACACAATCATTTCTCCAACTTTTATCCCCACTTCCAGGGTTAACATAATATAAATCAGTGGTTTTTAGTCTGTGTGTGACAAGAATTTTTAAATCATGCAATACCTTACTATTTAGTCAGGGACACTGACCTCTTTTCCCTTAGATTGTTAAATTAAAAACAACAACAACAAAAACAGTAACAACCAACACAATAGCCTGACTCAAAATTATACCTTTTTTTTTTCAGATCTGCAAAAAAAAATGTAATCTTTGGTGTCCTACAGAATTTTAATAGTTTATCTGTGCCATGATATGAAAAAGGTTGAAAAGTCACCGGTTTAAATCCTTGAGCCCTTTGAATATTATGTGATGTAAATTGGTGAACTCTTGAGATCTGCCACAGAGAATTCCCCATGAAGCTCCAAACCCGTCTTCCCAGGAAGAAAACACAGATCGTATCCCGAACCCCAAAACGTGGTGGATAAAGCCACGTGGCGCCCAGCGGTGGGGGGAGAGGGCAGAGGCAGGAGGAGGGAGAAAACCACCCCCAGCCTGCCTTTTTTTACTACCATCCTTAGATTTGGCCTTGGTCTGTTCAGTTACTTTATGTACCCATTTTCCAGCTCCTAAAGTTTTGTTGCTCTTATTTATGTTATTCCTGTTCTTATGGGTAAACATTGTTTTTAATGAAAAAAAAGTTTTTAAAAAGTAGATTACACATATTATGCCATTCCACACCTAATAGTAATTTCTTAATATCATCTATCACCCAGTCTATATTCAGATGTTCCCAGTTGTCTTAAAAATGTTACTGACAACCTTTTGTACAAAGTAGGATCTTACCTATGCTGGCATTGCATCTGGTTATGTCCCTCAGATCTTTCAATCTAGAACAATCCCTTTTTTACATGGCAATGATTTATTAAAGAGACCAGGTTAATTGTTTCCATGCCTTAAGATTACATAATGGGTGGTGCGTATGCTTCATGTTGCAACAGGAGACAAAATATTTGGTTATGCAACCATTGCTAATCCTGAGATCAGGCTTCTGTGTGAAGACGAAATGGACATACTGGATTTGAGAAGTGACAATGTGATTCCTCCAAATGACAATGTGATTCCTCCATTTCCTCCCTTGTTTCCATTCTGTTTTGTTATTTTGTATAACGCATCTACTTCCTGTTACTTTCACCCTCATAAAATCTCCCCCATCAACTATTCATCAAATGGTTTTACAGCTGAGTTTGCTATTTCGTTTTTTTTCCTGTTCTTTTATTTTAATTAAATCTTTATTGTCCAGATTATTACAGTTGTTCCTCTTTTTCCCCCCATAGCTCCCCTCCACCCGTTTCCCACCCCACCCTCTGCCCTCACCCCCCACCCCCCCACTGTCCTCATCCATAGGTGCACGATTTTTGTTCAGTCTCTTCCCGAATCCCCCACACCCCTTTCCCCCCCAAGAATTGTCAGTCCACTCCCTTTCTATGCCCCTGATTCTATTATAATCACCAGTTTATTCTATTCATCAGATTATTTATTCACTTGATTTTTAGATTTACTTGTTGATAGATGTGTATTTGTTGTTCATAGTTTGTATCTTTACCTTTTTCTTCTTCTTCCTCTTCTTAAAGGATACCTTTCAGCATTTCATATAATACTGGTTTGGAGGGATGAACTCCTTTAGCTTTTTCTTACCTGTGAAGCTCTTTATCTGACCTTCAATTCTGAATGATAGCTTTGCTGGGAAAAGAAATCTTGGTTGTAGGTTCTTGGCATTCATCACTTTGAATATTTCTTGCCACTCCCTTCTGGCCTGCAAAGTTTCTGTTGAGAAATCAGCTGACAGTCGTATGGGTATTCCCTTGTAGGTAACTGAGTTTCTTTCTCTTGCTGCTTTTAAGATTCTCTCTTTGTCTTTTGCTCTTGGCATTTTAATTATGATGTGTCTTGGTGTGGTCCTCTTTGGATTCCTTTTGTTTAGGGTTCTCTGTGCTTCCTGGACTTGTAAGTCTATTTGTTTCACCAGGTAGGGGAAGTTTTCTGTCATTATTTCTTCAAATAGGTTTTCAATATCTTGCTCTCTCTCTTCTTCTGGCACCCCTATAATTCGGATGTTGGTATGCTTGAAGCTGTCCCAGAGGCTCCTTACACTATCTTCGTATTTTTGGATTCTTTTTTCATTTTGCTTTTCCGGTTGGGTGTTTTTTGCTTCTTCATATTTCAAATCTTTGACTGGATTCTTGCGATCCTCTAGTCTGCTGTTGGGAGTCTGTATAATATTCTTTATTTCAGTCAGTGTATGTTTAATTTCTAGTTGGTCCTTTATCACAACCTCGAGGGTCTCATTAGATTTCTTGAGGGTCTCATTAAGTTTATCGGCGGTTTCTAGAAAATTCTTGAAAAACCTTAAAAGTGTGGTTTTGAACTCTATATCCAGTAGTTTGCTTTCCTCCATTTCTGTCATTTGTGTCCTGTTTCTTTGTCTTGGCATTTTTTATGCTTCGCTGTGTCGATAGAGTGGCTTTCTGTGCTAGGTGTCCTATAGGGCCCAGTGGCTCAGCCTCCCCAATTACCTGAGGTAGACACTCTTGGTGCACCCCCTTGTGGGCTTTGTGCACAGTCTTGTTGTAGTTAAGCCTTGATTGTTGTAGGTAACACTGGGAGGGATTGACCTTCAGGCCAGTTGGCTGTGAGAATCAGCTGTGTCTGCAGTGGGAGAACTTCTGTGCTGGAGACACCCCTCCGGGGCAAGACTTGCTTCAATGGGGCTTTGGTGGTCACTGAGTCTGCCTCCTGAGTGTGTTCTTTATGGATCCGAGGAGCTGCAATCTGGATGGTCCCACTCTGACCACAGGGCACACTGGCTCCTGGATCTCTACGGAGGTTCTAATCTAGCCTTTGCCTGAGGCTACCCAGCAGGAGCCAGCTGTGACGCAATGCAAGTTGCCCTGGGGCCTTGGGCCAGCCGCAGTTTGTTAGGTAATTATCAGATTGCAAAGGGCCAGGCCTTTCATATGCAAAGCCTCGGTGCACGGCTTGGGCGGGGCGGGGTCCCAGGGGATCAACAGGGCAGTGCGAGCAGTTATGGCTACTCTCAATCCTGCCCTCAGAGGCCCTGCTTCTCAGTGTCCCAGCAATCGCTGCAAGCACCTCCGAGAGAAAGCTGCCCTCGAGTTCTGACCAATGCCAGACAGTCCAGTTTCTCCCGTATGAGTCTGGGTCCCCAGAGACTCGCCTGGAACTGGAGCTCAGAGCTTGAGACTCCCTCCCAATTGAAAATGACAACCGTGTCCTCAGCCGCCAGCCCACTCCGCATGCACCTCTGCACCTTTGTATTTTACTTCCGCACCGCACCTCCTCTAAGTCTCGGTATGCTTTTCTCTTTCCTCCTAGTTGTAGAATTTCCACTCAGCCAGCCTTCCTGTGGTTCTGGATGATGTCCATTCCGTCTTTTAGTTGTATTTTTGAAGTGGTTGTGCGAGGCAGCAATCTCCGGTGTTAACCTATGCCGCCATCTTGGTTTTCTCGAGTTTGCTATTTCATTAGAAATTGAAAAATGATTTTCTAATTCTGTCATCCCATCTACATTTATTAACTTGTATTCTTATGTGAAATACAGCTTTCCTCGTCATCTGGAGCTGTTTAGTTTCTGTAATAAATGTTTAATTCTAATTTTTTGCTTTTAATTACCACATTTGGTTAATAGCTACCTTAAGTGGGAACAGATATTTAGTTTTTGGGGTATAATTTAGCAACTCACGAATTTTTGCAAATAAGTTGGGTTCCAGTTAATCACAATAATTACTCTTTTTTTTGTTTATCCTCACTGGAAGATATTCTTCCGTTGATTTTCAGAGAGGTTGGAAGGGATGTGGGGGGGGGGGGGGAGAGAGGAACGTCGATGTCAGAGAAACACTTTGATTGGTTGCCTCCCACACCTACCCTGAACTGGCTTGAGCCTGCAACCGTGGTATGTGCCCTTGACCAGCAATCGAACCTGTGACCCTTCAGTCCTCGGGCTGACGCTCTAACTGAGCCAAACTGGCTAGGGTAATAATTATTCTTTTTGATTATCAAAATGATCACATCTTTGTCCAATAAGGGACCTGGGTAATGCCTTTTTAAAAATTCTCTAGTTTTTAGCAGTTTTGAGAGAAAATAAAGTTAGGTGTGCATCCAGATCATTTTGAAGAAGCTGGTGGCATTGCTGAAATAACTGGGTTATGCAAAATAATACACTAGAATAATAGGGATTATGGGACAAATAGGGATAAGGCTGACCTAAAAACCTGTGTAAGTTTGTAACTAGAATCCTTTCAGGAGCTTTAGAATCTTAGTAGAAATACTAGCACAGTTCAATTCATAATAAATGAATACTAGAGTATAGATAGGACCTAACTTTAAAAGTTGGTGATGCTAGCCCTGGCCAGTGTGGATCAATTGGTTGGGTGTTATCCTATGCACCGAAAGGTTGCCAGTTTGATTGCCCGGGTTTTGGGCTCAATTCCTGGTAGGGAGGCAAGGAGAAGGCAGTTGATTGATGTTCCGCTCTCACATAAATATGTCTCTATCTCCCACTCTCCCTTCCTCTTTCTGTAAAAACTCTTTTAAAAAATAAAATAAAAATTGGTAAAGATAGCTTAATGGGAGGGTACAGAAGAATTGAGGCTACTCATTTATGGTAACAGAGGCAAAATACATAATGCAGTAAACACTTTCAAATCAGAGTATGTGGCCAAAATGAACCAAGAACAGGAATGGGGGATGGGTGTCATGTTGAGTCCTGTGTTTCTTGAAATGACTAGTCCAAATTCTGATGTGTTAGTGTACTTTGCTTTCAACTTCTCTAATTTGGCACAAAAGCATTAGCTTATAGAGGGAAATTGCTAATAAACCAAATGATTTCTGCATTATATTGAGATTCTTTCCCCATATGATAATTGCTTATGAGTCCACATTATCAAACATGTTCTAGTAAAAGATTGTATCTCTTCTTTTAAAATGTTGAAATAATCTCAAACTTACAGAGAAGTTCCAAGTGTAGTACTTTCCCCCTGAATGGTTTCAGAGTAAGTTGCTAACATGATGCTCCATCACTCACTATTTCTTTAGTATTTCCCACAGCCTAGGATATCCTCCTATATAATCATGGGATAGCCATCAAAATCAAGAAATGAGCATTGGTAAATTACTACCATTTGATTCCCACATATCTTTAAGTTTTAACAGTTGTCCCAGTAATGTTCTTTATGGCAAAACAATCCAATCCAGAAGCACAGGTATTATTTAGTTGTCATGATTCTTTGGTTTCTGTTAGTCAGGAATAGTTCCTGAATCTTACTTTGACCTTCTTGACCTTGATAGTTTTGAAGACTATAGGCTAGTTAATTTTGTAGAATGTCCCTTAGTATGGGTTTGTCTGATGTTTACTCACAAGGCTATGCATCTTTGGCAGGAATCTATACTAATAATAGAGGAATATGCAAATTGGCCGGGATGCCATCACATAACAACCAATCGATGGGGCTGAGGCCGTGGCGGAGAGCTCTCAGCACGCCTGCACCGGGGGTCCAAAGGGCACGGAGAGGAAGGGAGAGCAGATAGGCAGTTAGGGTGATCAGGCCAGGAGGAGAGAGCAGATAGGCAGTTAGGGCGATCAGGCGAGGAGGGGAGAGCAGATAGGCAGTTAGGGCGATCAGGCCAGGAGGGGAGAGCAGATAGGCAGTTGGGATCAGGCCAGCAGGGTAAGCAGTTAGGCAGTTAGGGCAATCAGGCTGTTAGGGGAGGGCAGTTAGGGGGGATCAAGCCAGCAGGGGAGAACAGTTAGGCAGGTAGGGCGATCAGACCAGGAGGGGAGAGCAGTTAGGGGGATCAGTCTGGCAGGGGAGAGCAGTTAGAGCCATCAGGCTGGCAGAGGAGCAGTTAGGGGCATCAGGCAGGCAGGCAGGTGAGCATTTAGGAGCCAGTGGTTCCAGATTGCGAGGGGATCCCGGATTGGAGAGGATGCAGGCCGGGCTGAGGACCCCCGCCCCCCCTGCACGAATTTCGTGCACCGGGCCTCTAGTCTATAATAATAAAAACGTAATATGCTAATTAGACCGGACAGCCGAACGTCCTTCTGGATGACCTTTCGGACAAAGCCAGGGCTGCAAGGGCTGAGGCAGGCTGCTGCAGCTGCGAGGGCCGAGCCTATTGCACTAAATTCGTGCATTGGGCCTCTAGTCCTATATAATAAAAGCCTAATATGCAAATTGACTGGACAGCAGAATGATCAGCAGAATGACCGTTTGCTGTGACATGCACTGACTACCAAGGGGCAGATGCTCAATGCAGGAGCTGCCCCCAGCCCTCAGGCCACAGGCCAGCCAAGACAGGTTCCAGTGGGGACCCCCCGATTGCCCTGCTGGTTGCCCCACAGAGGAAGGTGACCAGTAGTTGTGGCAAGGGGTGGGGCTGCCGAGCGGGTGATGCCAGGCTGGCCAAGGCGGTGCAGGCGGGGGAGAGGGGCCACTGGTGCCCCCACAGATCGGCCCTGATCGCCAGCCAGGCCTAGGAACACTACCGGTGCACCGGGCCTCTAGTATTATATAGTTGATGCTGTGTTCTTCTCACTGTGTCCTCTCAGGTGGCATTTCATTTTGATTTGTCTCATTATTGGTGATATTAACTGGGGTAATTTGATTAAGGTGGTGTCTGTTAGACTTCTTTACTGCAAAGTTTTCTTAATAGTATTTTGTGGTATTTGGAGATTATGTAAATATTCTGTTCCTTATCAGGCTTTGAATTTTTTAAAAAATATATTTTTATTGATTTCAGAGAGGAAGGGAGAGAGAAACATCAGTGATGAGAGAGAATCATTAATCGGCTGCTTCTTGCATGCCCCACACTGGGGATCGAGCCTGCAACCCAGGCATATGTCCCTGACTGGGAATGGAACTGTGACCTCTCAGTTCATAGGTCTAAGCTCAACCCCTGAGCCAAGCTGGCTGGGCTGAATTTTTTTTATTATGTCAGCATAGGCTATGATTTTATTCAATGTGTTAAAATCCATTACCATCATTATTTGTTTTGTTGCACAAATTGACTCAAGTTTGGCCAATAGAGCCCTGGCTTCTGTATCCTTTTGACATGGTCCCATCAATCTTTGAGTTCTTCCAAACTTCCTAGCATGATGAGATGTTTCAGGTTCATCTTGTCCTTTCTCTGCACCAGCTCTGAAATTAAGTTTCCTTAAAGAGACCTAGTTGCTTTTGGTGGAGAATGGATTTTAGAAACCAAGATAAATAAATAAACAAGTAAATCTATATTTCTTTATATATCTATTTATATTGAAAACCAATATTGTGCCTGTTGGTATCTCCAGTTCCAATCTAATACAATGGGATTTATTCTAATTCTTTCCCTTTCTTATGAATAACTTCTTTCTCAGTAGTGAGAAATTTAGCTCCCATTAATTTCAACATTTTTGTTTACATGATCAATTTCCCCTATATGTAAGCAATGTCCTTTCTCTGCTGCCACCTGCCCCCTCACCCCACTGTGGCTGTGACACATTACCGTGTGGCACTCCTTCTCCACACTTATCCCCTTCCTCTAGATCTTTCTTCCCTTGCTGGGCTCCCTCCTTATGCAGATACCCTCCTTATCCTGTTTGGATCCAACATGGTGGTGTTTTCATTTAAAGATATCCTCCCCACCCAGCTCAGTCCTCTATGGACAATACTCCAACTACTTTTTTTGCTTGGCCCCAACTAATGGCTATTGAATTGAGTTTTCACAAGGGCAAAACAAGGGCCAAATTATATTTCTAATGATTCTTTACTAGAATACTAGCTTGTTGAAATGTTTTTAAACTCGAATACTTTTTAGGCCGTATGTTTAATTGCTTAGGACCCCCAAACTACATGTTTCTATTATTGGTATAGACTTTGCTATAAACTTAAGAAATTAGCCTTTTGCTCATCTGTCACCTTTTGCTTTTCTTAATAGCCCATGACATTTTTAGATACTGTGTATTCTATTGTTGATTCACTGTAATTATAATTATGTAACTGATCTGTTCTTTAGTAAAAGGCCATGCTCTATTATTCACTGAAGTAGTTTAAACAACTTGCTTGCAGTTTATTGAATACCTTGGAAAAACCTTGTATAAAATAATATTTATTTTTTTCTTGAGTCTTAATAGTTTCATGTTTAGTCCCTCTGTTTTCTCATTTTACACATTTAGTGTTCTTCTTTCTCTTTGACCTCATATTTTGTACATATGTTCATTGTATCAGTTTATACATGTGTATATTTGTATAAATATATGTAAATACATATTCTTGTATATTATATTTTTTCATTGTACCAGTTTATATATATTTACATAAATATTATATATACATATATAAATATATATAAATATGTTTTCAGTGTTTATACAGGATATCCCCCAAAAATGTATACACACTTTAACAGCTGATAGCTCAATTTTGAAAATGAAATGTATTTTAATAAACACTGCCTTTATAATTATTCAAAGTGTGTATATATTTTTCCCCACAAGACCAAAAGCCAGTTGATAGAGGAACCTATATCTTTCCATTTAAAAAAAATTTATTTTAGAGAGGGAGGAAGGGACACTCTGACTGGATTGAGCTGGCAACCTGGTATGTGCTCTGACAAGGAATTGAACCTGCCACCTTCTGATGTATAAGATGATGCTCCAACCAACTGAGCCACACTGGCCAGGGCTATCATTCCATTCTTAAATCTCTAGTGCTTCTACCAGTGCCTGGTTTAGGTCCATAATAGGCTTCAGTTTATTGACCAGAAACTTTTGTTTGGAGCCTATAGTATGCAACATGGTATTACAATCTTTTTTAAAACGAAGACAAAAACAAATAATTTTTAATTTTTTAGAAGCTGGATAAGAAATCATCTCCATCCACAGGAAGCCTGGATTCTGGAAATGAGTCAAAAGATAAATTATTGAAAGGGGAAAGTGCACTGCAGCGAGTCCAGTGTATCCCTGGCAATGCCAGCTGCTGTGACTGTGGCCTGGCAGACCCACGGTGGGCCAGCATCAACCTGGGCATCACCCTGTGTATCGAGTGTTCTGGAATTCACCGGTGAGTAGGCCTGCCCAGGGTGAGAGACTTCTTTTGGATAAACATACATGTAAATTATCATGTCCCATTAGTTAGAGGGCCTTTTCCACTTGCCTAATTTGACTGCTAGTTTATATCTTTTTACCTTTGTAAAGTGGATACAATTCTGGCTTGTGAAGAGCTTTTGAGGATTTTGGTTTACCATTCATTGTATTAAATCAGAAGGTGTATTCCTGTTTATATGTGTGTTGAGGGCTTTATTAGAGACTGTCACATTGTAAGAGAAAATAATTTGCATAAAAAGCAAATCAAGGTTGATAGTTTTGTATATTAACAAAGTCTTTTCCCACTTAGGAGTCTTGGAGTTCATTTTTCAAAAGTACGTTCTTTAACTTTAGACACGTGGGAGCCTGAACTTTTAAAGGTAAAAAAATATTTGCTTTAAAATGTTTCATATTTCCACATAAAAGGAATTTAGAATCTTGGTTTACAAATGTATGAGTTTCTCAATGCTAACAGTGAACTGTGTTGTTTTGGAACATTTCTGTGGCTATTTTGACAAATCGGGTATTTTCATATTGGGTTTTAAAAATTGCTAAGTTTATTTAGCACTCTTAACTCCAAGTCAGTTCACTTTTTAAGGAAACCAGCATTCCTACATTTTTATGCTTTCTCAAAAAATATCATAGGCTCTGTGCCTTAATTTTAATATTTTATAATTAATATAAGTTCTCGATAAAAATATGAGACATATTGCTATAGTAAGCTCCATTATGAATTGGCATATTATGTTGTTTCCATTGGGTTTAGCATAGGACTATTTGCAAATTTACATTTGTCAGGGTAGTAGCCATCAAACCAAGGCATCCTTTTTCCATGTGTGAGGATTCATATCTATGAAAATGTCATAAATAATTTTAGATCACATCTGGGTTTCTGATATGACTTACAAAACTCATAAGTTAATACTATACTCCTTTTAATTCCACCCATTTAGTTTAAAGGTTGTAGTATACTTTTCATTTATTTTGTCTGAAAATTGTCTTCTTAATGTGCTTGTGCTTTTATTTCAATCTGTAAATAAATTGGTAATCCTCTCAATTATGTAAAGTAAAATAAAGGGTGTCCCAAAATTCATGCAAGAAGTAATTTTGATAGAAAACATAGGTTTATAATTAAAAATTGTAAACTTTTTATTGATTCATAAAGTATACAGTATAGGGTTATGTATGGAATAGCATATTGGGTAAATGGCCTCCATGGCTTTGCTGGCACATACGCACTCTTTTGTTGAAATTTTCCATGACCGTTTTGCATAAATGTGGCTAAATTTCGATGAGGCTCATTTTCATCTTGATGGCTTGGTTAATCGACAAAATTGTCGCATTTGGGGTTCAGAAAATCCACGAGTGATTGTTGAGAAACAAATGCATCCACAACGTGTCACTGTTCGGTGCGGATTTTGGGCTGGAGGCATCATCGGCCCATTCTTCTTCGAAAATGCGGCTGCTCAGGCAATAACAAAAGAGTGCGTATGTGCCAGCAAAGCCGTGGAGGCCATTTACCCAATATGCTATTCCATACATAACCCTATACTGTACATTTTATGAATCAATAAAAAATTTACAATTTTTAATTATAAACCTGTGTTTTCTATCAAAATTACTTCTTGTGTGAATTTTGGGACACCCTTTATTTGTGGAATTATGGTATAAACCTCTAAATGAAAGTGATAAATTGACTCCTAAGGTAGAGCCCTGTTTACATAGATTTTATTAATTGTTATTAATTCAGAGGTGAAGAAAGTGGGGGAAGAGGGGAAGAAATCTAATTTCTGCATCAACTTTCTGTGTAGATATGATCTCAATGGATTCAATTTAGAAAATTTGTTTGAAACACAACTGTGATGCATTAAAAAAACAAGACAAGCTTTTAAACAAAATATTTTGAAATATTTATATATGAAGTATAAGAAGAAAATAGTTTACTTCAGTTCTGAGTTATTTAAAACTTTTCCTGTCTGACCTTAGACTTCTTTTTTCATTTAATTGGCCAGACATTGTGAATAATATACAGGATTGTGCTAGCCATGGTGGAATAGAAAACTAGTAGAAGATGGGAGAGGAGAAACCCTTTCTTGTAGGAGTGGTAATTCTCTAGGAGAGGTATTTTGCTGAAGAATGGCAAATGGTGATATTGCGCTCAGCTCTTGTTTCATTTTGCTTTAAAAGTAAACTTCTTTGTGGGATGAGCAGTTGCAGAATATGCAAAAGGAATTTACTGGCTGTACTTGCTTTAATGACTTTTATAATATTTTAGGAATTTCTAGCTTATTTTTTTTGTTTTTCTGCCGAACAGCTTATGTGTGAGTTGGGGAATGATGTTATAAATCGAGTTTATGAGGCTAAAGTAGAAAAAATGGGAATAAAGAAACCACAACCAGGACAAAGGTACTATTTTAGTTGTCTTAATGTGTTATCTTTTTTTTCCCTAATCAGAAATATAGCTATGATTTTATTTCACCATAATTGATATATAATACTGTAACAGACTGTTTAGAAGAGATCATTACTGCTTCTGTTAACCCATAGCTAATTTTTTTTACTGATCAATCAATTATAGTCTCCAGATAAGAATCTTAACACTTGGAGTGCGGGTGAATTTCCCGCCAAAATATAAGATGGCTCTGTCTTTTGGTTTTGTTCCATCCACCAAAATCTGTTCATTAATGTGTCTAAGGATTAAGTTTCTACTATGTACAATGAATAATTTTACATAGTGAGACTTAAGCAAATATTTGTTAATCACGTGCTTTATACATAGCATTATGGTGTAGAATTAAAGGTGGCAAGGTAATGGAAAGTACTTAATTGCTGTGTTTGAAATTATACTTCCATTTCTGTATATGGAGGCTCATTAAATAAAGTGGCTAAGAGTGCCTTCAAGATACATAACTTGTTTATTTTTATTGATTTTTAGAGAGGAAGGGAGAGGGAGAGAGAGATAGAAATATCAATAATGAAAGACTACCATTGATCGGCTACCTCCTGCATGCCCCCTACTGGGGATTGAGTCTGCAACCCAGGCATGTGCCCTTGACCAGAATCGAACCCAGGACCCTTCAGTCCACAGGCTGATGCTATATCCACTGAGCCAAACTGACTAGAGCCTTGTTTTGTTTTTTGATGTTGTTTTTAGTCTATCATTACTTTTAGCATTAAAATTTTATTTGTCATAACCCTATGTTGGGGCTTTACATTTGACTAAATTCTTATGTATAACCAATACTGTTTTTTTTAAATTAAATATATTTTATTGATTTTTTACAGAGAGGAAGGGAGAGGGATAGAGAGTTAGAAACATCGATAAGAGAGACACATCGATCAGCTGCCTCCTGCACACTCCCTACTGGGGATGTGCCCGCAACCAAGGTACATGCCCTTGACTGGAATTGAACCTGGGACCTTTCAGTCCGCAGGCCGACGCTCTATCCACTGAGCCAAACCAGTTAGGGCTATACTGTTTTAATGTTACTGCTCTCTAAACCAATATCACTTAAATCAGATTATTTATTTACTAAAGCATGGCTTTTTGAGTTACTTTAGACCTTGAAATATTCTATTTTAGCCAAAGACCTAAGCATTTGAAAAATATACAGGAAAAGGTATAGAACAGGCTTGGCATTTATAATCCTACTAGAGTCTAGCCCGATGCACAATTTTCGTGTAAGAGTAAGCCTTCCTTTCCCCCGGCTGCCGGCCGTGGAACCCAGGACCCGGACTGGCTTCCCTCCGGCTGCCCACAGGCACTCAGGATCCGGGCTGGCTTCCCTCTGGCCACCCACAGGCACCCAGGATCCGGGCTTCCCTCCGGTCTAATTAGCATATTATACTTTTATTGATGAGAAATCAAAAGTTTAAAATGTGATATCTTTTCCCCCGTAACTTAGAAATGTTGTGTTTTAAAGTAGTTGTCTTATGAAAAATTATGACTATCAATAGTGATAGTTCAGTATGTGACGTTACTGGAGTAAAAACGAAATTAAAGCACAAAGGACTATGTAGAGAAATGAATGAGTACAGAAATTAAGAGAAAAAGAATGCCATGTTAATATTTGATTTTTAAGTTAGTTTGTTATTTGTATTTGATTTGAACATGAAACCATAGCTCATTAAATATTTGGAAGAAAAACTTGGCATAATGTCACAAATTCTGTTTTAACTAGTATTACTTTCTTTGAATTAGTCAGTGTATAATGGCTGCTTTTCAGTGTTAGTCATGCTCAGAGACCAAGCAGAACATCATGGCATTTTTATGTTTACCAGACAGGAGAAAGAGGCATATATCAAAGCAAAATATGTGGAGAGGAAATTTGTGGATAAATGTTCTATATCATCATCACCTCCTGATCAGGAAAAAAAGATGATCTCCAAAAGTTGTGAAGAAAAGAGGCTAAGCATTCCTAAATTTGGGCCAGGTGACCAAGTTAGAGCATCTCCCCAAAGTTCAGGTATTACAACTTACTTGCGTATATAAATATTTTTATACACTGATGTCACTTTCTTAATCTCTGAATTAATAGCCATTGTAGATTTTTAAGTGCTAAAAACCTGTTTTCTTCTACATATTCTAAGGAAAAATTGGATTTCTATGTCTTTAAAACTATTAAATTTAAATAGGTCTTGGTAATTCGATTTCTAGGTAATGTGTATATTCTAAGGAATAAAACTGCTTAAAGTGCAAGGGGAGATGGGAATTATAAATCTATCATGGCAGAAAGCCCTAAATATCTGATTAACCACCTAACATCCTTCCTATTTTTCCCTCCTAAATTTTTCCCAATAACGTTTTTTTCCTGCCCTTTTCCCTTCTTATGGCCTGCTTTGTGCTTTGCTAACTTGCATGTCCCCAGTGGTTGCTGTAAATAGCGACGAGGCCAGGCGGGAGTCTCTGTTCTGTCCTGATGAGCTAGATTCACTCTTCTCCTACTTTGATACTTCTTCAAAACTACGTAGTAGTAAGTACTACTCTTGTGGAGCATTCCAAGTCTGTGCCAGTGGTCATTGTGCGGTGTGGCCATTTCTCTAGATGTTACCCATTGTCTCAGAATTACACATTACTTACAGTCATACAATAAATTCTTTTTACTACCCCTTACATATTATGGGGTAATGAGATGTGTTACAACTCTGAAAATAAGCTTATTTTCAGTTTTTGTGCTTGATTCATATTTTGATAAGCTAAGTGCTCAAAAGGATTAAAATTGTATTAAATGTATTCTACTGGTGACAGCTGAGTTCCCATTGATGTATCAGAGTTCATTTTAAAACTTCGTTGTTTGTGGGAGGTTGTTTTCTTAAAGGCATTTTTTTTAACCACTAGCTGATTTTTCTTAAAAACAGTCAAAAGTAATGACAGTGGAATCCAGCAGAGCTCTGATGATGGAAGAGAATCTTTACCCTCTACAGTGTCAGCCAATAGTTTATATGAGCCTGGTGAGTTTTGGTGAAATTCAGTGTTAATTGGTATTATTTGCTGAAAAATATGTGTGTTAAATGCCTAGTCTTGATTAAATAGTTTCTAAAGGAAGTGGTTAGTTTTTTGGAAGAAGGAGTAATACAATTAAATGAAAAGCAGCTATTTCTTTTTATATTTGAAAGTTATCTCCTAGCTGTACATTCTTCTGAACTTCATGATATATGCTATAAGTGCCTTGTCTTAGAAGTGCCTTTTCTTAAAATTTTTTTATTGATTAATTTGAGAGGGAGGCAGGGAGAGAGGGAGGGAGGGAGGGAGGGAGGGAGGGAAAGAGAGAGAGAGAGAGAGAGAGAGAGAGAGAGAGAGAGAGAGAGATTTTTGTTGTTGTTCCACTTATTCATGCATTCATTGGTTGATTCTTATATTTGCCCTGACCGGGATCAAACCCACAATCTTGGCATATTGGGACAACACTCTAACCAACTGAGCTACCATTCAGGGCTAGCTAAGGATAACTTTTAATTCACATGGACTGTATGTCTTTATTACTCTTTTCTTTCTTTGTGGTGGTTTTTTCTTATCAGGAGGAAGATATCAGCAACTCCCTCCCTTTAGATTTTTGTGTGCTTTACTGACCTGTACTTTACTCCTATATTTCCTCCTTCATATTTAGTGATTTGGGTATTGCAGAATACTCAGGGTAGTAAATGTTCTTCACATTATGTGAATTGCTTATACTGCAAATTGTGATGGTATTGGATTATCCTAGGAATAAAGTAAGGTGTCATCTGGTAGTAAAATTCTTTAGGGATTCTTACTGCCTCTTTTGAGTGTTTAAGTCCAGGCTTATAGGAATATACCTAATTTTAATCTAATACAGAGTAATTAACCTACCTATTGGATGCTGGCAAGAACACAAAAGGCTGACATACTAATTGATATGTTTATAAGAGAGGTTGACTGGGGAATGATTACTCTATTGAAAATAAAGTATCTTTGTGAAATCAGCTCATTTTGTTAAATTAGTCATTTCTTATGCCACAACTTTCACATTGTGATACAGTTAAGAGTTCATTTAAACAATTGTGGCAAATTATACATAATGTAAAATTTATCTTAAACATATTAAAGTGTACAGTTCAGTGGCATTAAGTCTTTTTTTAAATACTAGTGGCCCGGTGCATGAATTCATGCACATTGAAAGAAAATTAATTAGAAGAAATATTTTAATATTGCTATTCGCCCTTTCTCTATAATAGAAGTGTCAACCAAATTCACGATTGACAATGACAGATTGAAACACACGCCTGTGATTGGCGCCAGTGAGAGCTTTATATGTATTGCACATGCACGAGTCAACTTAGCCTTTTATAGATATAGAATAAACTTGCTTAATTAGACCTGCTTTCTAATTTAGCTAAACTTTTTCCAGCCCAGTGAAGCATCCCAACTTCTCTTTCAGGTAATTGTCAGCAACACAGCAGTAAATATCAACACGAAGCAGATTATTATTGTAGATCATGCAGGGAGGACAAAGGGTAAAATATTTAACTGCAGCAGTGTTTGACTATATTCTGCGCAGTGAGAAAACCTGAAGTCATTTTCAAGTTCCACCATTTCTTACTTCTTTTCAGTAGGGTCAAGTTTTTAAGCTTTATAAATCTCCGTTTTCTGGCTAATGAAAAGAAAATAGGATTCCACCGAGTCTCCTATCTACCTACTCCAGGACTTCTGTGAGGATCAAATGAGATGAGGCATGGGAAAATGCTTCAGACATTTGGTTAAAGTGTAAAATATTTGCACCTGGCTATAAAGCAAGTTGCATTCCTAGGCTGAAGAAACTCCAAGGAGGCTAGTCACTAGGGAGAGGAAGCCGGGCATTGCTATGTGATGTCATTACCCAGCACCCACAGCGACCATATCCAAGCTGGGGTGGGCTGTGGGCCACATTTTGCGCCATGGGGTCGCAGCAGCGTCGGCTGCAATTTCGTGCACTGTTGCTCCGGGGTGGTGGCGAGGCCTGTGTCCCACTTGCAGGAAGCCGAGTGTTGCTTTGTGGGCGCCAGGTTCATGGTGCCATTTCTCTGTAAATGGCCAGTGCATGTCACGGCAGTTCCTGTATTGAGTGTCTGCCCCCTGGTGGTCAGTACATGTCATAGCTACCAGTCGGACAGACACATCATATTAGCCTTTTATATATAGAGAGATATTTTTATTGATTTCAGAGGGGAAAGGAGAGGGAGATAGAAATATCAATGATGAGAGTCATTGTTCAGCATTAAGTCTTAACCCTTTGCGATCCAATGTTATTTTTGGAATTCAAACAGTCTGGTCCAAATTAATTGACGGGATTGAACGTTGAACTTTTTAATGTTCTTATTGCTCAGCGTTGGACTTGCTCCTAGCGCCTGGTCTGTCGAGTCAGCCTCAAAGTTGGACCGAAAAGGGTTAATTCACATTGATGGAATCACTGTCACTACTATTCATCCACAGAACTCATCTTACAAAACTAAAATGCTGTGCCTATGAAATAATAACTTCCCATTCTTTCCTACCTCCAGATCTAGTTTTTAATGATGTGTTTGTGTTTGCTTTTCAGAGGGAGAAAGGCAAGATTCTTCTGTGTTTCTTGACTCTCAACATCTTAATCCAGGACTCCAGCTTTATAGGGCTTCATATGAAAAAAATCTTCCTAAAATGGCTGAGGCTTTGGCTCATGGTGCAGATGTGAACTGGGCTAATTCAGAGGAAAACAAAGCAACACCACTTATTCAGGCCGTATTAGGGGTATGCATTTGTACCTTGAGGTTTTCAGTAGTAGTTAAACATGTAAAAGCACAATTCATTTGAAACATGGCCTTAGAATTATTTTTTGTTTTAAGAGATGGGTTGGAAAATCGAAGAAGCTAGTAGTGATTCTGGGCATCACTTTGATTGTGTGATTTGTTTTTTCCTTAATGGAAGAGAATTCTGGTAATGAAAGTGTGTTTTGCTAGATTGCAAACTGCAAATTGAATCTTTATTAGAAGTAGTTCTTGGGAAGAAATAATGTAATTTATCATTTTTCTGCTTTTGCTGGGGGGTATTTTCTCTTTAGAGGAGAATGAAATAGAAAGACTATTAGAATAAAGTAAACACTGTTTTTAATGGAAATATTTTGGTTTTTTGTACATTGTTTTCTTCTTTCCTCTAAGGGCTCTTTGGTGACGTGCGAGTTTCTCCTACAGAATGGTGCTAATGTAAACCAAAGAGATGTACAAGGGCGGGGACCACTGCACCATGCCACCGTCTTAGGGCACACCGGGTAAGCTGTAGTGCTACATATTTAAGTAGTTTTTACTTGAAAAATTACTTTGAAATAATGTTTTGCTTTAAGAGATGGATTGGAAAATAGAAGGAGCTAGTAGTGATTTCTGAGAATCACTTTATGTAAACTCAATTTTTTTTTTCTTTAAAAAATTTTAAAATTGATTTTTGAGAGAGAGAGAGAGGGAAAGAGAGTGAGAGAGATATTGAAATTTATTTATTGTTCCACTTATTTATACATTCATTGGTTGATTGTTGTATGTGCCCTGACTAGGGATCGAACCTGCAACCTTGTATTATCGGGACAATGCTCTAACAAACTGAGCTACCGGGCCAGGGCTATCAAATTTTTTCTTTTTTCTTAATGGAAGAGAATTCTGGTAATGAAAGTAATGTGTTTTGCTAGATCACAAACTTTTTCTCAGATTAAGGCTATTAGGTAGAGTTTGTAAAATTACACTTTCCTGTAACTTAAATTGTCATGATGGAATTTGAAATTTAAAAAATCTCAATAAAAAAAAATATGTTACTTTTCAGATAAGAAAATTCCAAAACTTACTTTGAAATTCATTTGTCATTTATGTCAATTAATTTCAGTATTTAAAATAGTAAAATGATGGTGATTTTTGTCAGACAACTTTAAGTCTGTGTGTGTATTTAAGCACGTAGACATACATTATGTACATAACAAACACATTTTGGGGGAACTTTGTAACTTTGGGCATTTTAGTTTTCCCACAGGGTATCCAAAGTCAAATTTTAAGGTAAATTTTTAGTCTGTGCTATTGATATTGCAACTTCTGGAGCAATATTTAGACTCACAAAACAGTAATGCCATGAAAACATATTTTCTATTAGAGTGCACAAATGAAGTCAGATTGTTAGCCTTATTTGAAAAGTTTGTGAATGGGTGATTGTTCTTTAATCATTTCAAAGATAACCAATTCTTTTTTAAAAAAAATGTTTTTATTGATTTTCAAAGAGGAAGGGAAAGGGGGAGAGAGAGAGAAATATCAATGATGAGATAGAATCATCGATCCACTGCCTACTGCACACCCCCCACTGGGGATGGGTATGTACCTCGACTGGGAATCGAACCATGAGTTGACATTAAACCATTCTGAGCCACACTGGCCGGGCCTATCCAATTCTTATTACCTTGACAAGCAAACTGTTCTTTTTTCTGTTTATTTATAGTATCTTCTATTATTTGTTTATGTTCCCTCTGTCAGTAAAGAGATTCAGTTCAATAACTTCATCATAAAAACTTTTCTATACTTAGAAACGATAGCATTTAACTCATTCTTTGTATTTTCTTCTTAAACAATCATACTTCTTCCCATTTTACGTCATGGACTCCATTTATTCATTTCATATTTTTTTCATTTTTATCAATTTCTTCAAGTTACAATATTTGTGAAATATAGTGGGAGGATTACTTCCCACTCTGCTATTGTATTATATTATGACCAGAGGCCCGATGCACGAAATTTGTGCAAGAGTAGGACTTCCTTCCCCCGCTGCCGGCACCGGCTTCCCTCTGGCACCCGGGACCCAGGTTTCCCTCGAAGCCCCAGCTTTGTCCAGAAGGTTGTCCAGAAGGACGTCTGGTCTAATTAGCATATTATGCTTTTATTTTTATAGAAGATGTTAACATTACCTTGGCTTCCTTCTTTCCCAAATTGATTGAGTTTTGTTTTAACTTTGTATGTATCTGTGTACATCTTTTTATGATATTCTTTGAGGGTAGGGACCATAATTTACAATCCTACTGTACTATATAGTACCAGGTTAAATAGACTTGTAAAATGCTGATTATGGTAAATTTTTATTCTTAGAGTCAGTGTTCAAAAAGAGTGTTAGAGGTCATTTGTAGAATGAATAAGAATTTACTAATCAAAATATTATTTCTATAAGTTAGGTAGTGCTTTTTATTTTTTAAGGTAAATACTAATTTCTTTCTTATTGACTTTATCTCAAAAATACTGTTTGCTTAAAAAGGCAGGTATGTTTATTCCTAAAACGAGGTGCCAATCAACATGCCACTGATGAAGAAGGGAAAGACCCGTTAACTATAGCTGTGGAAGCAGCCAATGCTGATATAGTGACCTTGTAAGTGTTTTTTTACTTCATTATTTCCCGTACACTATAGGACTTGGGTGGGGTTTCCTTTGTAGGTATGAACTTTAAACTTGGCCAGTTATTTACTATATACCATATACTTCTCTAAGTACAATAAATGTATTAAGCACTTTACTACATGATCTTGGTTTTCACAACCCTGTGAGGAAGATGTTATTATTATTAACCTCATTTTATAAGGAAATCAAGCCACAGATAATTTGAAAAACTAGTAAGTGGTAGTGCTGGAATTTGAAAGCAAGAATTCTGGCCTTAAAACCCATGTTCTTAGCCACCTCTGTTATCCTTCATGACCAATAGAAACAGAAAACCCGTGATTTCTCTAAAATGGATTATTTAACTCTTAGTACATATTGGGATGGGGATTGGATTGGTACAGTAACAGGCAATTATTCTGCTACCTTGAGAATCAGGATTATATGTAGGGGGGACATCTACATTGGTGTTAGTAACTTTTGCAGTTGCATTGCTTTTGGGCAGTGATACTTAAGGATTTGTTTGTACTTATTTTTAAAAGAATACTCTATTTTAAGATAAAAGTACTTGTTTTTGAATGTTTGAATACAATTTAATATGATCTGTTAAGGAATGATTTTTGAGGTCTTAATTTGATTTTCATATTAGATAAAAGTTAATTGTTACACTTGGAATCAAGAAATGCGTTTTCACTTACATGTCATTATTATGTAGGAAATCTCAAGCATATGTTGTATGAAGTCACTTTTTCATTCTATTCTGGGCTGAATGAAGCCCGGAATGGTTGATCCTTTGTTATATAAGTAGAGACAGTTCCATTCACATGACTAAATCTCAGTCACTTACAAAGAGAAAATCCCACGACTGCCTTGAACTCCTGAGCTCCCACTGAGAATTCTTGGCTTGTCATATGTCACTGCTGAATAAAAAAATTTTTTAAAAAGCATATTTTCTCTGTACTCAACTTCCTTTCCACACTGGAGGAGTTATGTTACTGTGGAGGCTATTGTAGGGAAATTTAAATCATTGTAGATTTACAATTAGAGAAAGGTAAGTTATTAAAGAAAAGACAGAAATGGTATAGAGAAACAAATCTTGGTTTTGCAGGGTTCCCAGGCAACTCTTACAGTAAAGGCCCCTCTTCCCAAAGATAGCTGTTTCCAAGTTAACTAAATTTTCTCATATTACTTTGTGTAAGGACTTTAGTTTCATTTAAAAATTTTTGAAAATAGATGTCCTCTTAGAAAAGTCCAAATACTAAAAGGAAAATTATGTTGCTATTATTAATTGACACAGTGGTTGAAAATGGAAATGGAAGGGATTCATGGTACTCTGAAGATAGGAAAAGCCCATTTTAGATGCTGCAGTAGTTGCCAGAGAGAGCATGTTAGAAGAGAGTGTTAGAAGTCTGGGAAGGCAATGAGTATTTGGTGGCTTGAAGAACAGAAGAGTAATATAAAGTAGGAGAAGGGTCCCAAAGGCAACATTTGCATGTTGTTGTTATTTTTTTTAATATATTTTATTGATTTTTTACAGAGAGGAAGGGAGAGGGATAGAGAGTTAGAAACATCGATGAGAGAGAAACATCGATCAGCTGCCTCCTGCACACCTCCTACTGGGGATGTGCCCGCAACCAAGGTACATGCCCTTGACCAGAATCGAACCTGGGACCTTTCAGTCTGCAGGCCGATGCTCTATCCACTGAGCCAAACTGGTTAGGGCCATTTGCATGTTTTAAAATGTTGTTTCACGTTAGTAAGAAAATGGGAAGAAATTCTTGTCTTCTTAATCCAATGCTACATGTCTTCCTGCTGCCAGGATGAATAATTCCCAAAAAGAATGCATAGCCAATATGGTAATCTTGGGAAAATCTTGGTCACCTGTGGTCATTATTATAATGTTTGTATATCAAAATATATTTCCAGTATTTAGAAATAACAGACACTGTTTATATGACTGGAACTACTCACCTCAGAGTGAACCAGAGTGAATTTATGATAGGCTATTGCTTCCATACTATAGCATTAATTTCAGCAGTTGGCGGTTAAAGTTTGATAGGTTGCTATAGAAGCCAGGAATTCTCTGGAGTCTGGAGGAAGCAAGTTGCTGAAGGTGCTGCAAGAATCTTGCTTTAACAGAGCTGAAATGCGCCTTCATTGTCTTCTCTCATGAGAATTGTATAAAGTGAAATACAATTATTTTTCTATCTGGATTGCTGGCTGGGTCTGATAGAATAAAAGCCCATTTATTTCAGTGGCAAATATTGATAGAGAAAAAAATTACATTAGTACACGTTTTATCTGCTTATACAATTCATTACTTTATGAATATTTATCTTGTATAACTTCATCTAAAAATGCTTTTATTTAATTTTAGGTTACGTTTAGCAAGAATGAATGAAGAGATGCGGGAGTCAGAAGGACTTTATGGACAGCCAGGTCAATATTCTACTAATAACCATACTGAAATGCAGTATAAGAAATGCATTCAAGAATTTATAAGTTTACAATTGGAGGACTGATAGTTCTTTAGCAAACTAGCTTAATATTATAGAGTTTTATAACTTGTAAATTGTGAGTTGTTAAGTATGTACTGTACCTGTTGAATTCTTGGGGGTGGTCAACTCCTGGGCCTTTAAATATCCATAACTATTCCTATTAGAGTACACATTTACTTGCTGTATTGAACTCTGGCTGCTGACTTCTTTCTCTGCTGTACAGATGTCTTCCATATACATTCCAGTGAAGTAAATGGAATGATAATGTATCTTTATACACTTACAGCAGCACAATAGTCATTTTCTTTTTGAAATTCTCTGTCAACTGAATATAACAAAATGGCTTTCTTTTTGTTAATTCAGGGAATTTCTATAAATTGTGTTCAGGGAAAAAAACAAATCACCATATGCTTGGCAAATAATAAGTCAGAATGGAAAATACCTAGAAAATGAATTTAGGAGTTTTATACTTTGATATAAACATGAGTTGAAGGTTTAAAATAAAATTTACCAGTAGGTTAAGAAGTACATAATGGGAGTGGAGTTAGTTTAAAAGGTATAGAGGAAAGGTCTCGTTTTATCTTATAATGTACAATATCTGTTAGATAAATGGAAGTTTTTTGAACAATATTTTGAGAACCTGATGGCAAAGTAGACTTATTCATAATTAGAGAAATCTAATTCAGTATCAGCTCAAGTCTCATTTTGAGTCATTTTCACCCTTGAATCAAGATGTTAAGAAAAGGAAGAAATGTTGTGATCAGATTCCTCTCTTTGATGAAATATCAAATAATTAGATCTGCAATTTTATGAAGTTGAGTATATGAATTATTAATATATCTGTTTTAAATTCATATACATATTAGTAAGAAACTTGGAATTAATGACTAAAATAATTGAAATTGTTCGCTATATTTAATTTTTTAATGAATATTAATAATTTAAAAAGCTTGATAATATCTATTCTTGTTTAAATATATTTTGAAATTTCTGTACTTTGTTCTAGCTTCAGCCATTTCCTTTTATTTTAATCAGATTAATATATAATTAATAGATATATGGGGCCATTCTTTTCTCAGAGGACTGTATTTACTACTTATTTTTGGTTTAATTTAACAGGGAACAAGTAAGAACTTTGAGAATAGAGAACATCTAGATACTTCTAATCTAGGGTGTCCCACTTTAATCCTATGGATCAAACAGTACTACTGATTCATGATATACCAAGATGTAAGAAAGCTGATTAAGGGTGAAGTCTCAGTGTTAATTCTGAATTTCACCCATTTGTTTTAAACTTGAATGTGAGATTTTAAATGTTATTATTTTGTAACATATACTTAAGTGATGGTATTACTAGGCCATTTTTTTGAGGCCTTTGTGTTTAAGCACTTTAAAATAAAAAATATTATTCAAAGGCTATGACCGATATTTGTGAGATAAGAGTGATCTTCAAGATTTTAAGTTAAACTTTCTTTTTTTCCTGAAATTTTAAACTTAAATGTTTGGTCAGCTGCTCTTTCCTTAAGGTGTTTGCTGATGAAGTTACACCCAACTGTTTAGTCAGAAGGTCAGTGGTTGACTTTTCTCTGGAGTTGGGAAGCTGGAAAGGACAGGGCCTTTATGCTCTTGCAACTTCTAGTTTCACCTGAATTGCTTGGGCTTCCGCCACCATTTAGGAGCATTCATATGTCTCTTTCACTGTTGTTTTATGTATAAGTTTATGAGTATATACCTTCCATTCATCCAAAGAAAAATAGACTTTTGCTATTTATTTGAATGAAAATTTGAAAAACCTCTTTTTAAAAAAACAAACTTTTATACCACTCTCAAAATTCAGTTTAGAGATTAAAAATAGATCAGAATTCTGGAAATGCAGAATAAAATGAAATTTTGATCTATTTGAGGATCATCTTGCTAATTAGATTTTTCTAATTAGATTTATTTAGAGAGTCTGATATTTAAAGCAGAACAATTTTATACTTATACAGGTGACATGGTGAAATGGCACAGCAATTGCTCTCTGACTACTTTTCTTCTCCCTATGAGTCTTTGGAGAGCAAATATGTTTGCTTAGGTAACAGGTCTTTTTTTCTCCTTCGCCTATCACTGTAAATTTTTCTCATATATTTTGGTTATTTTATCTAGATACTTTTTTTTTTTGCTGCCTACCATAAGAAAGAAAATCTCACAATTCTGGATAATTTTAAAATGCAGTTAGTTTCAGTCTTTTGATAATGAAGAGCCCTACCAGAAGACTCAGATATTACCTTTGGGAATCATGGACTTATTTCTAGGAGACTCCACTTCTGAATTTTCTATCCACAACCCTGACCTCAGACTCCTGATTTTTTGCAAGGTTTAAGAGCACATGTTTCCTGAAGGGAAGATTTATCTAACCCTGTTTATCAGTTACTGCAGCTCTTAGGAGAATTGGGGTGGGGGTGGGTGAGTGAGATATCATGCCCTGCTCTGAATTGTTGGAAACCAGTGTGGTGGTTCCCACAGTCCAATTTCTGGTCCTAGGATTCCTCTTGATTGTTGGCAGTTTCTTAGTCGGTTGAAAATCACTGCTTTAGTTAACCACTACTGGTTATGTGAGTATGTTACTGACAAAGGCTTTTGTCTGATCTAATCAGTTATAAAAGAAGGCTGTAATTAACCCAGAAGGGGCAAGATTAGTTGGGGGTGGGGTTTCACATGCTGCCATCTTTTTGCTCAAGAGCAAAATCAACAAAATCTTGGATCATTATAACTGCTATTGCAGTGGCTATTCTGAATACCAAAAATCAAAAAACCATTTTAAACTACCAGTGGAAACAGCAGTCCACATTTTAAAAACTCAGAACTGTCCGGGCACATAGACAGTTAACTTTCTGAAGAGAAATACTAGTACAATGCGATTAAGTAATTTAAAGGATATAACTTAGCATTAAAAATATTGGGTGACTAGTTGTTTACCATTAATAATAAACTGTTAAATGTACTTCTGTAAACTTTCCAGGGCATCATATTCTGGCTTATTGTTTATATCTTCTAGTGTAGACAAGTTATAGTTGCCTTGGGAGAAATTCTAAATGATTAAAATTATATTTAAATTTTAAAGGATCACATTGAAGTCGATTTGTGTTAACTATATTAAATAACTTAGTCATTATCATTATTGTAACCTTTGTTTTCTGACCATACATTTTGAAGCCTAAGAAAGGTATATTGATAGTCCATTATTTAGTGTTTTATTAGAAACTGAATGTTAATAAAAGTTTTGTGTGTGTGTGAAGGTGAGACTTCCTTCCGTATTGTAGTAACTCTTTTAAAATGTATTCAGTAAGTGAAACAAATGATTAGTGTGTAGCACCAACAATTTTTCCCTCAAAGAAGCATTTAATTGAGTGAATAAAAGAGCTTATAATTTGTTTTGCATGGTACAATGGTTCTACTAAAATGTACTTGTGTAATAGGTACTAGATAATTTTAAAACGAAAACTGGAAAACCACAAAAAGAAAAAATTCCACAGCTTGCTGTACAAAATATGCATTGCTAATAGTAGAAGCCATATATCACCATTGTACTGTTATAATACTAAGAATGCTCATCTGGTGCTATCTGTAAACTATTTGGCATTGGTGTCTCTGCTAGATCCTTCTTCCTATTTCTTCTTGAATGTATAATGTGTGCCTTTTAAGTTACTTCTGGTGTTGAATGGTAAAATCAGTGTGGTATTTTTATATTATAATCTGCACTTTACACTTTTTTGGAAAGTAAAATTCCAGACTCTCCAGTTTAAATAGTATTTTAAAAATATTTATAATGTTTACAATAAATATTTTAAATATTTTAATTCAACATCTAAGAATAAGAAAAAATTTTAAATATTTTGTATGGTTTCTTAATTGATATTTAATGTTGGTCTCTTCTCGTATTATTTTATATCTTTTAGAATGGCTAAAAATGGGAATAGATTGTAGTTTGTCTTTTAATGTGGGAGTAACTTTTAAGAAATCATGGATATAATTGGATTGTCTTACCTATTGTTCCAGCATTTCAACCTTTGTTTTTATTGTTTTAATGACAATGAGTTAAGAATGTTACTCTTAGCCAACCCTATTAAGATTCTCTCCTTACTTTTTTCTTTTTAAAGTAGATTGATTGATTCAGGTCATGAGAAATTTCCAGGGTTAAATGAAAACTATATAGAGATTTTAATAACTTGCTTTTTACATAGATTAAATATTAAAAGTGAAAAAAATATTGAAAGTATTAAAAACTTTTTATTGAAAATTTTGGGTTATGCTATTAGACCTTTTTACTAGATAGATCTTCGTCCCCTTCCCAGACTTTTTCTAATTCTCTAGCTTTTGGTATGACATCTATTGCCTCAAAAAATCTCTTTTCAAAAGCTAACAAAACTTACTGCACTATTAACAACAACTGTAGCAAATGAGTTTGTAATAAGATGGATGCAAGGTATATTCTAGGAAATAATTATAAAACCATGTTGCAACAACAGTCATGTAAAATAGTGTTTGACAGTCTAAATCTTGAAAACAGAACTATGCCAAGCTTCTGTATAAAGCTGATGTTTAATAGGAAGCATTCCTAATGGATTACTCATCTTGAAAATAAGATTTTATTTTATACAAATCCTTTATTTGAGGAGTAATCTGTATGTGTGTATATGTTTAATTTCTCATGGCAAGAAATAGAGTATTAATCAGCTATAGTATTAGTATGTATAATCTTCTTCCCTACAAGCATATTTGTATGTATATACATATGTCTATTATTCTAATTCAACATGTTTTTGGTATTCCCATTGTTGTCATAGTATTCTTTCTCATATGACCTACAGTAAATAAAAACTTCTGACTACATGTGAAAATTATGATTTTATAGTCATTTTCTAGGCTTTATCATTTTATAAGCTTAGTAAGCAGGGGATTAGGTGTGTTAGTTTTAGTTAAGCATTAAAGTTAAAGAATTTCTTTTTCACATGCTATTTAAATTAAAATGCCTTTTAAAAGGTAATACTAAAGTAGGCTTCCCCCCTCACCTGATTATCAGCTTTGTCTAGTTAATAACTTGCATCCATCAGAAACAGTTAGTGTTTGTTTTTGGTCTTTCCTTTTGGTCTTGATCAAGGGAAATACTTATTTAAAGAATGCCTTGTTTACTATACCTCACTTATACTGACTTTTATTTCCCATGTATGAATAAATGTATTTCTGCACATGGCTTTAAAATACTTGCATCTTTGCTCTTTTCTAACTCTGAACTTTCCTCTATGGCTGCATTTGAGGTGCTTTTTTCAGGTATAGTTTTCTTTCTTCTTTCACTATATACTTTTCCAGCATTTATATTTAGATCATCTTTTTTCTTTTAAAAATGCTCAGCTAAACAAAATTTTAATAGAATGAATTATAAAGTAGTTACTAAATATAAGAATGAATATTGTTTATTAATATTTTTATTGTATGCATTTTAAAAGTGTCCTTATTTTACTTTCATGCAGGTGATGAAACTTATCAGGACATTTTTCGTGATTTTTCTCAGATGGCATCCAATAATCCAGAAAAACTAAATCGTTTCCAGCAAGATTCACAGAAATTCTGATTTTTTTTTTTTTTTAAGAAGGGGAGAATACTAAATCTGGTGACTTCCTAATGTATAGATTTGAAAACTCACACATTTTTACTACTTTAATTCTACTTAATTTTAGTAGATATTGAGTAGTTTGGAAAAAAGGTACCCATTCATTGGTAAAACATAGGGCTTTAGTAGTTGGAAGAGGAGCCTATTTTAGGACCCACAAAAAGGAAGAGAGGCTGTTTAAAGGGCTATTTTTATAGATAAAAATTGAATCTAGACTTAGGCCATCTTTAGGTTACTATGTCCTAAGAGTTTAGACAAAAATCTCTTTTTTTGCTAGTGGATGGTAGCGTTGATTTTTCTTCTGTGCGTCGTACCCAGTGTCACATTTGCATCAAGTGGGAGCCGACTGGTCCTGCCTGCCTCAAGAATATGTCTTGTCTTTAGTTTCCCAGATAACATTAGTGGTTCAGAAGTGGTTTTATTTTGCTTTGATAGCCTAGCTGTTATACACACATATGTAATTTAATTATTAGCTGGAGAGTATGTTTCCCCCATTGGTTCATAAATGCAGTTATACTCCTTAGATATCTGGTTATTATCCAGTACTTTAACATACATACAGTGTTTGTACAGGTAGATATAACTCAGTCTTTCAGTTTTATTCCATTTTATGCAACAAAATGAAGCCCTTAACAAGTTTTTTTAATCACCAAAAGATTCTCAGTTATAGAAATGGTAGTTCTTCATTGTTGGGTTGATTTCCTAAAACCTGGACAAACTTATTGATGTAATAAAACTGTTTCAAAGGTTACTTGAATGTTGCAAAATTACGCTTTCATCATATTGTAACTTTCAAAGGAAAAGCTGATTTATAGAGTAATGTAGAGCATTTTTATATTTGAAATTTGTCCTTTTCAAGATACATTTTTGCTATTGGTCCTTGTGAAAGAAAAATCTCTTTGTAAAAGGAGAAAAAAAACGTAATGTTTTTCTTAGCTTTAATTATAATATAGCATTAAATTGCTTTTTAATTTTTCAACATCTATTCTGTGTACTTGTTGTATACAGTGTATGTTATTTTAAATTATAACATCTATATAGCTTTAGTATTTGGTTTTATGAATCATAGGCCCTTGAATTCCAAAATATGGATATACTAATTTATCATTATATGCTACAAATTAGGCTAATTCCATCTTTGGTTGACATATCTTGTCAGGAGTATAAATAATTTAGTAATTTGCCTTACGGTTTCTTTATTTTTTAAAAAATGTTTTTATTGATTTTTTTTTTTTTTTGAGAGAGAGAGAGAGAAAGAGAGGAAGGAAGGGAGAGAGAGAAACATTGATTGGCTGCCTCCTGAGCCCAAAACCTGGGCATGTGCCCCAACTGGGAATCAAACTGGAGACCTTCTGGTGCACAGGACAATGCTCAACCAACTGAGCCACACTAGCCAGAGCATGGTTTCTTTCTAATATTGTCAACAATTAAATTTAATCTTATTTTACAAGTTACATGTGTTATCATTGATACTCAGTTTCTAAATAAGAGAGTTTTTAAAATTTGGCTTATCAGCTAAGTAGGTAAATACTATTTAATAGGGTAGAGATACATTTTCTAACATGCCTTCCTCCCAATAACTAGAGTTTTATAAATTAATTGACTCTCAAAACGGAATCTGTCTAAACAGGAATTATACTGAAATAAATTCACATCACAGGAAAGGTTCCATGTTTGGTCAAATTGCATGCATATAATGCTTATTTAGTAATAATCACTGCATATCAGATAAGAATAAAAACTGTATTTATGAATTATTTCTAAGGAAATCCTAACTTCCAAAAGCCTTGTATTGTAATTAAACCAATAACAGTCATAGTGTGGCTCAGTTGGTTGAGCATTGTCCTGTACACCAGAAGGTCTCCAGTTTGATTCCCAGTTGGGGCACATGCCCAGGTTTTGGGCTCAGGAGGCAGCCAATCAATGTTTCTCTCTCTCCCTTCCTTCCTGTTTTACCTCAGAGTCACAGATCATCTGGCTTGGCAAAAGTTTGATATATATCACTTTTATTAGAGTGTACCTTGAGATTGATTTTTCGAAAAACTCAAGCATAAGGAAATATGTTGAAAACAACAAAAAGAAAGAAAGAGGAAAGAGAGCTTCACTTTTCCTTTGCAGTGCCCATTCCTGCTAAAGCTCCTACCCTTTATCTGAGGAAGCCTAGGCAGATTTCCTTTTGGATTCAGCCATTGGTGCTTCAGAAAACCTGTGGAATCTCTAGTTGTGAAGGCAATTCTTCATGACGCTCTTACCTCCTGTGGCTTGAGTCATGAGTTGTTAATGTGGCAGTAATTAGTGCCCACTTACATTTAATGGTTAGAGATGTATTTACAGTACACTAAAGATGATCATGGTTCTGAATATCTTCAGAGAAGGCAACATCTTTAACAGTACAGGGAATCTGGTACTACAGAAATACATTCCTGTGGCTTGCTTTCTTAAATATGCTGAGACATAATTTGGATTAAATTTGGCAGAAATGATACAGTAAACAGCAAGGCTCTAAAGTATAATAGTTACAAGTAGTTACAAAGGGTGGCTCTTACCAGGGTAAATTTAGCTGTCAAGTAACATCTTTTCTATAGTATGTAACAAATCTGAGTTTTATTGCGCTGTGAATTATTCAGTGCATTATGAGAAACTATAGTGGGAACAACGTTAATCAAACCCTTGGGCTTCACAGGTCAGTGTGCCTGCCCTTTGTTTTCTTTCCTTAACTGATCTGCTGATACTAGTTTCTGATTCTTTCTCATTATTCTGTTAGTGCATTTCATTAGCTCATTAACTTAGAAGTTAGATTAATATTAAAATAAAAATGTTATTTGCACTATGAGGAGTTCATCAGGTGCAGTTTCATGTTAGAACTAGACTAAAGGTAATTGAGTAGTTATTTGCAATTCTATAAGGTTTTAAAAATTACCTTTGGTACAGTCCTTAGAAATCCAGGAATTTCCAGGGATTCACTACATTACAGTGTTTGCCTAATTTATACTGGTCTTGACTATAGACTTTAATGAACTTTGGTGTTTGTTTCTCAAAATGTATAGATTTAATTTGGAATACGTACTTGGTTCTTCATGAGTGCATTTTGAAAAAGAAAAATCCCACAAAAACATATACCTTTACACTCTGGACATCTCAAGTTTGTGATGTGTTAAGCAGTATTTTAGAAATATAATTTTATAAATGTAAAGTATGGTCACAATCAACCAAATTGTATTTAAGACTAAATTTACTACCCATTTTGAATAATGAGACACTTCCATATCACTCTTAGATTGTCAAATTAACTTTTCTGTTTGTTAGCACCTTTGACCATGGACATGAGCTGGAAAAATGATGTTTTTATAGAATTGTTTGTCCAGAATGACTTCAGACCTGCATAGTGGAAAGACCACTGACTAGTAATTACTATTCTTTTTGGATTCAGAGCTCCTCACAAATAAACCAGTGTGATGAAGCAAAATGAAACTATAACAGCATCCCTTTGTATACTGTTCTGCTGTTCACAGTGTACTTGGACATTACTTTATCTCACCTGATTTCACAGTAGGACTTCTCTGCACAAGCCAACACTGTCTCTTCTTTGATCTGGTTCACTCCTCTTGTTTTACAGAGGGGGTCACTGGTGTGCTGGTCGGTGGCATAGATGACACCAGAGCCCCCTTGTCTGTCGTTAATAGTCAGAGGCACTTTATTTGTATCATGAATTGATTTGAAATCATTGTAAAGCAGCAACATCTGATAATGACTGCCAGCTTTCCTTGTGTTTTGATAAAAACTCCAAATATTCTGGAGAACCTGGCAATATAATTACCTTGAAGGAATAGATTGGGATTTGACAACATTAAATTATAGGAAAGTTTACATTTTTGCAATAACAAACATTAATGAAAGGCAAAACATTTCAAAGGTAATTTTAATTTACTATATACAGGCATACCTCATTTTAATGTGTTTTGCTTTATTGCACTTCACAGATATTGTGTCTTTACAAATTGAAGGCAAGACCCTCCATCAGCAAAAAGGTTATGACTTACTTTATGGCAATACTTGCTTTATTGTGGTGGTCTGGAAATGAGCCCACAGTATCTCTGAGGTATGCCTGTACTTAAAAATTTCTTGATGAAAGATAACTAAAAGGGGCTTGGATTCAATTTGGTTGAATCCTGACATCTGCAAATATAATTTTGTGGACATCCTTTTCTGTTTACATACATTTATTTACTTAAAATGAGATAATGGGGGAGAGAAGCAAGGTTTGATTAAATAAGCTTTTCTCTATATTGGTCTTTTCACTATTTTATGTTTTAGATTTTTTTTATTTTTCATCAACACCGGTGATGTTAATTTTAAACAGGGAAAGCTCGCTACATTATAAAGAGTGCTGACGACATTTATTTTACACAAAGGCTTAAGGTTAACTTTTGGAAATGATGAGCTACTTTTCTGCATATGTTTACTTGTGCTTTGTGGTATTTTGGATCATTCCAGGCATAAAGACTTGTTACATGTAATATTTCTTGCTATCTGTGAAAGGGTTTATTTTAAAGAATGTATAACCAACACATTTACTTTTTATTGGTATGTAGAGGATTTGTATCTAATTCATGAATGTAGTTTTAGTGTAGTTTGTCATTGTAAATGAAACAAAGTACATTATCTTTATAGTTATTCTAAAATGTACATTATGTAAGAATTGTAAATATTACACTTGATTAAATACTTTGTATGCTGAAAAAATTATTATAAGTCAATAAAAATTTCACGTCTGGCATAGTTCTTTCATGCTCACATTTTCACTTTATTATAAACTACAACTTAAGACTTATCTGTTAACAACTGTCGTGTTTAAGGTCCTATATTCCTTTCCAACCCTGTCAGATCCATCAGATTGCTCCCATTTCCTAATTGCTTCAATAAAGAAATGCATTTTGATCTTTTAAACATTCTCTTCTGCCTGTATGTCTCCCAATTCATTAGATAAAAATCACAAAGGCTTTTTTGGGGCCCTAGCTTTTTTTTTTCCTTTCCATTGTGATTGACATATATGTTGAAGTTTCTAATCTACACAACACATTCACACACAGTCCTTTTAGTAAACAAAAACATGATTTATATGGATTGAGACAGAAGGGATGGAGGGATTGAAAGAACAGATCTGGAGGTGAATTGCCTGCTTTTGCCTTTAAAAGCGAATTGAAAGCAAACACATAAAACTTTTCTACGTAACTTGCTTTATTCCACTTCCTTTCATTTTTAAAATAGTTCTATGAAGAAGAGAATCCACACCACTAGTCAGTAAAGATTTTAAATGAAAACAAAGCCTGCTTTTTCATTATTGCAAAACAATGCTTTTTCATTGTAGAAAAATGTTTAAATTACAATAAGTGAAAAAGAAGATAATCATCCATAATTCCATCATCTGCCCATGCTGTCCAGTGTGGCGTCCAACTAGCCCCATGTGGCTATTGAAATTTAAATTAATTAAAATTACACAAAGTTAATTGCACTGCCAAGTTTTAAGGGCTTACTAATGTGACTTGTGGCTACTAATTGTTGTTTTTGATTTCAGAAAGAGGAAGGGAAATAGAGAGAGAGAGAGAGAGGCATCAACGATGAGAGAGAATCTGATCAGCTGCCTCCTGCATGCCCTCTACTGGGGATCTAGCCTGAGACTCAGGCTTGTGCCCTGTAAGTGACCTCCTGGTTCATGGGTTGATGCTCAACCACTGACCCACACCGGCCGGGCTTGTGGCTACTGTTTTGAATGTGGCAGGTAATATACCCAGCATCATAGGAAGTTCTATTGGAGAGCACTGAGGGGAAAACTTACTTCCTTGGCATATGTCCTTATAGACCTTTGCGTATGTGCATTTATATAAAGTGGGATCATACTGTTTTTTACCTGCTTTCGGTTAATAAATGGGAAATTTTTAAGTCCTTAAGTATTCTGTATCACTTTGGGGAGGATTTAAAAAACATTTTATTATGAAAAAATTCAAATATATAAAAAGTAGAATAACTTCAATAGCTATTACCTCATGGCTGACATTGTTTTATTTTTTTCTCTTACCCAGATTTTCAAAAACCAAACCCCAGACATTGAACCAGCAAATTATTCAGTATGTATCTCTAAGAGAAGAACTCTTAAAAAAAAAAGCCCAAGCATAATACCACATTTATGTTTTTAGAGAGAAAGTGGAAGGGAGGGAGCAGGGAGAGAGAGATGTGAGAGAGACACATCAATTGGTTGCCTCCTGCACTTGACAGGGTGGGATGGAACCTGCAGCCCTTCTGTTTGTAGGCTGGTGCTCTAACCATTGAGGACCACCAGCCAGGGCAATACCACATGTCTTTAAACTAGAAAGCTATAGTCGGTATTCAAATTTTCACGATTGTCCCAAATGTGTGCGTGTTTTTTAAAAATAGGTTCTTCAAATCAGAATTCGTGTTTTATTCATTGCAGTTTGCTAATAATGTCTCGAGTCTATAGGTTCTATTATTTTTTAAAAGTTTCTACTTGCATTTGTTGAATACACCATTTTTATTGCAAGCATCATTTTAGTTTAGCCCCTTTATTAACATTGGATTCCAATTTCTTTTTTTTTTTTTTAATTTTTTTTTTTTGGATTCCAATTTCTTAGCATCATAAACCTAGCTCTGCTTTATCCTTTTGGCTAGATATTTGAGTACATTCTTAACTATTTCCTTAGAATGATTTCCTAGACCGCTGGTTCACAATGGGTGGGTATATTTTTGTGGCTCATTCAGTGAGTCAGACACAGTGTTAGGTACTAGGGATATTATGGTAAAAGGGTAGACACTTCCTGTTCTTTTGGAGTCTGCCTTCTTGCAACAGAGAAAGATGGGACTGGCTAATGTATAGATGGCCCTCAGGGGATTGTGGAGGACGGTGCCTCAGCCAGACATGGGTTGGTTAATGTTTAGAGACCACTTGTTGAGGCAGTGACATCTAAGCCAAGGTCTGAAGCTGAAGGAGGTTGGCTGGGTGAAAGTCTAGGGCAGTGGTCGGCAAACCGCGGCTCGCGAGCCACATGCAGCTCTTTGGCCCCTTGAGTGTGGCTCTTCCACAAAATACCACGTGCGGGCGAGCACATATAGTGCGAAGTTGACTTAAAACTTTAAATAAAGTTTATTAAGTTAATTTTAGGGAACGTTGTGGAGTGAAAAGATGTAGTGTCGAGGATTGAGAAAGGTATGTTGAGATGGTTTGGACATATAGAGAGGATGAACAAAAGGAGATAGACGAAACAAGTATACAAGACTAGTGTGGCTAGGAGAGTTGGAAGGGGTCGACCTCAATGAACGTACCACAATCAGATTGAGGACGTTTTTAGCAAAGGCCAGCTTAGGAGTACCCTAATTAAGTTAATAACAATGTACCTACTTATATAGTTTAAGTTTAAAAAATTTGGCTCTCAAAAGACATTTCAATCGTTGTACTGTTGATATTTGGCTCTGTTGACTAATGAGTTTGCCGACCACTGGTCTAGGGTAGTGCTTTTCAAACTTTTGTCTGTGAAACAATCACCATTGAGGCTCAGGCTCACTGAAGGTAAGTAGGGCCTGAGCCTTTACGTTTTCACTAAGCCCTCCAGGTACTTCTAATGCCAACCAAAACCTGAGAACCACTGTCAGGGAGAAACATTCATTTGGATAGAAAAGAGAACTGGAAGTTCTTTTGGAGGCCATAAAGATTTTAGGATTGCCCATGGGTCCTCCAGAAAAGTTGTACCAATGAACACACCCTCATCTGCTGAGAAGGAATGTGCCTGGTTGACAATATTGGGTAGTAGTCAATACAACAGCAAAATCTGATAATCTACCTAATGTTACAGATGTGGAAATTATACAACAGGAAAAACCAATCACCTCTAATCCATAGATTAGAATCCATAGGTCAGAAGTCAGAGAACTTGGCCAAAGTTAAAAGTAAGAACTGAAGGGTAATTGTGCCTACCAAAATTCTTTGTCTACGTTTAGCCATATTACACACCCAGATGTATCTATTTTAAGCTGAGGAAATAGAACAAATCACCATCTGACATCCTACATTCTTTTTCGTACTTGTCTATTTCCCCCACTAGAATGTAAACTCCACGAGGGCAGGGATTCTTGTTTTATTTGTTTTCTTTTTCTTTTTATTGCTGTATCCTCTGATGCTATGATGCTTGGCATGTAGTGTAGTAGTCACTTGGTAACTACTGAACAAATGACCGGCTACTACTTTCAACTTACTGTTTTAGATTCCAGGCAATAGCATTCTTCAGGAAGCTGCAAAATTAGTTTTCACTAAGAATTGGGAATAAGGAAATCTTGAGATAAGACCAGTTCCTTCCTGTGTCGACTGATTTTCTCTGTAAAATTTAAATTATCTTGTTATTCATTTCTTATTCATTAATCCTAGGAGTACTGAGGTCTTATAAAGGTCTGAAGAAGAAAATATTAGCTGAATAAATTCTAGAATAAGTGACAGAGGAAAGAGCTACCTTATTGATGTAGGTTGGAGGCTTAAAAGGCACAATTTGAGAATTATTTCTCCCTTATAAACAATCATTGGAATAATAATATAGCTGTAGCACACTGCTGTGGGGATTCTGTGGAACATGTAATGAAGTCTTAATGGAGATGTGGGGTTTAGTCTTTGTAAATACCCACAAAAAGCTATGATTGCTAAATTGTATT
>NW_005871062.1:1025670-1054246 GCF_000147115.1 Myotis lucifugus
AAGAGCTTGCATTTCTTAGCATATTTTATATTTGTTTACTACAGTTAGTAGTAACTATTTGTTAGGTACAGTTCTGCTTTTTAATCTATTTTCTCTCATAACCCCATGAGGCATAGGTACCAGTATTAACCCCATTTTGTATATGGGTGTAATTGCAGCTCAGAGAAATTTTGTAACTTGCTTGATGTCTATCAGCTTGTAGAGGCACAGTGGTCTTCCAGTGTGGAAGTCCAGCTTCTTAACTTACTTTTCACAGGCTCTTAAGAGAGCTTGCTCTCTTAGCCACAGTGTCATCTGCTGAAGATTGTGGTACAATACACACAATACCGAGCTCAAATTACTGCTTTCTGTGCTAATCTTGGCTAAAAGCTTGAGCTTTGGAAGCAGTGAGACTCAGGTTAGGGTCCTGGTTCCATTACTCATTAGCCAACTAGATTTGGGTAATTTATTTGTCTAAATCTCAGCTTCCTATATTGTAAAGTGCAAATATTACCTCTCAGAGTTGTGAAGATTACACGAATCAAAGAACCTGTTACTTAACTGAGCTAATTCTGCTATTGGGGTTTTTTTTTTTTTTTTTTTTTTTTTTTTTTTTTTTGTCTTTTAAAAAAAGGTGAGTAGTATGCATTGAATTTGCTGCCAAGCCTGTTTCAGGGGTCCAATGTTTTTCAGAAAAGTGTTGCTCTGGTTGAAAAGAACAAGGGTTAAAAATGAGATGAATTGTGGTCTGGGAACCACACTTTGAGGAATAATGGCATGGCACAATAGACTGGTGAGAGTTTTTCCATGTATTTTCACCTCCACCTCTTCAAGCACACAGGCCATTTGTACATGTTTACCAGGTACTTACACACTAGGGTGTATCATCAGTCCTTAAGAGACTGAAGTTAATGAGTTTTTATATAGTTGACAGTTTCCAACTGTCGGGGCAAAGCTGGCAATGGGTCCTAGGTTCAAAAGGACCTTAGTGTGTGTGCCCTCGGAGAATTTACCTCAATGTGCCTTCGTTTAGAATTTGCAAAACTACCCGGTACATATTATGGCTTTTTAAGTGTTGAAGTAAAAACCTTGTATGCATATATGCATAACCCATGGACACAGACAATAGGGTGGTGAAGGCTTGGGGCGGGGGGCGGGGGCGGGCTGGAGGGGGTCAATGGGCGGAAAAAGGGGACACCTGTAATACTTTCAACAATAAAGAGTAAAAAAAAAAAAGAATTGGTATTACAATCTCTGGTATTATTCCTTTGGGGCTCTCTGATCTATTCCGAAGTTTTGGGCAGTGGGGTCCCCCTGCTGGCCACGTTCTTTAGATGCCTCTGGTCGCCTCAGAGATGACAAGTCGGGTGAAAGGCTTTTTCTATCCACAAGTGTCAACCCTACTTCACCGTGAATGGGGGAAGGAAATGGCTAGTTTAAATTCCCCAGCTCCAGTTGGTCTCCAAGATGTGAGTGAAGTCGGGAGAGAACTTAAGCCTTAAGGCCTCAAAGAAATTAGGGAGGAAAGGGTATAGAGATAACACATTTTCTCTTTGTGCGTGCAGTTTAAGTCTTTTTGCTAACCGAAGGTCCTGCGTTGGGACCTTTTAAGGCTCAGCTTCGATCCTAGCGTCTGTGGCTAAGCACTTAAGAGGTCAAGATTTCACAGCTCGTGCAGGCCTTTGGCTTTCTCCACCCCGGAGTCGCTGCTCAGATCACACTGCCCGGGGTCATCCCGGGTTCAATCCTTTTGAACCTAGGACCCAGCGGCTGCCGGGCAGCTCTGGCCACGCCTCTCCGCGCATCAGCGCCCTCGGATTGGCTCAGTGCAGGGTAGCTCCGCCCCCGCCATGGCCGCCGCCCGCCGCCGGTGCAGCTAAGTGGCTGCCGGGCGACGGGTTTCCGGGGCTCCTCTCCGGCTGCTGGGTGCCGGGTCCTGGCCGCATGGGCATCCTCCGAGGCGGGCCCCCGTGCGCTCGGGCCATGGCGCGCCTGGGCGCGGTGCGTTCCCATTACTGCGCGCTGTTGCTGGCCGCGGCGCTCGCCGTCTGTGCCTTCTACTACCTGGGCTCGGGCCGGGAGACCTTCTCCAGCGCCACCAAGAGGCTGAAGGAGGCCCGCGCCGGAGCCCCCGCGGCGCCCTCCCCGCCGGTGCCGGAACAGGCGCGCGGGTCCGTGGCGCCCGCCCTGGGTGCCAAGGCCAAGAGCCTGGATGGCGGCGGGGCCGGGCCGGTGGACTACCACCTGCTGATGATGTTCACCAAGGCGGAGCACAACGCCGCGCTGCAGGCCAAGGCCCGCGTCGCGCTGCGCTCCCTGCTGCGCCTTGCCAAGTTCGAGGCGCATGAGGTGCTTAACCTGCACTTCGTGAGCGAGGAGGCCAGCCGCGAGGTGGCCAAGGCCTGCTGCGGGAGCTGCTGCCGCCCGCCGCCGGCTTCAAGTGCAAGGTGAGCGGGGCCGCCGCTGGGGGCTCCGGGCGGTTGGCCCACCGCGTCCCCAGGGCGGCCAGTGTGCGCGCCAGGCCAGGTTCCAGGGGTTGTGAGGGGAGTGCCTTCGTTGCGCTGCCCACTGCCAACGCCTCTGGAAGCCTAACTCCTCACCACCACCGCCCCTGCGCCCCCTCCCTCCCACCCCCCGTCCGAAATGTGCTTTCACTGCCAACTGAAAGTATTGTCCGTGAGCCCCATGCACTCAGCTGGTGCAGGAGTGGAGCCGCCGTGTTAACTTGACAACCCTGAACAGAACTCCACCCCTCCCCATTAACTGCGGCCCCCTCGAGAGAATCAGCACACCCCTCTTTGCTAGCATTGCGAGATTCAGCAGTACCTTCAGAGTCTGCACCTCTTTTTATTCTCTTAGTCTTTGACTTTTGAGGATGAGGCAGGTCATTTGAAGACACCAGTAGTCATCCTGTGCAGAGTCTATTGGACAGAACCTTTCTTAGTGAGGCTGCGTGAATTGTTGAAGTTGCCCCAACATTTCTTCTGGTTTTTAAGGTATTTCAGTGGGAACTGGTCAACCTCAAACCCAGCCAGTGTGAACCATCTCTTCCGCCACCCCCGCCCGCCCCTTCCTTCCCACCCTCAAGGATCGTGAACTCATTTAGGGTTGCTGATTCCTCCAAGGGAGCAAGAGAAAGAAAGCTGCAAGAGCAGAGCTGGGGAGAGCAGAGCTAGCTAGCCAACTTGTTGCAGGCTGGACCAACCTTTCCCTGTCATGTCAGAGACTGGGATCCTGGCTTAGTGTTAATTGCCTTCTGGTAGTCAAATTGCTTGCCTCATTTTGACCTGTAGCTGCACAGAGGGGATCTGAGGTTTGATTTTTGGATAGGAATCGTAGGTGATCGTAAAGGATGGAGACTGTTGGTGGTGGTGGGGAGTGGTGGGGAGGCAAGAATAGTGTCCCATGTATTTGTGCCCAGTAAGTGACTAAGGGGAGCCGTTGCCAGGATCCTGCGGGCTTTAGGGGTCTGCTGTGGCTTTTTGTTGCCTACAGACTCAAGTCCTAGTTCCTTGGTAGGGCTACCTGTGTTGTGGGCCTGGACCTCCCTTCCAACTTTGCTTCTCATCCTTCACCTACATGTACCTGAGATCGTAACTGTACTGAATGTGCCTTTACATTTACAAGCTGTACTGTCTGCCCGGAATGTCCTTCCTTTCCTCCTGGGCCCTTGGCTACTCTTCACTTTCACCTTTTTGAGAGTGTCCCTAGACTAGGAGACAGTCTGGGCCCAGCCCTCCACAGCTCTCCATTCCTGCTTCCCCACAGCATCCATGGTCTGTCCCCTGCTCACCAGGAACACCCACCATAGTCAGGGAAGGTCACCCAGGCCTGGACTCTGTGTTGTGGGAGGCCCAGAATCCAGGGCCTGGAGCTTGGGGCTGGAGGAGCCCTTGGAATCTTCCAGTTGGAGGTGGGGCCTGGCAGCCTGTCCCAGGTGATCCTTAGGACCCTGATGTTTGAGAAACGCTGCTCTAGTCCAATGGAGAAAACCTAGGGCTCTTGGTCGTAGGGCCAGTCTGGGCGGGAGCTGTGATTTGACACCAGACACCACCTTGAAGACCAGCGTTGTCATCTGTTCACTTTCTGAGTTAAAGGTAGCAACTCAGGCCCATTGTTCATCACTGCCAGCTCTCTGCTATCCCTCATCCTGAGCTCCAGCTACCGTTGTTGCACACCCAGTGCTTTCCATGCTTTGTTTATGTCGTTCTACTGTCAGGATGCTTTCTCTCTCCATCTCCAAGGCTTGCCCATCTTCAGACACTATCCCCTCCTTAGGGGGAGAGGGGCATAGCTTCCTCTTCCTCCCTTGTGTACCTTCCGGTGCTGTTACAATATCATATCTTATCTCCCATCCCTCTGCATAACGCTCGGCACATAGCACCAGAAATATTGGTCCAGGGGCAGGTCCAGCTTGGAGTCTCTGTTTTATGTGTTTCTCTCCCTCTACTGGGCTCAGTTCTGACAGCCATAGCTGTCACCCAAGGCCTGGAGGCAGCTGCAAGTGACCTGAGGTATTAACACCAGCCTGTTGAGGTATCAGGGATGAGAGTTTGGGGGCTTCTAGCCGGATGGTCAGATAAGGGTTTATCAGTTCTAGCAGAAAATTGCTCCTATTAACTGGTCCTCTGCTTTCAGCACAAATGTTATATTTGCTTGGTAAACTTTTCCTGAGGTCTCACTATGCTCTGTCATAGCACCAAGTACTTTTCCTTAGTAATATTTATGACAGTTGCAGTTACATAATTATTGAATGAATTATTTGTCTTTCTAGACCATAAACTCCTTAAGGGCATGGACCCTGATTTCTCTTAAATATTGTATCCCCAGTACCACACATCATGCCTTGTATATGGGAGTGCATTTTTTACTGAGAATCATTTTCCAATATTAATTAGGAAGAAGGAAACTATAAAAATTCTCAGCCTGGTTGCATCAGAGCTGTAAGGGATCTTCAAGAGCATATAGCACAACAGGTGAGGAAACTTACCCAAGGCCAATTGGGGGGTAAAGAAGGGGGCTACTGACTTGTGTCTTAGACCAGTGTGTTTCCCTTTGTACCATGTTTCCCCTTTAAGGAGCACTTCTCTCTTGTAAGTTCACTCCCAGAAGTGTGTTAGAACATCTTGGGAAACCCTCAGGCTGGGCTCTGGGACTCCACATGTCTGCAAGATGCAGAACAGGGCTACAGTGAGCTAGCATAGAACTCATGCTCATGCCTGGAGGTCTCTTCTCAGGCTATATTCAAGTGACACATAAGTATTTTTTTGCTGAAATGATTGCAGAAATAGATCATAGATCTATTAGTTATTAGTGACCTTAGATTATATTGTGGTTAATTAAATAGCTAAAAAAACAAAACACCAACACATTTACTTAGTTGTTTCGACTATTATGGAAAGTCTTTCAAAATCTACTGGTTTGTTGGCTTCTAATAGTATGGAAATATATTATTTGGATGTTATTTTTAAATAAACATCAAACCTATGTTTTAGGTACCAGCCTATTTAATATGTCCATGGACTGTACATAGAATCACCTGGGGACAGCTACTAAAAATACAGAATCCCCGCCCCTGTCTGTGGGTCCTGCTCTTCTGGGTGGGCCTGGGAATCTGAGTTTGTGTGGGGCTGCGGAGGCAGACATGGGAGGCACTGCTGTAAAGGCTACAGGAGTGCCTGGTGCGCTTCTGACACCTTTCAGACTCAGCTCCAGGATTCTGTCCGGTGCCGCCGGGAGCACAAGGCCTGCACCTACTAGACACTCAGGAAACATTTGACTCCGCAGCTCTCATCCATCCAGGCTATCCTGGTTCTGCTGGCCTGGGAAAGGCTGCCGCATTCACTTTGCTAAAGTGCTGGTGTTATCAGACCACTTCCACTCAAAGCCTCCTGGCTCCTGGCAACAGTCATCCCAGGTACTCCCGCATCCCAGACCCTCAGCTGCTGGCTTCAGCTTCCTTGTCCAGCCCGTCCTCCCTGGGCTGTAGGACGAGCTTCTGAGCCCCCTGCTGTCTCATTCTGTCAAGCGGAATCCTACACTTCTCAAACTGTGGTCGAGATTGTTCTCTTCCACAACCCTTCCTTGCCGTTGATCAGGTTTGATAGAATATGCCACGAAAACCCCAAATAGAGCCCAGCTGGCGTGGCTCAGTGGTTGAGCATCGACCTGTGAACCAGGAGGTTATGATTTGATTCTCGGTCAGGGCATATCCCCAGTGTGGGGCGTGCAGGAGACAGCCGATCAATGATTCTCATCATTGATGTTTTTATCTCTCTCCTCCTTCCTCTCTGAAATAAATAAAAAACAAAAACAAGCAAGATTGAGCTTTATTTCTCATCTAAATGAAGTCCAAGGTTGGCATTCCTGGGCCCTTCGTGAAGTTTTCAGGGTCCTAGGCTCCTTCCAGTTCTCTGTTTCACCATCTCTGGGGAGTGGCCCTTGTCCTCATGTTCCAGGTTGGCTGCTAGAGATTTAGTCATCACACCTGTGTTCCAGCAGCAGGCTGGAGGACCAAAGCAGAGTACCCCGTTTAAAAAAGAGGTCAGCTAATCAGGGAGGAGCGGAGGGCAGGTTTTGGGGGAATCAGCCTTCTCTGCCTTACCCTTCAGGAGCCCACACTGCACTGTGAAGCGCCAAGAATGACCAAGCACCCACTGGGTGGGGCCTCTGAATTCAGAGCTGCAGGGGACATAGACATGGTCAGGCACAGCCCGCGCCGTCCAGGAGCCCATGTCACTTAGCATCACACTCATGGACATTCCCGCTGCAAACTCACAGAGTGGGGCGTGAGATGGGCCTGAGGGAGAGAGACATCACTGAGTTCCAACCCCACTTGGTCAGTTCCTAGCTGGGTGATTGTGGGGAATCCACCTTGCCTCTCAGGGCCGCCTCTGTGAAAAGAGAATTAAACCCCACCTCACGTGGTGGTGAGGGTTAAATGTCACTGTGCTGTAATGCATTCAGCCCAGTGCTGCTGTGTTGGTTGTGTGTCCAGTCTCACAACACGGTACTACCCTGCCGACTTCTGGGAAAATCAATACGACGGGCAGGCCCCAGTGCCCCTGGCATGACCCGTGCCATCTCCTTTTTGGGGTGGCCAGTCCCCTGCAGAGCCCAGTGAGGCTCATTGAGCCACTGTTGGCACGCCCTCGGAGGAGTACATATTGCTGCGCTGTGGTGTTTCTCTTGTGCTATCACCGTGTTACAACTCAGATGTTCACCACTCAGAAAGGCCTTCACTGAACCCCTTTTCTAAAGCAGCCCCCACCCTCGTTATCTTTCTCATCACCTGTCTGTAGCACATATTCACTTGTTCATTCATTCATTCAACTGATGTTCGTGATCGCTTGCCCTGTGCCAGGCACTGTTCTAGGTGCCTGTGAACAGCGGGAACAGGACCTAGTCCCTGCCCTCAGGCAGCCTACATTCTGGGGTCGTGGGGGATGTGTGGGAGGTAGACTTTACACACGTAACAAGTACATGTAGAGTGAGTCAGGTTGTGATTAGTCGTATAGGGAGAAGTCAAGAGGATGAGGACCCATGGAGTGTATGTGTGTCGGGGTGGGGGGTTGTTGGCTGTTTGGTATAAGCGGTCAGGGGTGGCGCACTGCTAAGGTGACATTGGAGCAGGGGCTGAAGGAAGTGAGAGAGCGAGCCATTTGGACCCTGGAAGAGAGCTCTTGTCAGAAAGGCCTTGGGTAGGAGTGTGCTCCGAAAGTTTGAGAAAATAACTGTCCTCTTTGTTTGCAGTCTGCCTCTCCCTACTGGAATATAATCTCCACGAGGGCAGGATGTAACTTACCTTCTTCATTTACTGAGGTAGACAGGAACCCCATAATTGCTCCCCCCCATTTCTGGCCTGGTTGGAAGTGATACACAGACACAGGGAGCAGGAGCCGCCTAACCTGGAACATAAAAACCAGACAGACTTCTGGAGGGACAGGCAGCTCTGGACAGCCACTGGCTTTCCTTCAGGGTTGGGCAGGCTCTGTAGGCAATTCCAGGGCCGGGGAGAAGAGGCCAGGTCAGACATACCTCCCACATGCGCCCATCAGGTCCGTTTCTACTCCTGCCTTAAGGGAGGCATTGGTGTGTGCCCCGTGGGGAGGAGAGATGGGCGGGAGCAAGAGGCCGGGAGTGCTGGTCTTGTTGAGCATCCTCCATGGAGAGGCATGAAACAATGGAAATGGAGGTGCTCCCTCTTCCTCCCATCCCCATTATATTCTTAGCACCGTTCCTGGCACATTCGAGGTTCTCAATAATATTTTATAGTTGACTGATGGATAGCTGTGTTAATTAAACCAAAGAAATCATAGTGTACTTGGTGATCTGCCCCTCGTGCATCAAACTTCAGCCTCCCTAGAGCATGCGGCTGGGTGGCGGCTCAGTCTCCAGATGACAAGTGAGGAATAAGAAGGAAGCCACGTGTATTCCATCCTTAGAAGCGATTGGTGGATTCCCAGAGCAGTGTGTGCTGAGGACTAGAGTGACAAGACAACTGCTAAAGCTCTCTGTGCACATTGGGGATTTCTGGAGGTTCTTTTACTGCAAGAGCAAAACTGTGAGTGTCTTTGAAAAGAAGAGAACCTCCGCTCATAGTTGGGGCTTGAAAGAAGCCTGCGTGTAAGGACCTGGATGCTGGCTATCTCACCGAGGGAGCCAGCGACAAGCAGGTGACACTGAGATGCAGGTTCTCCAGCTCGTCACGTCAGGGCAGCAGGCGCCTCGAACCAGAATGACACGTGTGAATAGGTTTCGATAGTCTGCAAAAAGGTGATGAAAGAGATGTGTCCTGAAATGAGAGGGTCATTGAAAAGAGGGCATTTTATGCTCTAGAATTTAGAGAACAGTGTTATTTTACCACATGCATTTAACAGTGGAACTCTTTTAAATTATAATATGTTCATGAGACAGCTGTAGTAGTTTGTGTACTAATACATTTCTCGCGGAAGACTTTAGTTATGGATCTGTAGGGAATAACTTTGTACAGTGTTACTGTATTGTATACAATAAATTCTGGGTAATTTCACAGGTATGCGTTGAGGTCATAAGGTAAAGGCAGTAACATAGGCCAAGGTTCATCATGTAGATGAAATACATTGATACATGGGTGATTGGTAAATGCTATGGGGGCTTCAATGTACAGATGAAATGGTCCAGCTTTGGAAACCAGTAATGCTTCATGATTTCCTTACTGTTCTCTGTTCTCATGGGCCATTTTTAAAAAGACAACAATATATTTTTTGCAATTAAAAAATGCACATACCATTAAATTCACCCTTTAAAATTTATAATTCAGTAGTTTCTTAAAATATGTTTTCATTGATTTCAGAGAGAGGAAAGGAGAGGGAGAGAGGCATAGAAATATCAACCCTTTGTATGCCATAGCGTCTATAGACGCAACTTGTTGATTTTTAAAATTAAATTCAAAATATTGTGGCGTATGGGAATGGTTTTCATTTTGGACGCATGGCAGTTAACTGGTCAATGATGAGAGAGAATCTTCAATCGGCTGCCTCCTGCTCACCCCTACTGGGGATAGAGCCCACAGCCCTGGCATGTGCCCTGACCAAGAATCGAACTGTGACCTCCTGGTTCATGGGTTGATGCTCAACCACTGAGCCACACTGGCCAGGCCACATTTCAGTAGTTTTTAACTTATTCACAAGGTTTTTCAATTATAACCACTAATTCCAGGATGTTTCACCAACCCCAAAAGAAATCCTATACCCATCAGCAGTCATTCCCCATTTCCCTTCCCCCCTCAGCCCTGGCAACCACTAATCTGTTTTCTCTCTATATAAATTTGCTTATTCTGTACAGTTCATATAAATGGAGTCATTCACTATGTAATCGTTTGTTCCTGGCTTTTTCCACTTAGCATAGTGTTTTCAAGGTTTGTGCGCATGTGTCAGTACTTTCTCCCTTTTAATGGTTGAATAATATTCCATTATATGGATATACCAAATTTTATTCATTCATTAGTTGATGGACACATTTAGGTTTCCACTTTTTGGCTGTTATGAATAATTTGTTGTGAATATTCATTTACAAGTTTTTGTGTGGATATATGGTTTCAGGTCGCTTGGGTATAAACCTAGGGGTGGAATGGCTGGGTCATATGGCAGTTTTGTTTAACTTTGTGAGGAACTGCCAGCCTGTTGTACCATTTTCATTCCCACCAGCAATGTATGGAGGATTCCAGTTTTCTTCACATCCGCGCCAGCTCTTGTTGTCTGTCTTTTTTATTATAGCCATCCTAGTGGGTGTGATGTAGCATCTCATTGTGGTTTTGATTTGCATTTCCCTAAAGGCTAATGATGACATGATTATATATTGATAAGGACAAACATGAATTTATTTGGTATTTTTCTTACATTTTTACTAAAATGCATTTTAGAAGAAAAAACAGGTACCTTGACGCTCCTCCCCTCACCCTGCAAGTGTCTCTCTGGAAACACTTGTATTTTGAAGAACATGGTTTGGAAATTTCTGATGTGTCCCGTCATGTTCTACCTAAAATGAAAGAGGGAGTGTTACTTCTGTGAAGACTTGATTAGGAGAATAACAGTAACCGCAGTTTTCTTCCAGCGCTTCAGAGCGTACAAAAGTGCTTTCACCAGCGTCTCATCTGGGCATCACTGTCACCCATAAGGCATCCCCAAGTTTGAGATGCCTGGTGTCTTACTTGGTTTCCCACACTAATCCATGAGGCCGGACTAGGTGACGTGACTTGGGGAGTAGGAGACACTGCAAGACAGGGACTGGTGCGGGGTGGGCTGCAGCCTACCTCACAGTCTGTATCATCTCCCGCCCAGCGGCCCCTAACAGATACATTCAGTCTAAACAAGGCTGCTTGCTGCAGTGCTGCTTCAGTCTCACTCGCTTCACAGAGCCTGGCAGAGTCCACAAGCATTGGAGCGGGAAGAGAACTCTGGACCTGGCTGTGCAGCCGGGCCTCCAGTGAGCTGACAGACCCGAGGTGGAGGGACAGCCACCTGTTCAGATCCACCCAGAGCTGGGTTAGGACCAGCCCAGGCCCTTGCCTCGACTATCTGAGGGTCGGTGTGATCAGCAGCTTCTGGCCCCTTTGGGAAGGGGAGGTGAGAGCCAGCTCACCCTAACTCCCACGGCAGAGGCAGGGTAAGCGCCTGTTTTCACCCATCTCAGCTGGGCCTCATCTCCCTGATCCTTACGGATATCTCTGGCTGGGGTGTGAAGGCAGCACACTGATCTCCAGGAGGCCAAACTTTTGTAGGTCCCTCGGGGTTGATTTTCCAGCTGCCCTGTGCCTGAGATCATCCAGGGAGACAGTATCAGGGGAGCAATATTCATTGGAGGAAAACCTCATGGTGTGTCCTGCTTGGGGGTGCGCGCTGGAGGGAGCTCCCGAGCTGGCATCAGCGCGCGGGCCTTCCCGCCTGGAGGAGGAGGAGTTGCCTTTCCTGCGCGTCACCACACCCCGCCTCCCTGAGACCCAGTCCTGGGCCCAGTGCTCTCCTGCCCCAAGGCTGGGTGGCTTCCTGCCCTGACGAGCCGCTTCCTGCCCTGACGAGCCGTGTGCGCCGCGCCGCGCGGCCGCTGGAGGGCGCCGTTGCACCATGGTTGCTTGGCCGGAGCCCGGCGCATGGAACCAGCCCCGCGCTGTTTCTGCCGCCTTGCAAGCCCAGGGCATACGCAGAGCAGTTTTTGTTCTAGTTTTTGTTCTTTCTCCACTAGCATCCGTCCCCCACTGTTTTAGAAAGGAAGACTGAAATGAAAGGGAGTCTGCGCGGTGATTGTGGGCGATCGTTTCCTTCCTGCGTGCGGTGTCAACCTGCTTTGATGAGGCCCTTTGAAAAGGGTGGATGCAAAGCTGGGAGGTTGGGTCCTGGATGGAGAGGCCATCAGCGCTTCCCTGCAGTTCAGCAGAGGGAAGAGTGTGGATGGGGGCGGGGGTGACTGCACACGAGCCTCCTCCACCCTCCTGGGTCCCGCCCAGTGACCCCAGCACAGCCCAGTTTCCGCAGGCGCTGGCGCATCCTTTCCGCTCCATCTGGGGTCTCATTGGGTCTCATCACACCTAGCACCGGGTGCGGGAGGCGGGCTTCCTCTTAAAAAGGGGAAATGAGTCGCTTGCAGCTCTGTGCAGGTGGGGCCCCGCTCACCCACCACGAGCTCTTGCAGCCCAGGTGTCCTGGCGTTTAGTGGGAAGTTGGGTGAGTGGTCCAAATCCCCGAGGCGCAGGCATGGTGGGAGGGGGACCGTGACCTGCGTGCTGATCCTGGCAGGCAGCGTGAGTGTGGCCCACAGGTGGGCTTGGATTCCCACCTCAGGGCCACGCAGGGCGGTGAATGGGGACGTCCCCATCTGTCTCTGGCCGGGGGAGGAGGAGCTGGGCCGCAGCGGGAGGGGCTGAGATCGGAGGCCTCCTGCACCGATGGCCCCCGAGGGCGCTCAGAGGACTGGAGGGCAGGGAGTACCTGGAAGGGCTCCCGGCTTTCCCTCCTCACACCTTTCCCGGTCCATGGCTCTTGCCTCTGGCCTCCCAGTCACACACTGGCCCCTGCCCTGGGATGACTGGGGCAACCTCACCTTCCAACCCCGTCCCCAGGCCAGAGCGCCCTGTCACCTGGCACGAAGCCTGCCGTTAACTTAATGTCTTTTAAATGAAAGCCATTGGTTTTATGTAGTGGGTAATTACAGCTAAGCGGCCCTATTACGTGATCAAGTCAGGTGGGCGGGCAGAGATTGTCCCGGAGGCTGGCCTCTGTTGCCTGCTCTGGTCGGCCTGGGCCTGGGAGCACCCTTGTTCTTTCTCTCCTCACTGCAGCTCACCGTGCCTCCCACCAGCAGCAGCTTCTGTCCCGGGCCTGCCAAGGAGAGGCCCCAGGGCAGGAGCGCAGGGCTCGGAGCCCAAGACTTGGGCTCAAATGAGGTCTGTGACATCTGGGAGCAGAGAGGCCCTGGTTGTAACCCATCTGAGCCTCCACCTCCTCACACACGACCTTACAGCTGGCGGCCTCTGTTTCGTCTGAGGGGTCTTAGAGGACCAAATGTTTTGAGCCCCACCTCCCTCACTTGGCAGCAGGTCACCAGAGGGCAGGGCTGGAGGGAATTGGAAAGGCCATGTAGTCCTGTCCCTTCCCTTTACCTATTAGGATCCTGGGGCCCAGAGAAGCCAAGCAGCTTGTTCTAGGCCACACAGCTGGTCAGTGGACAAGGGGTCTGGGACCAGGTCTCCTGCTCTCTCCCTGCCTGCTGTCCCTTTTGTTTATTTCTGAAGCCAGTTCTGGTCTTTCTGTGCTTGTTTGCCTTCGGCTTTTGTTCCTGGCCTGACACATTTTTCTCAGCCACCTGTGACTGCCCAGCCTTCTTCGCCTGTGTTTTGTGTACATTGAATGGCTTTGCTTCATGCCTCACCGAGTGGCTGCTGCAGAATAAAGCTGAGTGGGTCTCCGCAGGTGCAGGCCCCCGACCCTTCTGAAAGGCACCCACTGTCCCTTTGCCCGGCCCTGCTAGCCCCCGGGGGCCCAGCCCATGTATGTGATGGGAGGTGGTCCTATAGAGAATCCTGCTGCTTCTCATTTCCAGGTCTGCACCCTGTCAACCCGAGTCCTGCCGTGTCTGTTACAAGGATCTCTGGTGCCGGGGAGTGGGCTCCCCTTATGTGAGCTGACCTATGCTATACACAGCTCTGAGGAATCCTGGGCCGTGGCCTGGGTGTGAGAAAGTGGGAGGAGAAAGAGCTTAGAGAAAAATGGGCAGTTGGGAGCAGTGCCAGGGCCCCCTGGGAGCCCATCGTCCCCCACCCCGTGACCGGCTTCTACAGAAAGTATAGAACTCTAAATCTAAGGAACCATCGTAATTTTTCCATGTTCCCTTTGCAGCATACGTTAGGTGTAGTGGGGGAATTCGAGTCTCTGCTCACTTCATGTAACATGGGACCAACGTGGGGGGCATCTCATAAGCACTTTCCTATCTTTCTGTCTTGTCTTGCGCTTACTGATCGTATGGCTGTAGCGTAAGTTATTGTCACATTTCTTTTGTAAACTATTCTGTGGGCTTCTGAGTTTTAACACTATAAAGAACACCACAGAGAACATCTCTGTGTGTATGGTTTTCTTCTTTTGAATCACTTCCAGGAACCCTTCCTTGACTCTTATCCAGGTTCACTTGACAATCCTAAGTGGTCCCACTCCCACCAAGTAACATGTGGATGTCAGGACCCAGCGGTAATGCTCCTCCTTGCTCACTCTCTCGCCTTTCTATTATAAAGAGTGTTGCCAGCTAATTTACATTGCATAGTCCTGCTCTCTCTCCTCCTATGTCGTATTTCATTTTTTAAAATGTTATTTTTAGTATTTTTATACATTAAATTCTGAGATATCAAAATACAGAAAAAGTCAGAAAAAATGTAATAGGCACTTATTTTCCTACTATATAGGTTAAATAGGCTCTAACATTTTGCCATATTTGCTTAGATACTTTTAAAAAAAGAAACAAAATATTATAGATTTAGCCCACCCCTAATTCTTCTCTGTCCTACTCCCCCCTGAGGTGTTTGTTCTCTATCACCCACGAGAAGGTGGTGTGCTTTATGGAACTGGGGTTTTGTACCTTTACTTTTACCACATACACTGAGTGGCCAGATTATTATAACCACCTGACATTTGTAGGCAAATTAGCTATAATTTCGCGCTGAAGTTGCTAGAGGGCCAGACCATTATAAATAGGGAAGCAGGTTGTTTACCACGACAGTAGAAGTGATTTTTTTCTGAAGATATGGGTAAACAACGTGATTTAACAGCCTTTGAACGTGGGATACACACACACACACACACACACACACACACACACTGAGTGGCCAGATTACTATGACCACCTGACGTTTGTAGGCAAATTAGCTGTACACTGCATCGTATGGGATATGGAAGCCTAAAGGCCTGTTCGAACGCCTTTGCTGTCTGCAGTTACCAAGATAAAAACATCTCCAATTCGCACAGGAACATAAGGATTGGACAGTCGAGCATTGGAAAAAAGTCATGTGGTCCAATGAATCACGTTTCTAGTTGCATCATGCAGATGGCAGAGTGAGAATTTGGCGGAAACAGCATGAAAGCATGCACCCCACACGCATGAGTACAGCCCTTCAAGCTGGTGGGGGCAGTGTTATGGTTTGGGGCATGTTTTTCTGGCATGATTTGGGCCCTTTGATTCGTGTGGAACAACATCTGAATAGCACAACATACCTAAGTATCATTGCTGATCAAGTTCATCCTATCATGTTGATGGCGTATCCCAATGGAGATGGCTTCTTCCAACAAGACAATGCGCCATGCCATGGTGCTCATATTGTGCAGAAGTGGTTTCAAGAACATGAGGGAGACTTTACCTTGCTTAGGTGGCCCCCACAATCACCAGATCTCAATCCAGTTGAGCATTTGTGGGACGAAGTTAAAAGAACCATCAGGCAGCTGGTTCCACAACCATCAAATCTCACAGAACTGGACAGTGCTATTCATCAGGCATGGTGTCAGATTCCTCGAATCACCTTTCAACATCTCGTGGAGTCAATGCCAAGAAGAATCTCGGCAGTATTGAAGGCAAAAGGTGGCCCAATGAAGTACTGATGGGGTGGTCATAATAATCTGGCCACTCAGTGTGTGTGTGTGTATACATATATATATATATGACATATACCCACTATATATGCATAGCTATATATATGTCATTGCTTTGTATATTTTGAACAAAGTGATATAAGTGATATAAGTGATCTCATATATATCCTCTTGATATTTCCTACATATTGATACATGTAGATCTTCTTTAGTCCTTGTCACTGCTGTGTGGGATTTTGTTATGGGTAGAGCTCAGTTTATGCATCGTCCCTCTGACAGATGGCAGTGTTTTGCCATCACAAACACTGCTTCAGTGAACATGCCGGTACACATCTGCATTCACACAGGTGCTTGGTTTCTCCAGGTCCCACACCTGCAGGAGCATCTCTGACCTGGGTGTATGCATCTGTCCGAGATCTTGCTAAGCTCTTGTCTAGCCCGGGGGTCTCTCGCGTACCCCACATTCTCCCAAGCATTGGTATAGACCCCTTCTCTTGGTGTGGGTCCTGCTACCCTTGTGTCAGGAGGCAGTACCTTGAGGGCAGCTTGAGAATAGGATAGGGGAAACTGAGGGCAAGCTTGAGTGTTCCTTAGCACCACGACGAGCTCCTGGTTGTGTGGAGACATGGACCAGTCTTCCCAGCGTTTTCAGAATCTCTGTAGGTGAGGGGAGGGAGGACGGTGCCTCCAGCTCAAGGAGGAGTAGCCTTTACTCAAGTCTTGACTCAAACCCCTAGGGCTGTCTGGGAAGGCCTGGGCCCTGGCTTTGCAGCCGGCTCTCCCAGTAACCTGCTGTGTAACCTGTCTCCCTCGCTGAGTTGCTGAGTTGCATCAGTGACCTGAATGGCTTCTTGGCTCTACATGTGTTGCTCACCCACTTCTTTTACTTTTTTTGATTAGCAAAGTGGTCCCACTTTCCTGACCACGGCTGTAGGCTGAGCCTTGGGCAGCTGGCAGGTCACAGTGGGGTGTCAGGGGCTGCCTTGCTGGGCAGCTGTGGCCTGGCTGTCTCCTCCCTGTGGCCTGAAATGTGAAGTGGCCTCTGTTTTCATACAGCTCGAGGGAAGGGCCTCAGATCTTGGGGCTGAGGGGGGGGGTGGGGGGGTGGTGGGGAGGGAGCAAATTAGTGCTGGCAGAGGGGGAGACAAGGGCTGCTGCTGGCCCTCAGGGGACGCTCAGGAAAGCCAGAGCTAAGGAGCAGAGTGCTCTGAGAGACGAGCATTTTTAAGGTCCGTGTAACCCCATCTAGTACTGCTGCCAGGTGACCCTTCACTGAGCCGCTGTTTACTGTGTGCCTGCGGGGCCAGCTGGTCCCGGGACACTGATACACCCCGTATGTATCAGTGAACGACAGAGACAGAACGGGTCAACAGTCCCTGCCCTGTGCTGCTTCCATTCTGGGAGGAAGAGGCTTAGTACGCCATCAGCGTCTACAGACCTTTTTAAAATAAATTCAAAATGTCGTGGCAGTTAACTGGTTAAACGAGCCACTATCATTTGTCTACTATGCGGCCTGAGACACAGTGAAGTAGCGGCTCCAAAAGGGTCAGGTTTCATTTCATCTCTCTGCTGCTCCATGATAAGCAAATAAGTGAATTATATAGTGTCCCAGGAGGTGAGTGGATCATAGGTGTGTGAGCAGGATAAGAGGCACCTGGAGTGCGGGGCGATGGCGGGTTTTCGTTGGATTGGTGGGGACACTGTTAGTGAGGCGTGAGGGGTTGGCCAGGCAGCTCCCTCGAGAGTGAGTATCTGGGTGGTGGGAACAGCAAGGGGGAGGCTGGGGTGGGAGGCGCCGGGCCTGTTTGAGGAGCAGCAGCGAGGCCGGGTAGCAGAGGAGGAGGCTGGGGAATTAGGCAGGAAAGGGTGGCAGAACTGGCAGGCGGAGGCCAGATCCAGGCCAGGCCCAGGGCAGGTTCTGGCTTTGAGGGAGGGATAGGCTCAGCCACTTCTGGGTTTTGGGTAGAGAAGGGCCACTGGCCACTGTGTGGGCGACAGAATGCAAGGGAGACCCGTCCTCGCCCAGGGGAGGGGATGCTGGCTTGTGGGGGTGGAAAAGTAGGGGGATTCGGGACCCATCCAGGAAAAGGGCCCTTAATGGTTTAGAGGAATGAGCAGGTTTTCTACACTCGAGTTTATTCAGACGTGGGCTGTGGCCTCAGGGGGCAGAGCTGGGTTTGTGTGGACACAGTCAGGGGCTCTGCCCCTGGGAGGGAATAGATAGGAGAGAGGCGGAGTGGGGCCAGTCCCTGGTGACTGAGAGGCTGTTTGCATCCTGGAATCAGAACGGCCTGGGCTCAGATCTGAGCTTTGGCCATCCACCAAGTCACGTTGGACAGGTGACTTCACCTCTCTGGCCACGGCCACCTTTGCTCTAAAGCGCACAAGTCATGGCGAGAATCCCATGAGCTCATGTTTGTCCGTCCTGCTGCCTGACACACGCTTTGTTTTATTTCTCTGTGGTCCCACGGTGAGCACGTGCCAGTGCCCAGCGTGGTGGGGCCCAGAAAAGAGCGGGGTCTGGAACACGGGCCCAGGAGGCTGCCTTAGCCTGAGGTGACAGGAAGGGGATTAGTGGGGCCGCTTTAGACAGGAATCAGTAGAACCGGTTCTGACGTCAGCCCTGTGACCTTGGGGAGGGCAGGGCTCGGTCTGTGAACACCTGGCGGCCAGTTCGGCATTTGGCATTTTAAACACATCATCTCACCTGCAACAGAAGGTGATGGAAGGAAACAGATTCTCGGAAGTCAGGTCATCAGAATGTTTCCTTCATGGTGTTTGCCAGCATCCTGGAATTGCCTGCAGCATTACCTACTTAATATGTAGTTTCAACGGACTCACCTCCCCCCCACCTCCTTTTCCTTAGCCTCTCCTTAGGTAATACCTGTGCAATCATAGTTCTAAAGTGCTTTTACTAATTATTCTAGTATTCTACATATTAAAATAAATCCATACGTATTAAAATAAAATGGTTGGTCTGTGTGCCCCTTAGAAGTCCTTTTGTGCCATTCCATAAGTTTGCACCGTCTTGGGGCACACTGGACAGGGGTGTTTTGTGATGCCAAGGACAGTGGGCAGCCTCAGAAAATGACAGCGACTGTCCTGGAGTCTGACTGGTCTGAACTCCACAGGGTGCTCCCCGGCCGAGAGCCAGTGGGGACTGGGCCAGTGTGGACCTCGGCTAGGCCAGGCCTCTGGGGAGGGGGTGTGGGGTGTGGGGTGTGGGGCAGGCCACCTTCCCGCCAGGTTGGACCAGGAAGGCCTCTACGTGTATCCCTGTGGGTGTCACTTGTAAAACCGCAGCTTTCTTTGGGAGGTCGTAGGTCATGAAAGATGACTACACAGAAAAGAACAAATCGAGGAATCTGGTAAAGACCTGACCGCCCTACAATCTGGACTCTTGGTGAGGAGGTAGACTAGCTCGGCGTCGGCTCAGGTTTCACCGTGAAGCCAGGGTAATGCAGGTTCCCTCTCTTCCATCTCTCCTCCTTTCCCTCGTCTCTCTCTCTCAAATCATTTACCTTTTGTGGTGGAAAATATTATTTTGTAGAAAACGGACTTCTATGGTCAGGAAAATTTAGCATTAAATGTAAAAAACCAAAACCTCATGATTGGTAAAAGAGGTGACTTAAGAGATTATTATACTCACGATGTAAGGACTGATTGTTTTAAAAGGGATCACTTGGAAGGAGACTTGAGTTGGGGTGGTGAACACACAATTCAACATACAGATGATGTATTATAGAATCGTATACCTGAAACCGGAATAACTTGATTAACCAATGTCACCCCAATGAGTTCAATAATAGAAAACAAAAACAAACTAACAAAAAAAGGATCACTAAGTATTCTTTAGTGAGAGCTGGAAAAAGGCAGGGAGCGAGTGAGTGAGTGCATTTGTTTCTAAGGACGACTGCTCAGTGTTGAGAGGTGGAAGGGAGCCTGGGAGGCGGGGCAGCGGGGCATGGGTGCCGGGTGAAGCTGACGTGGGGCTGTGAGAGTTGGATGCAAAACCGTGCTATGGAAAATATGGATTCATGCGTGTGGAACCCTGCAGCTATGCCAAGATTATCTGGAAGGTGTGGTCCACAGTCTGATGTCACCGTTAACTGGTCATGAACACTTACAGAGTCTGGAAGATTATCACAGACCTTTTTTATTGCCCTCGTTGCTTTTTTTAATCCTCATTCGAAGATATTTTTCCATTGATTTTTAGAGAGAGTAGAAGAGAGAGGGAAAGACAGAGAGAAACATCGATGTGAGAGAAACATATCAATTGGTTGCCTCCTGCACAAGCCCGGACCAGGGCTCGGGCCAGGGAGGAGCCTGCAACCAATGTACATACCCTTGACCAGAATCAAACCCGGGATCCTTTGGTCTGCCGGCCAGTGCTCTATCCACTGAGCTAAACCGGCTAGGGCAACCCCTCACTTTTTGGAGTTGCATTTTGGTTCATTCATAAGCAGCCTCAGAGGAGCATCTGAGCTACTCCCCCGGTCTTGCTCCACTCCTCTCCACGTTCGTCTTTTCTCAGATGCTTCCTTGCCCTCCAAGGACACGGCTCCTTCCCAGGAGTTTTCCATAGTTCCTGTGGTCATCCTGGAAATTCCCTTGGAAGGCCCAGGACTTCACAGGTGTTCAGAGCGGAGCACCTGAAAGGCACACCAACCTTTTTCTTGGTTATTCTCCTGTATACCCGACCTCTGTGTTGTTGTGCTAACAAGGTCTCTCTTACTGGAGGTGAGAAGGACAAGGACAGGTGAGGGGAAGAAAGTTGGTGCAGCCACACTGGGCACTCAGAGGGCACGTGTCCAGCTCCTTAGCCTGGGCTCTCCTCTCCTCCAGTCCCTGGGGCCTGCTCGTCCTCAGGGCTGGTTGCTTAATTCCTCTGTTGGGGGCTCTTGATTCAACACAGAATGGAGGGTTGAAAGGGGAAGGGAGTTTATCTTTGCCATTTATTTTGTCTTCATTACAGGCAAGATACCAAAACATAGGGATAGATGGAGGAGCTGGAGAGACCAGCCTGACATCTTTGTGAGATTGTATAGTCCTCTTTCCCCCCACAGACCCCTTTCCCCCCAGAGCAAATACCCACGGATCCTTCAGCTGCTCCCAGTAAAATGATTCTGGACTTTTTGCCACCTTGGTCTTCTCCTTTGGCCCCTCTAGAAGTTTTCCCATAGCCCCCTGCAGTCTGATTCCCAGAGCTGAACCCAGCCTTTACCCTGAGGCAGTCTGACTTAGGAGGCACATCTGCCACTTCCCTTTACAAAGTGTCTGCAACAAAATCACTTGGGGTGGTTTTTATTTTTTATTTTTTAAAATTTTAAAATGTTTTTGTAAAATTTATTTATTTTTTTAAACATAACATGAGGAAGATGTTAAAAACTGGTGTAATAGCTCAATAGAATAAGTATTCCAGATTTTTGGGATTGATGAAGAGGGAAATATTCAGAACCCTTCACCAGAATCCCCCCAATTTGATCACCGGGGATTAATGATGTGCTTTGTGGATGTGGTTAGTCAGTGACACCAGCCTGACAGATCTTTCTTTCTACACCAAGTCCCATTGAGTTGTCTGGTCCCCTGGGCTGTGGAAGAACCATTAGGCGAGGGGCACTGGCATCATCCAGGGGGATGTTCTTCAAGCGATTGACCAACCTATCAGGTCGTGGAGCAGCCTTGGGGCCCTCGCAGACTCGCCACACATTACAAGCGCTGCACTTGCCCGTGTGCTGATTAAGAATCAGTGAGAATTCCACCTCATCTCCAGCCTGTCGCTCAATGCCATCCTGAACTTCTTTCACCTGGAAAAAGAGCTTCTTGCTGTCTCCTCCTTCACAGTTAATGAAGCCAAACTGATCTTTCACACGCTCCACAGTGGCCCTACGCAGAGGTGTGATGCTGTACGCCATAGTCTGTGCAGTTTGACCCAGGACTCGCACTTGGAGTTTGACACGCTCCCTTTTCTGTAGGCAATCTCTGTTGGCCATTCCAACTATGCCAAATGGATAGACCTCACCTTTCATATCCCCTTTCTCCACCATCTCAATCATTCCTCGGTACTCGGTCTGTGTTGGATCAACACTCCTCAAGGGGCGAATGACTTTACCAGAGTAGATGTAGGATCTGCTTCTGCAGTAAGGCCATGCACCGAGTGTGTTTTGTTGACTTTTTCTGTACCGACTTTGTTGCTTTTGCCTTTGGACCAGTTGTACTTGACCGTGTCCCCCAGTTCCAGGCTGTCGACATCACCAGAGACCCCACTCTAATGAAAAAAGATTTCCTTATCATGATTGGCTGTTTCAGTAAATCCAAAATTATCCTTCAGAGTTGCCACATAACCCACGAGCCTCTTGGAATTAGAATTACGACCCCAAAGTCACACACAGGTTGCAGTCTGTTGTCCAGGCCTCTGTCACTAATACTACATTCATCCTTATCCCCTATTTGAGAAGTAGATCCATCCACATCATTGGCTTGAAAAGTCAATTTCACTCCACAATCATCATAAGCAATACCATCCTCAGCCCCCTTTTCTTGCCTTTATTTGGGCTAGTGGTTTTAGGATTGGAAAAAGTGGCTTCTTTTTCTACAGTGCCCAGAAAACAATGATCTGAATGGGAATGAAATGAAACTATGCTCTTGGGAAGTTTTTTAATCCTAATAGCATGATTTCTTTGGGCAGAGAGCATATCAGGAACCACAGTAAACTCTACTTCATTTGCAGTATGGAGCTGGTTCCCATCCAGAGTTTCACTTGAGTGGAAGAACATGCATGCATCACGATCCACACACTTAATGAAACCAAAACCATCTCTCATGGCAGCAATTACACCCATTTCCCTGGCTTCATTAGTGAACTGAAATGTATTTGATAGAATGTCTATGTTGCTTGCTCGTTCTGATTTGTCAGGTCGATCTGTTGAAATATTAAACCTAACATGGTCACCTTCCAACAGGGTCACCTTGGATTTTGTATCTTTGTCTCCAAAGGGAAGTCCTTTAGGAATCACAAAATTAACTTTAACATCTTGACAAAGGGTCATTCTGGTTTTTACTGGTAACTTTGGGATACAGTTCCTTCAAAATATTCAAAGCTGATAACTTAAAATATGACTGTTCCTTGAGGCAATAGTCTGACATCTGTTGCAACTTCTTTACCATTTCTGTCCTTGATTGTGAATGCCACCTCTTCTCCAGGCTGGAAGGCTTCTAAGCCACCCTTAAATTCACTATAGTGACAGAATATCTCTTTTACAACAGCACCTCTTTCAATAAAGCCAAACGCCTCCTTCATGGTACAAACTACTCCCGGACAGCGGGCTTGTTTCTTCTTCAACAGCATAATGTTTCGAGCACTTACAAGCACCAGTATGTTTATTGTTATCAATTACAAAATTTATTTTATCTCCGGTTTCCAACTGAACGTTCCCTTCCTTGTCTTCAGGGGTGTAAGTCAGATAAAACACGTCTTGTCCATTCATTTGGTCTTCAGGGAGGATTTCTTGCTTTATCTTCACCAGTAAGATTTAACAGCAATGAGTTTCCCAATCCACCGGTCAGATGATACTTTGAATTCAACATCATCGCCTACTTTTAAATCCTGCAGGTTGCCATTATACTGGGAACAGTGGAAGAAAAGTCTAGCTTGACGTTCTGAACATTGAATAAATCCCTAAGAGGTTAGCAGTTTTTCAATCACCCCAGTTTTGCGCAGTGCTGCTGAAGTACCATCGGTGTACCCATTGCATCCATTATTGTGGAGAAGGTTTGGATCACAGCTCATCTCGCCGTGATAATCAAATATTGCACTTTCAGTAGCATTTGCTGATCCTTCTTTTTCAGCTCACGTTTCAAAGGCTGAAGAAAGTTGCTAGTATTAAAAAAAAAGAAAAAGAGTGAGAGAAAATGATCTATCAAGCTCATAAAGAATGCAACTGCCGCTGCACCAGGCACTCTCACAGCGCAGCACTGAAGAAAACAGAGACTATTAGCAGCGTCGGGAAGTGCTCGTTCAGAGCTCTTGAATAGGCACAAACTTCTTGTTTCAGATCAAGTGTTGTGTCTTCAACTTAAGTGCACTCTTCTTTGGTCTTGTTGGTTGTTTCACGGTTTGTTCTTTGCCTGATCTGGACTTGAAGCAGCCGTTTCAGGGGGTGAAGTCTGTTCTGTTACACTTCATGCCCACAGCTCAGCTCCCCCCTCCAGCGCCGCCATAAGCAGCAGGGCCCGGTATGTAGGAATAAATCTCGCTTCTCTCGTGAGAGTTGCAGGCCTGGGCTGGTTTTTATTTTATTTTTTTCAACCACAGTCTTTTATTTTTTTATTTTAATTTTATTGATTTCAGAGAGGAAAGGAGAAGGAGAGAGAGAAACATCAATGATGAGAGAGAATCACTGATCGTCTGCCTCCTGCATGCCCCACACTGGGGATCAAGCCTGTAACCCAGGCATGCACCCTTGACCAGAATTGAGCACGGCACCCTTCAGTCCGCAGGCCAACACTCTGTCTATCCACTGAGGCAAACCAGCTAGGCCTGGGGTGGTTTTTAAATGAAGATTTCTGAGCCTCACCCTAGACCAGTGATGGCGAACCTATGACATGCGTGTCAGAGGTGACACACAAACTCATTTTTTTGGTTGATTTTTCTTTGTTAAATGGCATTTAAATATATAAAATAAATATCAAAAATATAAATCTTTGTTTTACTATGGTTGCAAATATCAAAAAATTTCTATATGTGACACGGCACCAGAGTTAAGTTAGGGTTTTTCAAAATGCTGACATGCCGAGCTCAAAAGGTTCGCCATCACTGCCCTAGACCTTGGCTCAGAATGCCCGGGCTGGGCCAGGACCCAGGATTCTGCATGTTACAAGACTCCCCAACGAGAGCTCGGATCCAGGCCACCCTCCTGGTCGTCTCCTGTTGGTGTTGGGCCCTCCATCACCTTCTGTCTGGGCGGCCTTCCCACAGGTGTGGGCCTGCCTCATGTTACATTCTTCCTCGTCCTACCCCACCCAGCTCATACCAAGGTTTCCGAGAACTGGAATAGGGCTCATCTCTGGTGAAGTGTTGGGAATCTGGTAGATGTCCTAACGTTAACTGCAGGCCCGGTTAACTGCGGGGCTGAGGAAAGTGTGAGTTGGAGATGAGGGGGAGGAGGACCAGACAAGGTGTTCTGTGGTGACTGGACACCCGTCGTGAGGACGGCAGGAAGTGCTGTAGCTTTTGAGCTGTGAGTAAAGTGAGGATGGGTTTTGGAAATTCGACGGCAGGTTTCTTTTTTTCCTCTCCAGCTGCTTGTGGTTCTGCCTGACAAAATGGAATTATATCTAGGACAGCGGTCGCCAACCTTTCGGACCTCACAGACCACCAGTTGGCGACCGCTGCTCTAGTATGTCTTGCAGAAGCGAGAAAAGTCACATTACAGAGGGGCCCAACTTGTGGATTTGTATTTTCCTTAGAAAAAACTATACATCAATGGTAATTTTTAGCTTTCTCATTTGAAACCAACAAATTCAGAGCATTTTTTATTTGTCCTGGGAGATTTTTGGTTTTAAAGAGAGTTAAACTTACTGGAGGTGGTGAAGAAGCACTGATAAGTGATATCGTTCAGTCATCTATCTATCTATCTATCTATCTATCTATCTATCTATCACTTCCTAGTCCAGGAAAACTTCATTTAAGGAAACACCTTTGAAGATACAATTTCAGGAATAATATTAAAATATAGGCATAGTTTCTCTGAAGCAGCTTGCAGGTTGGGTACAAAATTTATTAGGCAACAGCTCCTAGTGACAAAGTGAGATACTGCAGCCCAGCCTTACAGATGTTCTAACCAGCAGGTTAAAGGTGACAGGAAGCCTCATATTCCTGAAGGTTTAGAATAAACCTCATGGGGAAGAAATTCCTCTCCTTTGGGTAAAGGCTGGGATGGAAATGGGAAGTATGTGCCACACCCAGGGAGGTCCCGGGGTTGGGAAGGGGCTGCGGATTCTCAGGTCTCCCAGGAACAGGCCCTGCAGAGTCAGCCCTGTGTCCTGGAGCAGGTTGTCCTGTTGCTTTGTCCTCTGGATGCTTTTACCTCTGCTCATCTGTTTGCTCATTCCTTCTTACAGCAGGCATTTGCTGAGCTTCCACTGTGTGTGCAGCGTTGCTAAAGCTGGGTGCATAGCAGTGAGCAAGACAGACCAGGTCCCTCTTTCATGGTGCCCTACGGGCTGGTCGGCCTGGGAAGAGACACGTGGTAAATGACTAGACACTTAAAAATACATGCCAGGTGGTGACAGTGCTATGGAGAAAATAAATCTGGACATGGAATAGCCAGGAGTGTGTGTGTGTGTTTGTTGGGGTGGGGGGGGGGGGATCTCAGGAGTTGACTGACACCTGAATCACGTGAAGGACCTAGACATCTGAAGATTCTGGGAGGATCCTTCTGCAAGAGGGAACAGCCAGTGCAAAGGCCCTGAGGTGTAAAAGTGTTTGGCATGTTTGTGGCATTGAAAACGACCCGTCTGTTAGATTTTTCTTGCATTGATAGTGCAAGTAGACGAGAAAGTAATCTTTTCCTCCAAAAAAGCATTTTCCCTCCAGTTCCTGTTGGAATTGATTACGAAGATCACATAGGTTAGGAATGCATTTTTGGGAACTGACCAGCCTGTGGTGGGGCCCACTCTGTTCTCATCCACGGCCTCAGAGCAGCCATTCTGTGATGCTTGTTCAGGAGCGCTGTGGGCAGGGGGTGGTGGGAGACCCCCTCTCTCCGAGAACGCACAAGCAGCTCCTGTTTGGGAACATGCCAAATACCCGTCAGGTCCCTGACAACCTGCCCTGCTTCTTGAACTGAAGGAGGGCTTTCCTCCTGTCTTCCCTGGTGCCCGGCCCGGCTGGGGGAGGTTTACGCGCAGGGAACCAACACAGGGAACAAGTTATTTCTAATTGTGAGGCAGATATCCTCACTTAGTGACTTTTTCTGATATATTAGCACCTCTTTAATAAAAATTGTGTTTAATCTACCTACTGGTATGGACTGTTTTAGTAATTTTAGAGGCATGATTTGCAAATAGCTACTTTATGCTAAGCATGAAGAGTGTGGGAGGAACCTTCTAGTTGAGAACTGGGCAGCCCTAGGGGGGACCAGGGTGTGGACTGAGTGTCGAAGGAGGCAGGACCTGGGACCACCTTCCACCCTAGTCAGAGCACCTCAGAGCCAGGCAGCTCCGATTATTGGCATGTGGTATATCTTGGGCTCTTTATTACAGAATGTATTCTTTTCTCAGATCTAGGTGTTCTTGCCTGGAAAAGGCATTTTAATTGCATTGGGATGGGATGATTATGTCAGCTGTCCTTAATTGAGCTCCTACTGCAGTCCTCATAAAAGCCCTATGAGATGGGCACCATTTCCCCACTGTATAGAGGAAGTAGAGTTTAAGTAATTGACCTGGGTTGTCAGACAATTAAGTGTTGGAGTAAGTACCTAGAACTGTGAGCCCCATGCCTGCCTGTGTTTGACTCTCAGAAGGCACCCATTTCCTATCGCTGGCATGATTTCAGCCAAGCTGGGTGCCCATAGAGTTGGGGTGATGGCTCCACTGGGGGGAGGGGGAGTTTGTCTACCCATTGCCGTTGATGATGGCACACTTTCTTGGTGAGTCCAGACGTTGCCACAGAATCCTTCCTACCCAGCGTTCCAGGCAGCCCCTCGGGGCAAGTGGACTCCTGTTTGCTGTTCCCGCCGTAGCTGGTTCCAGCATGTGGAGGGTGCGCCAGGAATGTTAGGTGTGGGTAGGTTCCCCAGAGCTTTTCACTGTCACCCTTCTCTTCGGCAGCTCAGCTCAGCCTCTGGCTGAGCACTGCTGTCTGTGGCTGGAGGAGCTGTTGTTCCTTAAGTGGCATTAGTGTTTCCTGGAAACCTGGCGTCGCCCTGTGCACTGGGCCAGCTCCTGCCACCTCCCTTCTTGGCTCCTCCGGAGCATGGCGTGACCTGGTTCCCAGTGGGGCACGCCAAGTGATAAATGAGTTTTCTCCACCAGGCTGAGCTCAGGCTTGGCATGGCTTTATGTCCCCGGTGAACGTTTAGGGGAGCAGTGGCCTGGTTCCTCAGACCTTCTGTGCCAGCAAGTCCAGGGCCAGGCTCGCAGAAACGTCTGCCCGTGCCTGGCACCGGGCTTGTTCTGGTTGCTCTGGCCTCCCCATGCTGGGAGTGTTGGGAATGTGCTGTGCATGGTGGCTATGAGGCAAGCCTTTCCCCTCCCCCATCCCCACCTTGCCCTTTATTAAACGAGGCGAGACTTTTCAAATCTCACATTACACACTGCCCTCTCAGCTGCATGCTTTACTTCGGACAGCAAAGGACAGCGGGAGAACACCTCGCCTGAAACAACCTGTCCTACTGAATTTGGGTGCTTCTAGAAGTCACATGGCAGCATTCATTAAGACTAAAAGGAGGAAAAGAAATGTAACAGATTTAGTCATTATTCCTGGGGGTCTGATCTCATAAGTATAAATGTGGAATATTGCTAAAAGTGAGCCTCTAAAAATCACTTAAAGGAAGGTAGTAAGTGGCTACAAATATATGACTATAGGCTTATGGAAAACCCAACTGCCTTAATGACATGAACATGGGTTCTTGTGGGTTGGGATGCCATTTCCAATGACAACATCCTACTTAATTTCACCTGGAGCTGTAGCTAACATCTTACAAGGATGACCAGGATGATGTGTTCTGGAAAACGGCCTGGATGACTTAGCTGGGCTCTAGGGTTGGTAAAGGCCTATGGGTGAGGATGCACATGAAGAGTTCAAAAAGAAGTCATTTTGTTAGCTGGGTGTGGAGAAATAATCCTATGTAATAAAAGCCTAATATGCAATTGTCCCTCACTGGGAGTTGACCAGGGGCAGGCGGCTGGCCACTGCGAGGAGGCCCGCTGCAGTGTGGCAGCAGCAGGGAGGAGGTCCGGCCACCGCTAGACCTACCATGCATGATTCG
>NW_005871062.1:1054346-1071181 GCF_000147115.1 Myotis lucifugus
TCACATAGTCAAGTCCTGGCCGGTGTGGATCAGTTGGTTGGGAGTCATCCTGTGCACCAGGGGTTGCCAGTTCGATTCCTGGTCAAGGGCACATTCCCAGGTTGTGGCTTGATCCCCTGTAAGGGGGTTATAGAAGGCAGCTGATCGACGTACTCTCATTGATGTTTCTCTCTCTCTGGTCCTTCCCCCTTCCTCTCTTTCTAAACTAAATAAACTATTCTTTTTTTTAAAGTATGATTTTATTGATTTTTAAAGAGAGGAAAGGAGAGGGATAGAGAGCTAGAAACAGGGATGAGAGAGGAGCATCATGGCTGTCTCCTGCATGCACCCCTACTGGGGATCGAGCCCGCAACCCTGGCATGTGCCCTGACCGGGAATAGAATTGGTGACCTCTTAGTTCCTGGGTCAACCGCTGAGCCACACCGGCTGGGCTAAATAAACTATTCTTTTAAAAAATCATGTAGTCAAGCTGGTGCAAACCACTCTTTTGAGTCTGTCTCATTGGCCAATTGCCTTCAATATGGGAGTCACCTTATATTCCTGGTTTTCTAGGTTATATGGTAATTCTTTTTGCCGCCTCTGATGTGAGGGCTTTGAAAGGGAGGAGGAACGGAGGGAGGGTGGCATTTTCTCTGCCCCTCTTCCTCTATTTTTCTCTTTTTCCATTGCTCTTGCTTCTTTACGCCTTCCTGGAACTAGACCCTGGGCAGGGCAGGGGCCTCAGAGTGCCAGACTCCGGCCTTGTCCTCAGGAGATCATGGTTTGCAACCTATTTTAGACATTGGGAGGCCTGGGTATTGTGATTCACACTTGCAGTGTCTGTGGTTTGCTTCTTGCTGCATAAAGTGTACTCCATGGAACATATTAATTTACTTGTAAGTAGATTTATTATATGAAATATTCACCGGAGCAGGCTTTACCGTACAGCATTTGGAACTGTGTACTCAGTACAGTCTGTCCTCATAAATCCATTAATGCTGATGGGATGTGATTGTCTCCTGTGAAACTTTGGGTGAGATGGGGGCTTGAGTAGGGGGGGATCTGGCTGCTGAAATCTCTGTGTCTCTTGTCTTGGCTGTGGCAGACCCTGCTCGCTGTGTGTGTGTGTGTGTGTGTGTTTACACATACCCATTCTCTCCTTTTTTAATGAATGCAGAGGCTTCTATTTCTGTGAGAGCCCTCTTGTCAGCTCCAGTTTCTTATAAAATTCTAGGTCCCAGCAGTGGTTTGGAAGTGTAATGAGGCTCACAGGGAAAAGCTGGCTCATGAGTGAAGACTGATCTGCGAGGAGAAGGATTCGGGGACCGTGGAGGGAGGTGGGGGCAGGATGCCAACACTCAGGACTAATAACCCCTGAGCCGGTGCGTTATCTGCCTGTCCCAGGTGGTCCTAGCAGCCACCATAGGAGGTAGGTGTTATCATGTCTGTATTTGAGGCTCAGAGAGGTTTAGTAAGTTGCCCAAAGTGCGGTTCATTTAGTTCAGCAAACCTGTACTGATTCGTGGCCTGCCATGGGGCCAAGGGCCGGGCATAGGACACAAAGCCAGTCACAAGCTTCTGGCCTCAAGGAGTGCCATCAGCGGACAGAGAAGCAGAGCTGCAGAGGAGCCAGACGGAGGTGGAGCTGCCCCCTGTGTGATACAGGGTGCACATGAGGGCGTGATAAGTCATGGGAGGCTGTGCAAAGGCTGGGGTAGGTGTCCAAGCAAGGTTGGAAGACTGGGTAGGAGTTTATCAGGCAGATGGGGGCTGGCAGGAAGGGGTAGGGCTGGGAGAGGGGGCTCCAGACAGTTCGAAGAGCTGGTACAAATATACAAGGACATAGGACACCACACTGTGGTGGGCAGGGTGAGGACTGCTGGATTTAGTTCTGCCCCATCCCTGGAGGAGGGAGGGTGGGAAGGGTGGATAGCCAGAGCCGCTAGTGCAGGGCCTCATGGGCCACTCTTTTTGGACTATAACCGAGGGCCATGAGGAGCCATTGGAGGATGTGAAGCCAAGGAAAGAGAGAAGTGAGTCTGTATGGATAGAAGATTACTCGAGAGGCACACTAGAAGCAGTTGGAGGGGGGCATGGCAGGGGACACCTGTCAGGGTTTGTGATGCCTGTGTAGTCAGGAAGTCACGGGGGTGCAGGCAGGTCCTGGTGGGTGGGAGGAGAGAGATATAATTTGGTATCTGCTGGGAAGCTGTGGAGCTGGCCTGAATTCCCATCTCAGGTTAAGAGGCCACAAAAAAGAAAAAGTCAAAGTATAAGAAAAAAAAAAGCAGTCAGAAAAAGGGTAAAGGAAAGTAGTACATTGGAAATGTCAAGACATTTAACAAAGACTTTTCTAAAGACATAAAAGATTTAAAGGGTTATAGTTGGGGAATGAGGAGGACTAATGCCGTGTAAGTTTCTCTGAGTCTAATAGCATTTTAGGAATTTAAGTAGACCTAAGGACAAAAGCATACACTTAAGTGAGCTCAGATGAAAACAGGTTTCTGGCCAAAAGCAGAACCTAAAGCAGGGAAAAGCAGGCAGGGTGCCTTACCACCACGGCAGCACTCTGAGAGGCTCGACAACCGAAGGCCCGGGGAGTGCAGGCTGGGCAGGGGGCACCATGGAACTGGGCCAGGAAGGGACCTGGGCAGAGCGAATGGCACAGCGCACCCTACCTGCTTGAGAACTTCTCGGGCACCACCCACACCTGTGTGTTCTCCTGCCGGCATGGCCACTGACAACGGACACAGGCCTGTCAGGGGATTCGCGTGACCTCTCCTTCGCTGTTGGCGCCCTGTTCAGGGAGGTCCTTGGCCCTGGGGTCAGTGAGGTGGTGGCTGAGCAGCATGGGGCCACCTCCAGGCTTGTCCTGTTCTGTTGGCTGCCCGGGAAGAGGGAGGTGGAAGGGTCATCAGCAGATCTCTTGTGAGGGGGGAAGGGGAGGAAGGATATCTGGGCTTCTGTCTTGGGCTGCATTTATTGTGCACAGTGGGGTGCTCTAGATGTTGTGGGGAGCATGGAGCAGCAGGGAAAACTTACAAGAAATATGTGAGCAGAGTGCATGGTTACTTGGTGTCTTGGATGAGGCTGGGGCTCCATGAGGGATGGACTTAAATATGGACTAATGTCTAATAAGGAAACCCAGTCATTAGGGTCTTATTAGTACTTTGTCCACTCTGATCACTGGTTCTGCTGATGTCTTCCTCCCCGTTTGGTTGCTGTTAAGGAAAGAAGGTGCATTTATAGTGGGAAGAGCATGGGGCTTGGAAATGGGACCAGTGTTCAAGTTCTGGCTCTGCTACTTATGAGCGAAGTGACCCTGGGCAAGTGTAACCTCTGTGAGCATCTGCTCTCTCGTTTGTAATTGGGAGCTGTGATAGTGATGTCGCCTCACTGAGGTCCCAGGTTGTCATGGGGATCGGTATGTGTACGTGAGAATAAACTGCAGAACTCTGGTGGGCCCTAAATGTTCTGAGCTTATTCCTTATACCCCTCACAGCACCTCCAAAACATAAGGACACTCACGAAGTGCTGATTGGGTCAATGGATGCATTTCCTGTGGCATTAGGCATTTTCCAGGGCCCCTGCCACTGTGCACCCTGTTGGACAGGGGAAGTGGAGCACCTGGCTGGCCTGTGGAATGGGTAGTGGCCACCACGGCCAGCTACTCAGATGTGCTGAGGGCCCTAATTTCAGGACCAGACAGTTGCACATGGTTTTCAGTCACTGGGCACAGAACTACCTTCAGGATGGCCCAGCGTGAAGTTCAGAAACCGAAAGCAGACTGGGGGCTGCTCCCACTCCTGGCCTCGTTCCACTCCTCTTCCCCTACACCCCCCAGGTGCGTGCCTGCACACCCTTCACGCGTGATGTCCCCGTCCCCGTAGCCAGCGTCTGCTGCTTTCCCATTGTTCCCGGTTCCTCAGCTCTCACTTGGGACGCCCTGCTGGTGACCATGGAGAGGCACCGTGTGTCTCCCTCTGTGGCCCACATGGGTGCTGGGCGTCTGGAGCCAGTTTGCTCACTCCTGTGGTTTCCTCCGGCCCTGCTGCAGGTCGTCTTCCACGATGTCGCCGTGCTGACCGACAAGCTCTTCCCCATCGTGGAGGCCATGCAGAAGCACTTCAGCGCCGGCTCCGGGACCTACTACAGCGACTCCATCTTCTTCCTCTCAGTTGCCATGCATCAGATCATGCCCAAAGGTAACCTGGGCCGCGAGCCCCTGGTATTGATGTTTGCCTCTGTTTCCCTGGGCCCAACACCGCCAGTGCCCTGATTGGAGGAGCTCCACAAAGAGAGGGTGAGGGGGCCAGCAATACCCTTTATGTAACAGCTTCCTGCACAGAGAATCAAGGGCGGGGCCCTAGGCTGCATAGCTCCCGCAGTATGAGTGGCGCAGTGTGGTCCAGGGCAGCTGGGCTCCCTGCCCTTGCATGCAACCAGCCTCGGGACTCTGTTCATCTGATAAATGGTAGGTAGGACTTGGTGACCCTCCATCCACATCTGTGATCCTGTTCTTTCTAGTTTGAATCTGTGCTTATCTGACTTCAAAATATCAAATCTAGATGTGAGAGGTGCAAATTATGACTGAATAGGACTTTTTTTGGATACTCTGATACCCAAGTAAAGGATTTACACGGCTTTGGTCTCTCCAGGGCAGAAAAAATGTGGTGTGTGGTAGGTCCACCTTGTGTGGGAGTGCTGGCAGGTTTGGTCATCCTTGGATTAGAAGCCTGGCGGGTATCCTCACTCGAGGGGTGTTCCAGGCTTCTGGATTCTTCTCCTCCAGCTGGTCCTTGATTGATTCTGGAGCCCTAGAGATTGCCCACTTTCTGACCATGGTGAACCATATGACCTGAGCCTTTTAGGGGTGAGAAGGGGAGTTTTGGGGTCATTGCCTAGGGGCCAGCCAGGACACTTGGTGGAGGCCTGCTGCTCTGGCCCAGCTGACCAGAAGTGAAAGGGGTGTCGAGGACACCACAGTTTGAAGGGCCCTGGGAAGCTAGGAATTCAGGAGTTGGAGGTTGAAGCTGGGCTTTGTTGGCGGGTTGTCATACCACAGAGAAATCTAGACTTTGTCTCCACCAGGCAGGCTCCTGCACGACGGAGGCCCCTGGATGTTCTCTTAGCTGCAAGGCCAGGGCTCAGGAGCTTCCCTGAGCAGGGGTCCAAGGAAAGAGGAGACGAGCTCACCACAAGGGCTCGGGGAGAAGAGCAAGCATTTGTGATTCTTCACAGAAACCAGGTGTGGCTCTGCCAGCTCTGGTCCTCTCACCCACCCTTCGAGGTTACAGATGAGAGAGACTGAGGACTTGAGTGGCCTGCCCAGCGTTATACAGCCATTCAAGTGGCAGAGCTGTCTGACGCAGAGGCCTGATTCTGTAAGTAGCAGTTAGTTCCACCCATCAAGTGGGCTGCAGGGGTGTCTCTCTCTGGGCAGGCTGGTGCAGGTGCTCAGGCTGGAGGAAGGTGTGCTCCTGCTCTCCTGGGTTCTGGGTGAGAAAGACAGATACAGATGCTGGTTCTAGTTCTGCCACTAAGTGCTGTGTGCCTTTCGCTGAGCCATTTGCCTTTGGAGGCCTCAGTTTCCCCACCTGTAAATGATGAGGCTGATCTAGTGAGCTGCTTTGATCAGAAGAGTCCAGGGCCACAGGAACCCCCTTGGGGGTTCTGTAGTTTGGGGAGCCAAGAGAGAGCAGTTCTACCTTACCCCACCTCTCCTGTCCCCACCTTCACTCCTAGGAGCCCATGGATTACTGTGTAGTCCAGGCTTTGGAGCAGGATTCTATTTGGTCAAAGAGTTCCATGATTAAACTAGTTTAAAAGTGTCGACTAGATGGACCCTTAGGGTCTGACCAGCCCTGTTGTCCCACAAGCCTGATTTGCTTTGAATGAAATGCTGTGACTGAAGAGTTGACAGGAGTTAGCAGAAGCCTGGGAGGAGGCCTGACCTTCCTTTTCCTCCCTCCCTTGTGCTAGACTCCAGGCCATCTCATGCTTTGAGGCACCAGAGGTAGGGGAAATAGATAATCCTCCTTGTGGATTATTGGGGTGAGAAGATATTTCTGCCTCACTGTGTCAGGGAGGGCCAGGCAGTGAATTGTGAAGTGTGGATGACAAGGCTTAGGGAGCCCCAGGCTGCTGTCCCTCTGTCTCTCTGGCTGTCCTGCCGGGCTTGGGCTCTAGCTCTGCTGGCCATGCCTGGGAGGGATGTCTGCAGGGACAAGGCTTTGGCCAGAGCTTTGCTGGCATGTGGTAGATCAGATCCTTGGTGTCCCTCAAGTGCAGTCCATGCCTCTGGTCCGCAAACGGTGGGGAAGGAGCTGTGTGAGGTGGGCAGCGGGCAGACCCAAATGCCAGTCTTTCCTGGGGTTTTCCAGACGAATGATAATGTGCTGGCAGAGATTCATTTCTACAGCTGCCCAAAGTCTGCTTCCTAAGAAGAGAGTTGTTAGGAGTTACTAAAACCTGACATTCATAAAATGAAACGAGCAGCCCGGAGCTGCCGCAGGCGGGGTTCTGCCGAGCAGTCTGGCTGCGGCACGCACGTGGCTGCGTGCGGACGTCCACACTGAATTCCTGCAGTGTGCCCAGGATGCTTTATTTTCAGGCACCGTTAGTGCCGTCTCAATTTGGTCACAGCTCTTTATTGCTGCCTTTTTTTAAATCATAGAAGTTGCTGTTGTTTTGGGCTTTGTTGATGAGTTTGTTCCTGTGTAATTGGTGCTATTTTGGTTCACAGTGTTCTTTTTCTCCTGGAAAGTGAGAATGGAGCATGGGTGGGTCATAAGCTCGTGGTCCCGCCCAGGAAGGCTGAGTCAGAAAAGCTCTGAGTTATGTCTGAGGAGGTCCCAGCTGGTGTTTGCCCCAGACATCCAGGTTACTTCTCCGTGTCCAGGCCTCTCCTTCCCCCCAGCCTCCATGGCATCAGGATCACCCTTCTGTACTCAGACTACCTCTAAACTATGCTTACTTCTTTTTCTGTTTTAAAAGCAACACGCATTCACAAGAGAAACTCTGAAAACTACATTAAAATAGAAAAACAGTTATCCTTTTACTGCTACATAAACATCATCACTATTCTTAATTATCTTATATTTTCCCAACATGTAGCTTTTTAATAATTTAGGCAGAGTAGGAGTTATATTCTATATTTAAAGCATTTGGAGTGTTTTTAACATATCAAACTATAAAATTGAACCTTCATTTAAACTAAAATATGAAAGGACAGCAGTAAAGCTGTGTCTCATGACATTTTCAGTTCATGTTGCTCATCACCATTTTCTGTGTAATCAGAGTCTTTTGAGCGTTTTTTTTGAATGGTTTCACTGAGTTCATTTTTATCATTTCCCTGTTCTTGGCTACCTAGATAGTTCTATTTTTTTTTCTATGATCATAAATTATACTATGATGAATATCCACATGTGTAAAGATTTTATTTTCTAATTAGGATTATTTCCTTGCAAGAGGGCTGGTGCACAAATTCGTGCATGGGTGGGGCCACCCCTTTCAGGGTAGGGGGACAATCAGAGGCGGGGCTGGCTGGGGGGAGGGGCCAAGGGCAGTTGGCCGGCCAGTCCTGCCCCCTGGTCGAACTCCCGGTTGAACTCCTGGTCGAGGGGAAAATTTGCATATTAGCCTTTTATTATATAGGATAATTCCCCACGGGTGGGATTACTGGGGCAGAGGTGATACTTATAAAGCCCTCCTGTGTCAACTCCCCCAACCTCACTGCTGCCAGCCTACACGAGTGAGGTTCTGTACCTTTCCTAAGCCCACTCATGTCTGACATCTTGGAGGGACCTCAGGCAGCCACATATGAGCTCAGGACAGTTGCTGTTCCCACATGACAGGAAAGGAAGGGAGGAGCTGAGGTCAGGCCATTTCTTTGAGTTTTAGGGAGAGCTGGGCCTCCTGTCTGGGTTTCGGATGCCTTGGCCCAGGCTTATTCTGATGGCCAGGCCTGAATGCCCAGCCTCTCACACCCACACAGCGCCTTGAAGCTTACAAAACCTGGCCCCCTCTCTCCTCTCCTCCCTCGCTGCAGCCCTGAGTCCCCCTCCAAGCAGCGCCACCCAGACCATGTCTGCAGAGTGAGGAGCGAAACGGCCCTGCAGGCGGAACACGCTGGCTCTGCTTTTGGTCAGAGCTCACTTTTCTTTCTGTCGTTTGTTGGAAGGGTCACGTGTGGCTGGCTGGTCCTGCGGCTCACACTTGCCCGTCCGTGTGTCCTTCACAGATGTGCAGCCACTCTCTGCTCCTCACTCACACCCACAGGGCTTTTATCTCCTCCTGCCGCTGGTGTTAGGTTTGTCACCGTTGGAAGCATCTTACGCAATGGAAAAGAAAACATTTCTGCCCAACTGGAGCTGGAGGGAGTGAATAGCAGCTCCGCAGGGACTGCAGCTTCCCTCTCCTGTGTACACAGCTCCGAGGAGCTGTTGGCTCTGGATTACTGACATGGCCATAAAAACAGCCCTTATCAAGACTGGGCCACGATGCCCGGCATATGACTGTGACGGGTTTTCCCTGGGCAGGGAGGGCAGGGAGGGCAGGGGCCCAGACAATCGGCAGTGTGTAAAGCTTGCCGGGAGCCCCTGGAGACGTTCCTGTAAGGCTTCTGTCCTGTAAGATATCCCGGCCAGGGGTCTGGTGTTTGTGTAACATGGTGCTGGCCATTCTGGTGTCTCAGGGATGTTTGCTGGGTTGCTGCTTCATGGACTTGTGGTGGGGGGTGGGTGGCATGGTCTAGCAATTAGGCAGGATGTCATGAAGACCACAAGAGAAGCCACACGATGCTGAGGGTTTCAGAAGAGGATGAGTTACAGGCATTGGTCCAGAAGGAGGGGGACTTCATGGAGGAGGTGATACCAAAGCTTTGAAGGGCGGGTTAAGTTGCGTTGTATGCTGTTCGGCAATTGGGAAGAGTTGTGTATGTTTGGGAAATAGCAGACAGAGTAGGGTACATGGTGGGAAGCAGTGGGAGAGAAGATGGTTAAGGGAGGTTAGCATGTACTGTGCAAGCTTGGATGCCAGGCTGAGGGCTACCCTCAGACACAGGAGACAAGGCATTTTGGCAGGGAGGAACCTGACCAGATCCATGCTTTAGGGAAGTTGATGTGTCTGAGATTGGGAGTGGATCTCAGGGGAGATGTTGGGGTCCAGCTGCATACCTTTTTTAAAAGTCTGCTGAGGCAGGAATTATGGGCAGGCTGACTCGCTGGCCTCAAGCAGCAGCTAATCTAGTATGTGCATGTGCACGTGTGTGCACATACATGCTTAAGAGAGCTTTAGTGTCTGCTGAGACCTGACAGGCATTCCCAGCTCTTGCACAGCCTCCCTCTTTTCGTGAGAACACAGGGACTACAAAGGTCATTACACTGGCTGCTGCAGGAATGGTTATGAACTAGCTTGTAGCTTTTAGCAACTCTGTGGGTTCAGAAAAGAGGAAATGAAGTTTTGAGAGTAGGCAGAGCTACAATTATGGGTCATGAACTCCTGTAGAACCAAATGCAAATAATCCTACCATGGAATCACTTGCCTGTCAGTCCTTTGCACTTTAGTATGAATTAACCCCATCTGATTGCCGTCCTCTGAACACTGAATTGAGATAGATACCCAGAGATGAGTAGTATGTTTGTTGGGTAGATAAATGAGGTTGAGGGAAAGGTTGAAAGAAGGAAGAAAAAGTATTTTGGAACCTGGTGTACTCTGGGGCTTTTGGAGATAGGCTCATGCTTGCCTTAACAACCTCTGAGTCTAGGCAGATGGGAGTAGGGAAGAGAGAGGCTGACTACCTGATTCAGACCTTGTTGAGGTCTGATTCCTAGAAAGGGTGAGGAAATGCTGTTTCTCTCTCTAGTACTTTCCTTCCTGCACCCCATGAGTCTTGTCCCTGGGCCCTAGAACCCACACCTGGGCAGTAGAGCTAGGCTTTAGCCACAGTTTGCATCACCTTGGCTTCTGTAGGCCAGCCTGGGTACCTGACTGTTTTATCATGGTTTCTGTTGGTGTGGGGGCTATAGAAATTGCAGTTGATTGACTTCCTGATGAGCTTTGGACAAAACCAGCTCCGTATTAGATAGGTAGTGCGTATACCTTGGGCCCCATTGGGGTCTGGGGCAGCCACTTGCTCTGGTCTGTGTCCAGGATCATGTGTCCAGGTGTCCTATGTTTCTGTTGGTTTCCCTCCCCACTGGCTGAGGAGTGAAGTTCTGCACATTATCCTGCACACATGCTACACAGAGGAGGGAGGGCACAAGCGTGGCAGCCTCTCCTGGCACAGCCTGTGGTCGGGGGAGTGGCACTTGAGACTCAGGACCGTGTGTGTGCCTGGGAGCGTGCAGGGAGGTGACCCTTGGGATGAGTGGACTGTCACTCTGACTGGGGCATGCTGAGGAGGGGGGTTTGAGATGAGGAGGAGGGGGTTCTCAGCCTTTCTAGGGATAAAATGTCCATCAGTTGCACACCCTCATCTTTGTGGAGGGCTTTCATGTTCATAGAGTGGACACAGCAGACACCATGTTCCCATTTTAAGACAAGGGAATTGAGGCATAGAGAGACTTTCCGAGGGTCACAGAGCCTGAGCAAGGACAGGACCAAGGCTCCCTGACTCCCAGCCAGTGCACACCCAGGACGCCCCTACACTTTCCTGACCTGGGCCATGCCATGTTGCCATTTTCATCACATCATATCAATGACACATCACATCAAGGCTACATGATTCATCACCATGGATGCTGACCTCGATCACCTGGCTGCGGTAGTGTTTGTCCGATTTCTCCACTATGAAGTTACTCTTATTTCCCCTTCCCATGCTCCAAGAACGTGAATGGTCACTTTTCAGAAGATATGTATCTACTGCTTGGGCCTCATCTGGCACATCCTGCTGGTGGTGACCGCTGTCCCCTTGCTGTGCCACCAGCCACGGTCTGTGGGAGCCCAGAGATTTTGAAAGGCTGCTTCACGCTTCCAGAAGGTTGGCCCCGTTCTACTGCGTGGCTCAGTTGATGATCATGTTGAGCTTTCCTTGACTTCCAGGCCCAGTATCTAAAGGAGCACAGAGCCAGGCAGGTCTGAAGCAGGCCAAAGGGAATGTTAGGTAGATAATAGGGAATAGGAGTTCAGACGCTGGGTCAGGCAGAGCTGGGTGCAAATCCCATCTCTGTGACTCATTAGCTTTGTGACCACGGGAAGTCACTTAAAAGTGACCGAATGTGTAGTGGTCTGGGTTCATGGCAGCCCCATCACTGACCTGCTGCGTCTCTGGCCAAGTTACCAAGCCCGTCTGTACTTGGTTTTTCCATCTGTAGAATGGAGATAACAGTTCACACCTCATGGGTTATGATGAGAATTAAATGAGTTAGCATTTGTGACAGGCTTAGAACAGTGCCTGAATATGGTGGAGCATTAGCTTGTCTCCTCTGTGGATCTCAGTTTCCTTATCTGTAAAATGGGGATGATACAGTACTTAATTTAGAAGATTGAGGAGATGATACCTGTAACAGCCCCAGCACTGTGCCTGGCACATGGAGGATGCTCAGTAATTGTTAGCTGTTTGGGTGGCGATGATGCGCCACGCCTCTAAACACAACGCCGGAGGGTGTGGGACTGGAGTTATTTTCAGATTCTTAGACCACGCACTGCCTTTTGGAAAGAGCTTCTGTTATGGGATAAGGAGCTGTTCTGATGATCCTGGGCAAGTCATGTCACCTCTTGTCCCCCAGGTGAGGATTGCCATCTCTGACCTACTCTTCCTCTCAGAATCACTGTGAACTAGAAAATGGACTGATGTAGCTAAAAATGCTTCATCATCCTCAACCCCCCCCAAAACACCTTTTCTACCAGCTCCCCAGGTTCCCGGGTGCCTGAAATCTACAGTCACAGCACATTGTGGTTACCACCGCCATCAGCCCCATCCTGCTCCTGTTTTCATGTGTAAAAAGACCCAGGCAAATGCAAAATGTTGTAAATTCCCCCAAAATGTAGGACTTTGGGCCTGAGCCTCCTGTGCTCTGGGGTCATCTTCTCGAAGCCTAGTGTGACGCTTGCTGTTGTAGAAAAGAATGACAAAGCCAACTGGGGATGAACAAAGGTGAGGGTAGCTTTGCCCTTCTCCTGGCATCATGGGTGCCATCAACCCTGAGCCTCTGGCCCTGGGGCCTTGCTGTCCTGAGGCTGGAGGCAGATGCTGGACTCATGAGAGGACAGTCTTGGGTCCACGTTGGGTCAGTGGCGCTGGATGGAAAGGCTGGTGTGAATTTCTGGTAATTGATGTGCAGTGCATCTTGCTGAGGTTCGCAGGCCCACATGAGAAAGACTGGAGGCAGGGCCAGAAAGCCTGCAGGCTGGGGACAAGATCAAAATGAAGATCCAGACGGACAGTCCTCATTTATGCATTCGCTCATTCATGTTTCGAAACTCCGAGGTCAGTGTGCAGTCTTTTACAGAAACTCTTCAAAGTTCCATCTTTTTTTCCCCCCCTCTCAAGTGAAATGTGACAAATGTAGTAAAAGCCATATTCAGTTTGGATTCCTTTGTTCTGTACTTTTTGTATTTTTATTCATTACCAGGCAAGGTCTTTAATGTTCTCTCCTGTTCTTTCATAGCTGTTTCATAAAACACAGCAGGCTTTTGAGGCTGGACCTTCATAACGTTGTTCGATTGAAACCAAGTCAGGAAACTCATTTGTGATCAGTGTTTGGTTACCCATCAGTGAGGCAGACGTGCATCTGCTGGGGGGTTCCTGCCGAGGGATGAACGTGCGTTCCGGAGCCTGATTGTGGTGGAGAAGGGTTAGGGTCCTGGGAGAGGGGCACCGCTGTCTTCTCTCTCCTTTACCCCTCGTGCTTCCTTGGGCTGGAGGAGAGGTCCTGTGGAGATGGGGCCTAAGCTGCGTTCCCCAGCCTGGTTTGCTAGAGTTCCGTGTTGCACCCCAACCAATAATGAAGTGGTCCTTGACTTGCCCACTTGCTCTTGCCCTGTGTGCATGAATGTCTCAGAACCTCCTCAGGAGCAGGGGTCCCTGGGCTGTCTCTGAGTTCTTCGGCCATAATAACATCTAGTTCTGCCTTCCCGCCTCCTAACTCCCAACAGAGACTGTGGGTGATCAGCCTAACTCCCCTGAGCCCCGATGCTTTGTTTGGACGATGGGAGTCACAGGTGTACAAATGTCACAGAGTGGGGTGAGGACGATGGAGATCGTGTGGGAAGAATCACAGTGCCTGGTGCGGAGGGACGCTCAGTGTTAGATGTCCTTCGTGCTTTTCCTCTTGAGGGTCAAGTGTGTATCAGCAAACCTAAAGCTCCTGTAAGGACTGAAGCAACAATATGTTTAACTTTGTTTAACCCAGCATTTCTCAGATAGTACTCATCACAGAACACCATCTTTCTGAGGAGGATCCACTCACATTCTAAGTTGGAGTTTCACAGAACTCACTAAGAAATGCTGCCCTACAATAAGTAATACACGAACAACGCGTGTGTAGTGCTCTCTGTGGTGGGTGGGGTAGGGGCAGGAAGCCTCAGCCTTCAGAGGAACGCCCTTCCTCTTCTCCCTGCTGCTCAGCCAGTGGAGCCTGTCACGGGTGTGGCATTTTAATTACTCACTTGCTGTGCTGCTTATCCCAGGACTGCTTTCTGAGTAGACAGTAACCTTGGGTATGCCCGAAGACGTTTGCCTCAGACGCAGAAGCACGTGGAAGACTTTCCTGGATCTTGAACTGTGGTGGGACCCCGGGCACAGAGTTGTTTCAAAGGAGGGAGATGCATGTCTGAGCCACTGCAAGCAGAATACCCTTGAGGCACTGACAGACGAGTGGTTTCAGAGGAGGGTGACCGGCGGGCAGCCGAGGGATCGAGGGATCCTGAGATCCACTCTTGAGGGCACTGGGCCTACACACTGGAGACGACTCACTGCTTCTGAAGGGCTGTCCTGGGAAAGAGGAAGCAGCTTCTGTATGAGTCCGAAAGGCCCTGCCAGGTGCAGCTGACTAGAATTTCTAACTCAGTTACCACCTTTCTGGGAGTCCATGGGCAAGCCCCTCCCTGCCCAGGTGGCCAGTCCTCACCTATAGACTGAGGGGTTAGATACAATCTGGGGTGCAGACTGGCCGCCGACGGCCATTGACCACATTCTGCGTGGCCACTGTATTATCCTTACTGGCAGCGTACCTGGGTACTTCCTGGTCTAGTCTCACAGCCTTGGCTTCCATGTCTCTATGTCCTTGCAGTGTCCCTCTGGGCCTCACATCCTCTTTAAAGCTGTGATGCTCAGCTCAATTCCCACCCAGCTCTCCCTCACTCACCCCACTCTTCCCGCTCCTTCCTCCTGGACCGCTCCTCCCACAGATATCTCCATGGCTTGTTCCCTCACCTCCTTTAGACCCTTGTTCAGATGTCACCTCCTCGGGCGGCATCCCTACCCTCCTGTGTAAAATTGTACTCGTCTCCTCTGGAGCGGCCGTGACCCTTCCCCTGCTTTATTTTTCTTCATAGTCCTCACCACCATCTGATAGGGAATGTATTTTACTTTTTTTCTTCCTTTTTAAAAAAAATATATTTTATTGATTTTTTACAGAGAGGAAGGGAGAGGGATAGAGAGTTAGAAACATTGATGAGAGAGAAACATCGATCAGCTGCCTCCTGCACGCCCCCTACTGGGGATGTGCCCGCAACCGAGGTACATGCCCCTGACTGGAATTCAACCTGGGAACCTTCAGTCCCCAGGCCGACGCTCTATCCACTGAGCCAAACCTGTTAGGGATGTATTTTACTTTTTTGTCATTGTCTCCTCCACACAAATGGAGGCTCCATGAGGGCAGGAAGTTTTATGCATTTGTCCAGCTAGGCCAGTGGTCGGCAAACCGCGGCTCGCAAGCCACATGCGGCTCTTTGGCCCCTTGAGTGTGGCTCTTCCACAAAATACCAACTTCTGTGCACGGGCCATGAAGTTTGAATCTCACTATACGTGCACGCCCGCACGTGGTATTTTGTGGAAGAGCCACACTCAAGGGGCCAAAGAGCTGCATGTGGCTCTCGAGCCGCAGTTTGCCGACCACGGAGCTAGGCACATAGGCATTCAATAAATATTTCTCAAGTGAATGAAATGAATACATTTTTGTTAGGTGTGTGTCTTGAACTGTTCTATTTTGGGGGTGACCTCATCAGTTTTTCTTAAGCCCATTTGGAACTGACTGGATGAACCTGCAGCTTCTGTTTGCATAGAAACTGGATGTTCCTTGTGGGTTAGTCACAGACAGGAGTTTGCATTTTCTGGACAACCATGTCTTGATGGGCCCTTCAAGCCTGGAGGAAGCGCAGCGGATTCTGATTTCCTGGTGCAGCAGACGATGCCCCGGCTGCCAGCGCTCAGCCTGGCAAGAGGTGCAGGAGTCCTTGTGTGGGGGAAAGCAAAAGGCAAAAGAGATATTCAGGAACGGGCCTGAGTGAAAACATCTGAGCAAATTCTGAACCGAGGCTATGAACACGTGTCCTGTGATTTCAGGGAAAGCTATTTTCTGGCCGCTCCTATGGAGCAAATTTGAGGCATTTGGGTCCTTTTATTCTGAAGAGGAACGGCTGTCAGAAAATGCTAAGAATTGTACCATGATGGAGACCACTTTCTGCTAACTTCATGCTAGAACAGGGGTGGGCAAACTTTTTGACTCGAGGGCCACAATGGGTTCTTAAACTGGACCGGAGGGCCGGAACAAAAGCATGGATGGAGTGTTTGTGTGAACTAATATAAATTCAAAGTAAACATCATTACATAAAAGGGTACGTTTTGTTTTTTTTTTAGTTTTATTCATTTCAAACGGGCCGGATCCGGCCTGCGGGCCGTAGTTTGCCCACGGCTGTGCTAGAAGCTCTTTGTAAGCTAATGAAAATGATTGGGGAAAACCTTAACTTTTTATAAAATTGGTTGAACAGTAATGTCTTTCGCTGTGTTTCCCTCTATTAGATTCTGTCATTTAACTTTCCAGGATCCTCCTTGAAATTCTTGGCTCCCAGCAAAGGCATCAGCCAGCCTTTATTACTGTCAGGAGGCCAAGCAGCATTTATTCTAGGCATCTCCTTACTGTAGAGGGCCTGCCGATCTTCCGCCGTGCACAGGGCACTAGGGGAGGTGTTGCTGCCCTGCCCTTGGGGAGCTCGCCTTCTGGTTGGGAAGGAGCCCAGGCGAGTGGGTGTTCACATAGCCAGGGGTTCTGAGGTCAGGGGAGCAGCAGTAGCGCTGGGCCTGGACTTAGGGAGGTTGGGTGGGATTGTTTGCTGGGGAATGGGCCAGGTACTGCCGGTTCTGTCGGAGTTCAGAGGGGAAGTTCAGAGGCAGGTTTGTGCCAGGCCTTGAAGGGTGAGGGGCTAAGGGTGGGGCAGGGGGAGAAGGGCAGGTGTTCTGGGTAAGAGATGTGCCTAGGTCTCAGCCTGGGCAGGGGCCAGCATGCCATATGGCGCGCTGCAGATGCTTCAGATCCCACATCCATCAGTTCAGTAAGCACCTCTGGGGTGGACATTAAATGTGCATCTTCTTTTGTCTCTGCCAACCGACAGGAGAACACTTAATTTCTCCACTCAGGCCATGTGTGCAGTCGCTGATGACCCGACCCTCTCAGTTCACCATCTTGGATTGAATCTTGGGCCTGTTCTTCCCTTCCCTTTCCTCCCCTCCCCTCCCCTCCCTTTCCCTTCCCCTCCCCTCCCCTCCCTTTCCCTTCCCCCCTTTTCCTTTTCTCTTTTCCCTTGCCTTTTATTTGTCTTTTACTTTACCCTCACCTTCCCTCTTCCCCCTCCCCTCCCCCCTCCTCTCTGCTTCTCTTCCCTTCCTTTCCCTTCCGTTTCCTCTCCCCCCCCCC
>NW_005871062.1:1071281-1084389 GCF_000147115.1 Myotis lucifugus
TTTTTTTTTCTTTTTATTCTATAGCGTATAAGAGCCCTCGCGCTCTGCATAAAATTCTATAATATCTTTCTCCTCCCCCCCCCCCCACACCCAACGATTTTTTTTTTTTTTTTATCTTTATTTGCTATTTATTAACTTTCCTCATTTTCCTCTGGCTTGTCTCATCCCCCTAACTTTGCGGCAAAGCGCATATCGTTATCACCTTCATCTTTTCTAGTGGGGAGGTAGTTCATTGCTCCGCACCACTCGCTCTTCCCCCTATCCTTCCCCCCTCTTCTCGGCTTCTTATCCCCTTCTTTTAACCTACTTTTTATTTTCCCCCCCCCCCTCCCCCCCCTCCACACACAAACTTACTCTGGCTTCTGGACATGCCAGAGAGATCTGCAAGGATCGTGTTCAAAGCCTCACTTCCTTATGCTGGGCCTGCTCCCCACACCATCCTGCTCTCCAGCCACAGTGGCTGCCTGAAATTGTTCTGGCCGAATGCATGCTCTGCATTTCTGCTTCCTGGGGTTGCTGGGCTCTTCCTTTGGCCCGGAAGGCCTTCCCCAAGTCCCTAATCATTGGCTCTGCCTATCGGAAGGCCCCCAGAGGTCAGGCTCTCCAAGTGGCCAGTGTAGCAGGGCTGCCTCTGCTGGATGGTTGGGGGTGCGGAAACCCCTTCGAAAACTAAGTCAGGCATGCCGTGAAAGCCCTTGGGGTGGGGTGGGCGGAGGGTGATCCCCGTGATGTATGGATAAGAACTCTCAGCAGCGCAGTAATTCCGAGAAGTCAATAGAATCAGACACGTGGGTGTTGAGTTCTGATGATAAAATGCTGTTTTAGAGCTGCCTGTTCCCCAGGGAGTTACCACAGGTCTCATTTGCCTTAAACCTCAGCTATTCTGCTTCCTCTTTCTCTCATGCTAGTTCTTGCTTTGGTTTAGCACTGACTTCTTAATGAGGTTTAGCTGGTTTCTATCCTAATCTCACTCTTCCTAAGAGGTGGATGTGCGTGTGGGGTACAGCAGATGATGTTTTCCCTTCTCATTGAGTAGGGGGAGTCAAGTACAATATTGATGTATTGCTTAAAGCATCAGCTATCACATTAGGTTTGCCCATTATAGTGGTTAATCACAGAGCTGTGTAGTTTGGGGAACTAACAGTGCCTGGGACAGGAGTGAACTTCTGACCGTGAGCTGATTTGGTGACTGACCTCAAGTAATCGCCCTCGTGCAAGCTTTCTGATGCGGCGTCCCAGCCACCCCCCCCCCCCCCCCCACATGACCTCCCAGGACTCCAGATGCTCTCCTTCCCTTCTTTCCCTTCTCCCTTTCTTGTGATAAAGTGAGACTCATGCCAGTCAACACAAGGAAAGAGGGGTTATTATGGGAGGGGCTAAACGAGAGAGTTCAGACCTGGGGCAGCTCTGTGGTCTGTTTTGGTGGTTCTTTTTCTTTCCATCTCTCTGATGGTGTCTTTGTTTCCGTCTACACTTCTCCATTTCCTTCTCTCTACAACTGCTTTTAAAAATAGTGTTTTTTCTGTTCTCACAGAACTAAAGCTTACATGTGGCTTTGATTTGTGATGACTTCCCCAAAACAGGCTTCATCTCTTGTTATTTCCCATTTCGGATCCTGATTGAGAATCTTCTGTTCATTTCACAGGCTCTAAATTGTTGACCTTTTGGATTGTTGATCCAGTCAGCTGGGACCAGAGCAGGTGGGGCCATGTGGCACCAAACCTGGCCAGGTGGGCCTGCCTCTTCAGCGAGGGTGTGGGAGGTGAACAGACATGTCACTGCCGCTGTCAGATATAGAGGAACCATCAGCAGGGGTGGGCAGGGGAAAGACATGGGTCATGACTTCATTTGCTTGTGGGGGAATGAGAAATTCCCCTCATACAGATACCATCTACCTTGGGGTGTATGGTAGGCAGCCTCTAGGACAGTGGTTCTCAACCTTGGCTGCACATGAGAATCACCTGGGAATCTTTTTAAAATCCTGATTTCTGGGGCCTTATCCTCCGGAAATTGTTTCTTTGTTACTAATGTTGTGGCCCCACCCCATAACAAAGAAACAGAATTTCCGGAGGATGAGGCCCAGAAATCAGGATTTTAAAAAGATTCCCAGGTGATTCTAATGTGCAGCCAAGGTTGAGAACCACTGCTCTAGGAGGCGCCCAAGGATCCCCACACCTGGTGTTCGTGCTTTTCACGTGAGTGTCGGCTGGGCTTACTGACCTGCCTCTAGTGAATAGAATGTGGTAAATGTTATGACTCAGCACTTCTGAGATTTATGTTATCAGAGACGGTGGCTCCCCTCTTGGATTCCTCCTTTCTCTCTCTGAGACCTTGCTCTGGAGGGAGGCAGCCAGCTGCCAGGTTACGAGCTCCCCTGTGGAGAGGCTGCATGGAAGGGAGGTGATAGCTCTGGCCGATAGCCAGGAGGATCTGAGGCCCACCACCAGCCGCATGAGCGAACTGTGGACACGATCCAGCTCAGCTGTGCCGGAATTGTCTCAAGCTGAGAGAGAATGAATGTTTGTTGTTTTCAGTGGCTGAGCCTTGGGTTACCTTGTTATGCAGCACAAGATAACTGATATAGGGGGTGTAAGCAGAGCTGTGGGAATGCAAAGGGGGGTGCACCTTTGGCTAAGGACTTTGGGGAAGGCTTTGAGAAGAATGTGGCATTTGAGTGAGGCCTGCCTTATTTTTCATAGAGTGGTCTCCTGTACAGGGTGGGCCATCTGGCAATTCTATTTTCCAAGGTGGATCAGAGTCACAACGATTATTTTGAGGGGCTTTGGATAAAACCTCAGTTTCTCTTTCCCAAAGTGGTGGTGGGAACCCTGAGCCAATGGCTGAGGGAACAGCCTGTGCTGGTTAGATCTGGATTCTGCCTCTGGTCCTGCTGATGGGGCCTCTTCTGTGGGCTGCTTGTTCCTGGCCCACACTAGTAGCATCCGCATATCCCAGCTCTGCATTCATTGTGCAGATTAATTTCAGTCCCCGGTAATGTAGTTGATCAAAATTTATATTCAAGCAGCAAGCCAATATCAGCTGATTTTTTAGGGAGATTTGTTTTTTCCAGTGTGCTTGGCAAAATGCCTACCAGTATTTACTCATTAACTTGAGACTTGGTTTTTCCCCTCCCACCCGAGGAATCTGCAGCTTTTCAGGCATTTTCTGTAGTGATCAATGTTCTCACTGGGGAGGGAGGGGTATTTTGCTCTCTGCGATGGAAGAGACCTTCGTTGAATTGGCCATGACCTTGCCAACACCATGAAGCTTCTCTCAGATGACGGGGGTGTTCGTGTTTAAAGGTTTTTATTATGTATTGCATAATGGTTCAGAGCACTGGAAAAACACTGCCGGGCTTGAATGCAGCTCTGCCACTTAATAACTGAAAATGATATCTGCTTGTGAAGATTAATTGAGTTAATATACGTAACTTGCCTAGATGATGCCTGGCACATAATAAGTGTTATGTAAGTGCTTGCTATGACTGCTCTTGTTAGGGTGGCTTTGGTTGGGGCATCCCTACAGCCCAGCTCCCCTGACACCCAGGCCCTTGACTCTCTATATTCGATCACCGTTTCTTACTGTGGAGTCAACGTGGCTGAGAACAACTTCTTCAGGCACTTGGCCTTCCCAGGATGAAATGCTTGGGCAGGTTGCTCCTAATTGTCTCTTTTCTAAAACTCCGGGGGAATAGGAAGACAATTTTACATTGCATGACTCCTCTCTTTGAGCCTACTTTCTACTCAGAGTTACTCATCCTTTTTATGAATCACCGGTGCCAGTTCTTGCCTCCTTCGTTTGTATCTCTCCCTTCCCAAGTGTACTTCTGGGATCTTTTCCTCAACAATTGCTCCTAGTCAGGGAATGCCATTAACTTGTTATAATCCAAGCCAGACAGAATTGGGGGAGCCTGGCATACACCGTATATCTCCAAGTCCCAGTTGTATGGTTATTGGATTACCTGCCATTATGAATTAGTCTGACTTTATGGATGAGGGAGAGCTGAGGGTGAAGCCTGTGATGAGCACATGAGCAGGTTGGCGCCTCTTTCCAACTTGCAAGGAAGGTGGTGGGTGGGTGGGGGCCAGTGTAAGCTCCCCTTCAGCCTTCTGCCCGCAGAGCCTTCGGGGGAAGCCTCTGGGTTTGCTTTTCTCTAAGGTCCTGGTGCGGGTTAGGGGAGTGTGTGAGGCCAAGTGAGCAGAGCCTTTCTCGAGAGGGAGAGTGGTCACGCGTGTCAAGTGCTGATGGGTAAGTAAGATGAGGGCTGGAGGTCATCCGTGACCTTGACGAGAAGCTTCACTGGAGCAGTGACAAGTGTGAGCCTGAGTGGATATATAATCATTTCCCTTTTTTTTTTTATAGGACATTTAATTAGTTTAGATTGTTTCAGTTTTTGTCATTTTAGATTATGATGCTTGAGAACATTTCAGGTACATAGTTTTTCTTTCCGAATATTATTTCCCACGGATAATCATCACAGGAAGATTACTGGACCAAAGGATTAAACCATTTAAAAAATTATGCCACTGATATTGGACTCCCAGTCTGTCTTTTGCAGATGCTCTAAAACAATTTGAAAGAGCATTGCATTTTTGTTGTAAATAAATATCCCAGATAAAAATACAGACTGGCTGCTATTGTTTTGAATTAAAGCTAATTGAGCTGTGAAAACTCATTGCCAATTCAGTAACAGGAGGCACAGAAAATAATTGCCTTGATGCATATTGATTTTTTTTCAACCCAAGGTGGTTATGCTGTGAGCAGTTGGCCAACCCTGGCTTTTTTTAAAAGGACGTAACAGTCCCAAAGCAAAGGATTTCCATCTGCTAGCTCCTCTGCCTGCCTTCAAATGTGCTGCTTTTCTTAAAATTCCCATGAAGTGACAATTAATGACTTAAAATTATAGTTGACTTAGTCTCATCTCATCTAATAGTCCTCATTATTTTGGTATTTGAGATCCTGCAAAGCATCCTCCTATATAATAAAAGCCTAATATGCAAATTGTCCCCTCAACCAGGAGTTCGACCGCTCACTATGATGTGCGCTGACCCCCAGGGGGTGGCGCGGAACATGGCGGGTGTCGGCGATGTGGTGCTGGCAGTGGGCGGCAGTGGAGGCGCTGCTGGCTCCAATGGGCCCCGAGAGTGGGACTGTGGCGAGATGGTGGAGCAGGTGTGCAAGGAACACCAGGCCGAGGCAGGTGTGAGTGGGGCCCAGTCGCCCCGCCGATCACCCCACAGATGGTGACCAGCGGTGGCGGCAGGGGGTGGGGCTGCCACCCAGCTCCCAGGCACTGAGGGAGCCAGGCAGGGGCCTGGTGACTCAGGTGGAGGGGGGTATGTGGGGGCCCAGGGGCCCAGGTACTGCCCAGGGCCCAGAGGTCAGCTGGGACCTGCCTTTCCACTCCAAATGCTCATGCTTTGATCACCTGCCAGGCCTAGGGACTGCAACCATGCACAAATTTCATGCACCAGGCCTCTAGTTTTATAATAATCCCCTTTTTCCTATCTGATGTGACTCTTATATTTTGTTTTTTTAAGATAGTGGTGCAATTACAACAAAATTCTAAGCAAGTTATTCATTCAGTTTTAAAAGGTGAACACAGAGGCCTCATCCATCCCTCTTGTTTGCATCCCAGGCCTGGCTCATCTCTGTGGTCTCTCACTCTGGGTTTTTTCCCTAGAATGTGTTGCTGAAAGAATGAAGGAGGAGTCTTCAGACCTCTGTTGCCCCAGGGGGAGTTTTTATATCTGTCAGGTTGCTGGTCCAGTGGTCGGGCTGTGGGATGGAAAGGAAGCCAGGGCCCCTGTGTGCTGTGGGGGAGCAGGGCAGGGTGAGTGGCATGAGATTAGGAGCACCTAACCCTCCTGCCAGCGGCCTCTGAGGGGTTGCTAGGCCGGTGTTCAGATCTAGAGCTGTGCTGCTTGATAAGGTAGCCACTGGCCACAGGTGGCCTTTTAAATTCAAATTAATTAAAAGTAAATAAGGTTGAAAATTCACTTCCTTGATCACAGTAGCCATTTTTCAAGCGATCAATAGCCAAATGTGATTAGTAGCTACTGCACTGAACAGCACAGATATGGAACGTTTCCATCATTGCAGAAAGGCCTATGGGGAGCGCTGCTGAAGAGGGCCTGGCAGCCTCCTGTGCTCCGGTAGGCCAGCATTTAGAGGACTTCCTCATGGAAGTTCCTCCTCAGCCTCTTGTGCAGGGAATGGGGTTCAGCTACCTGAAGAAGGGAAGTTGCTGGCGATCTGGGAAAGCAGGCTGCGGCCTTGAGCTGGAAGGAGCAGCAGTGCCAGGCAAGGAAACTGAGGCAGAATCCCCCACACACACTGGGTCAGCCCAGTGAGGAGAAGGGGGATGTAACTTGGAGGCCAAGATGAAGCCCAGGCTCACGGAAGCATCCTGGATACCTTAACCACGGCGGCAGCGGCACCAGGACTGTGTGCAGACCCCTGCAGCTGTGGCTGCCCGAGGGATTGAGCTTACCAGGAGAGGCTACATCTGGGTACAGGGAAGGCAAGGTTCCGAGAACAGCTCTGCCCCGCCCCGGGAGCAGTTCCAGAGAGCTATGTGAGCAGAGTTGGTAGGGTGGGCAGAAGGGGCACACTTCAAGAACTGAGGGACCAGGTACAAAAGGCTTGTCACTCATGAATCTTTTTTATTTACAACCCACTAGGACTGGCCTTTCCCCCAGCATTGGATGGTTCCAAGAACAACGGAACAAATAAGAAAAAGATAGCCTTTTCTTTTTTTAAGCTGAAAGAGGCTCTATCCAATGGAAGAAATGGGGCCACTTCTCAGTGGGACTTCTTACAGGAACAATTCTGGCTGCTGGGGAGCTTCCTGGGAAGGAGTCTACAATGCCACCCTAGAGGGCCCAGGACCATCTTCTCACAGCACTTCCAGGCATGCCTGTCCCCTTAATAATAACAATGACATTCACAGGGATGGTAGTAATAATAATGATAATAGTTAATGTTGGCATACTGCTTACTAAGACCCACACACTGTTCTAAGTGACTTATACAAAGTCATTGAATAGAGCATTTATGAGAACAGTAGCAAAGTTTATTATTAGTGGGTTCCCAGTGGGAAAATCTGACACCATGGCATGTAATAACATCAACAACCACAGTTGTCTAATTTACCATATTTTATGGCTTAAAAATAATTTTTACATAAATTGTGCCCCCGCCCCCCAAACAGCTTTGTTGAGATACAATTTACATCCATAAAAATTCACTCACTGTAAATGCACAATTCAGTGATTTTGGTAAATTTATAGTCATGAAACTATCACCACAATCTAGTTCTAGAACCTTTCTATCATTCCTAAAAGTTGCCTTGTGCTTATTTGCAGTTAATTCCTGCTCCTACCCTTAGCCATAGGTAATCACTGATCTACTTTTATTTTCCTATAAATTTTATGTGAATTTTATATGAATAGAATCATACAATATGTAATCTTTAGCATCTGAATTCTTTACTTAGAATAACATTTTTGAGGTCCATCCATGTTGTAGCATGTATCGACATAGTTCATTCCTTTTAGTTGTTGAGTAGTAGTCCCCTGTATAGATATACCACATTTTGTTCACATATTCATGAGTTGGTGGGCATTTGTTTTGTTTCCAGTTTGATATTACCTATATACTAGAGGCCTGATGCATGAAATTCATGCAAGAGTAGGCCTTCCTTCCCTCAGCTGCCAGCACTGGCTTCCCTCTGGCACCCGGGACCTGGGCTTCCCTTGCAGCCCTGGCTTCATCTGGAAGGATGTCTGGTCTAATTAGCGTATTACGCTTTTATTATGATGATTTATTACATGTGTATAATAATCCCAGTAATTGTGTTGTAATTTTTGCTTCATGCAATTTTGTTTTGTAAAAAGTTAAGAGAAGAAATGAGAAAATATAGTCTTTTATATTAACACATGTGTTTAACATTTCTGGTACTCTTCATTTTTTCCTGTGGATTCAGATTACCATCTGGCGTCATTTCCTTTCCGCCGAAGGACTTCCTTAAGTATTTCTTACATGGCTAGTCTGTGAACGATGAGTTCTCTGTGTCTTTCTTTATCCGGAAATGTCTTTATTTTGTTTACACTTTAGCAGAATTGTTTTGTTAGCTATAGAATTCTTGGTCGATAGTTTTCGTTCAATACTTCAAACATGTCATCCCAGTGCCTTCTGGCCTCCATTGTTTTTTTGATGATGAGTCAGCCATTCATCACATTGGTGCTTCCTTATACATGCTGAGTTGTTTTTCCTCTTGCTTCCTTTAAGATTTTCTCTTTCTCTCAGTCTTTCAAGAATTTGATTGGGCTTTGTCTAAGTATAGCTGTTTTTCATTTACTATACTTGGGATTTGTTGAGCTTCTTGCATGTCTTGATCAATGTTTTTTTTTTTTAATCAAGTTTAGGAAATTGTCAGTCATTGTTTCTACAAATACATTTTCTTCTATCTCTCCTTGTCCACTCCTCTTGGCACTCTCATCTCATGTATATGAATGTTTGATATTGTCCCAGGTCTCTGAGACTGTTCATTTTTCTTTCATTCTTCAGATTCGATAATTTGTATTTCTTTGTACACAAGTTCACTGATTACTTCTATTGCAATCTTGAATCTTCTGTTGAACCTATCCAGTGAGCCTTTTATTTCAGTTATCAAACTGTTTAACTCCAGAATTTTCATTTGGTCTTTAAAAAAATTTTTTTTAAATCTATCCCTATTGAAAATCTTTATTTGTTGATTTCATTGTTATCGTCTTTTCTTGTAACTCTTTAAACATGTTTTCTTGCCCTAACTGGTTTGGCTCAGTGGATAGAGCATCGGCCTGCGGACTCAAGGGTCCCAGGTTCGATTCTGGTCAAGGGCATGTACCTTGATTGCGGGCACATACCCAGTAGGGAGTGTGCAGGAGGCAGCTGATCGATGTTTCTCTCTCATCGATGTTTCTAACTCTATCCCTCTCCCTTCCTCTCTGTAAAAAATCAATAAAATATATTTTTAAAAAATAAACATGTTTTCTTTTAGTTGTTTGGACATAGTTATATCTGCTTTGAGGATTTTGTCTGCTAAATCCAACATCTGGGTACATTCAAAAGTAGCTGTTATTTACTGCTTTAATTTCCGAGTATGGGTCATACTTTCCTGTTTCTTTGCATGTCTCATAATTTTTTTGTTGCAAACTTAACATTTTGGTAATATATTGCAGCAACTCTGGTTTCTGATATCCTCCTCCACCCCTGTGGATGTTGTTTATATTTTATTTGTTTGTTTCTTTGTTTAGTTAAGTTGCCTGGAATGAATCTGTGAAATCTGACTCATGTTGAGTGTATGGTCACTGATGTTTTTGCTCAGTAATTTTGTTTTTATTTTCAGTCTTTATTTTTAAGCCTGGATTTCTAGAGGTTTCCTCTGTGTAGCTTAGTGGGCAAGTCACATGTTCTAGGTCTTGTTCTTCTTATGTAAAACTAGAGGCCCGGTACACAAAAATTTGTGCACTCAGGGGTAGGGGGTCCCTCAGCCCAGCCTGTGCCCTTTTGCAGTCTGGGACCCCTCGGGAGTGACCACTTGCTGGCTTAGGCCTGCTCCCTGGGGGATTGGGCCTAAGATGGCAATCAGACATCCCTTTGGCAGCCCGGCAGCCCTCGGGGGATGTCCACTTGCCAGTGGGGAGCAGACCTAAGCTGCAGTCAGACATCCTTAGTGCTGCTGAGGAGGCAGGAGAGGCTCCCACCACCACTGCTGTACTGGCAGCCGTCAGCCTGGCTTGTGGCTGAGCAGAGCTCCCCCCTGTGAGAGCGCACTGACCACCAGAGGGCAGCTCCTGCATTGAGCATCTGCCCCCTGGTGGTCAGTGTGTGTCATAGTGACCAGTCATTCCCAGTCATTCTGCTGTTAGGGTCAGTTTGCATATTACCCTTTTACTATATAGGATAGAGGCCTGGTGCATGGGAGGGGACCGGCTGGTTTGCTCTGAAGGGTGTCCCGGATCAGGGTGAGGGTCCTGCTTGGGTGCCTGGCCAGCCTGGGTGAGGGGCTGATGGCTGTTTGCAGCTGGTCACACCCCCTTCAGGGTGGGGGTCCCCACTGGGGTGCCTGGCCAGCCTGGATGAGGGGCTGATGGCTGTTTGCAGCTGGTCACACCCCCTTCAGGGTGGGGGTCCCCACTGGGGTGCCTGGCCAGTCTGGGTGAGGGGCTGAGGGCCGTTTTCAGGCTGGCGGGCAACTGAAGCTCCCAGCCTCTTTTTTTCTTCTTCTTTTTTTTATTCTGGGATTTATTTACCTTCTATAGCTGTCACTGGAGCTGAGAGCCGGCTCCAGCTCTGAGGCCATGGCTGGCTGAAAGCAGGTATCTGGGGTTTGTTTAGCTTCTATAATTGCAACATTGTTGCATCCGGAGCTCAGAGCTGGGCCGTGGCAGGCGGGGAACCTTGGCTTCCTCCATCACTGGAGCAAGCAAGCCTCATGTTCGCTTCAGCTGCGTGGCTGCCGGCCGCCATCTTTGTTGGCAGTTAATTTGCATATCCTGCTGATTAGCCAATGGGAAGCGTAGCGGAGGTATGGTTAATTACCATGTTTGTCTATTATTAGATAGGATGGAAAGAATAGAGTACCCAACTCATAAGGTTCTTGGGAGATTTGATTACCTAATTAATGTAAATACTCAGCATAGTGACTAGTACATAGTAAGTGCTCAGTGGATATTCATTTACTATTTACTAATATTATTTACTATTATTGTGTGAGGAAAGTGAGGCTCAGAGAGATGAAGAGACTCAAGATCTGGGGAAAGCTAGAACAGATCTTGAACTCACGCCAGTCTGATGGTATTCTACCAGGTTGCATCTCCTGGTTTTGAGATATCTCTATCAGGTTAAATGGCAAAATGTTTGAGAAAGTGCTTGATGTTTACACAAGCTTGGTTGTAGGGAAAAATCAAGCATTGCAGTGAGGACTGGAAGAAATTTTGCCCCCTCAACCCCAAGATTCTACCTGAGACAGTGTACAATGGACAGAAGTGGGAGCAAGCAGTTTTAGTTGTTGAACCTTGAGCTGGATGGCCCTATGATGACCTACTGCTGGTGATCAGGGCCGCAGATTCCTGAGCATCTAAAGTGGGGAGACCACGGGCACCGAGGTGGCATCTTTGGCGTTTCGTCTGTAAAGCGCCTGGCAGAGCTCACCTCATGGGGACCTTTCCAGGAGTCTGGATTTCTGGAAAGCTCCCTGGGGCCAGCGTGCGTCATTGTCTGCCCCACTCAGGAACGAGAGGAAACTGCAGAAGAAAGTTTGCAGATCGGATATAGCTGTTGCTGGAATGCACGGCCCCTGTGGTTCCTGCCACCCCACAGCCTTCTCCAGCCAGCACAGAGGGTTGTTTCAGCCTCACTTCCTGGATTTCTTCCCCAAGCCGTGAAGGGCAAGTCCTACATTTGTGGTTAGCTGGCCAGAGACTGTTTCTATTAACTATGCCCTTGGGAGGGAAACTAATTTAATTCTGTCACAGACTCTTTTCCTGTCTAGAAGTGGTATCTCTGGGATTAAACCTTTCCTGGAGTCAGGTGTTTACTTTTAATGTTAATTTAGAGCCAAGGAAACTTGTTGAGACATTAGTTGAGCTCATGTTCTTGGAATACATTTCACATCACAGTGATTTCTTTATTAGGGCCTTTGTCAGAGAGAAAAGATTTGTTTACTTTATTATTCTTTTCTTTTTCTTTCAAAAATTTTTAAAATATATTTTTATTGAATTCAGGGAGGAAGGGCGAGGGAGAGATAGAAACATCAGTGATGAGAGAGAATCATTGATCAGCTGCCTCCTGCACACTCCCTACTGGGGATTGAACCTGCAACCCAGTTATGTGCCCTGACGGGGAATCGAACTGTGGCCTCCTGGTTCATAGGTCGATGCTCACCCACTGAGCCACACCAGTCAGCCTTACTTTATTTATTTATTTATTTTTAAAGCAGAAGGAGGGTAAAAGGTTGATAATAAACAAGCATACATCTTTGAAGTGTTTAGTAAGAAAGGGAAGTTTTAGCCATTTCCTGGCATTCATCTACTTTACACATGCACAACTTTGGTCATCATGTCAGTCACGTCCTTAGCCCCAAGTCTTCCCATAATATTCAGAGCATAGTCACTGCAGTGCAGCCTGCATCATTCACTCTGGCTGCCATTTAAAAAGTTCCATCAGCTGGGACTCTATCTCAATTTGCATGCAAAGCAATTAAAATTAGAGAAGCTTAGAGGAATAGTTTCCAGAGGCAAATCCTATTTCCTTCTCCTTCTATCGGTTGCAGCTTTTGAGTTCAGTCACTTCAATAAACGTTAGGACAAGATAACGGGGAGAATGCCTCTGTGATTGATTGGCTATATTCTTATGGTTTCTCATAGTGCTACATGGATAATTTGAAATTTCCTTTAAAAACTGAATGGGGTTAATGGCTGTGGAGGCAGATATCTAACGGAGGAACGCAAAAGGGAAAATTGAGGAAATCAGAAGCAAAGCTTTAGCCAATGTTGCCAGTAAGAGGACTCAAGTAGATGAAGTTGTTACCAGCACTTCATTCACTCATTCATTCAGCAAAGACTTATTGAATTCCAACTGTGAGCCATCCTTCCCTAAGTGCTAGGGGTCCAGGGGTTAGAAAAACAGCTGTGATCTCTGTCCTCATGGAAGGACATGAGTCAGATAATTGAACACTAAGCAGATAATTGAACAGGTGGTTAATTAATTGCAGGTGTGATAAGGGCAGTGCAGGGGAACCAAGGTGCTGTGTAACTGGGGATTTGGTGTGTATGCGGGGGTGTTAAGAAAGGCTTCCTTGAGAGAGTGACATTTAAGGTGAGACTAATGGGTGGGTGGGACTTAGCTGGGCCAGGAGGTTGGGGTACAGGCTGAGAGCATAGTGGACATAAAGGCTTTTGGGGTTGAAGGAGTTTGATGTGCTCTGGACACTGAGGCCTAACCAGAGTTGCTGGAGCCCAGCAAGCTTGCTGACCAGGGCTGGAGAGGGGAGGGTGGGCAGGGTCAGGTTATGCATGATTGATAGCTGTGCTAAGGATTGGGTTCTTTTTTCTGGGGATAG
>NW_005871062.1:1084489-1165540 GCF_000147115.1 Myotis lucifugus
TTTTCATCTGGTGGCTAAAGTTGTTTTTCATGCATTCTCTTGTGGATTGAGAGTTGCCTGGACTTGAGGATCCCCATGGAGCACATCAAAGCCCAGTGAAGAATTTATTTTAATTCACTTTGTGGGAGTGCGGTCAGGAAGCTAGCACCGAAGAGGAGAATGACAGTCTGGCAGCAGCTCTGCCGTGGCTTTTAAGTTCTGGGGAGACCTAGTGCTATTATGTACCAGCAGGCTGCCGAGGAAGCCGGTCCAGGCACGCATGGCAGGTGTCAGAAGGGTGGTGGCGTGGGGAAGCTCTGGTTTGATGTCTTCAGAGCTGGAGTGGGAAGGGAAGAGAAGGCCTTCATGGGGAAACAAAGAAGTTACAGAGAAAGCCATTGAGGAGAGACAGGAAGGGGGATGGGAGGCTCTTCTGGACTTGTGAGCAGAGAGGTGGGTATCTAGGTATAGAGATAGGTATGTGCGCCACCTTTTAGAGAAACAAGAGTGAGGGTTTACTTTCAACATTCAGGAAGGACCCAGGGAAGGAAGAGAAGCCACTGTCCCCACTGTGTCCCTCAGCATCTGGAGGGTGGGTTGACCTGTCTCTCAGGCCCGGTCAGCCCAGTTCTGATAACTACACACCCTCAGAGTGGAGGGCTAATAGAATTTGTGTGACAGCTCTAAAGTTAGAAAGCTGCTTTTTATAAATCAGCACCAATTGACCTCATTACCCACGGTCAGTCAGTGACTTCAGACATCAAAGGGAAAAAGCAAACATGGACCAAAAGCCCCTCCAGACCACAGCTTTCCTCCTGAAGCAGGACCCAGAGATACCAGCGGCTTGTTTTCTGTTCCAGGTCCTCCCTAATTTCACTGCAGATATGCTCAGAGTTTCGTGTTCCCTTAATCAGATGATCATGCTGGCACATTCCCCAACCAAGCTGCTTTTTCCATTCTGTATTCTAAGTTCAAAGACACTGAGCATTCCCAAATCCTCATTCTTCTGTGTTTTGTAGAACAGACCTTTCTTCCCAATACCCCAGAGCACCCCATCCTTTCTTTCCTTTCCCCTTCTTTCTCTCCTTTCCCCCCTTTAACTGGAGTGAGGTCATTTATGGAGCGGCCGCTGTTGTGCAGAAAGATAGACAGAAGGGACGCCAAGCCCTCCTTGAGACGACTTCTGATTTGTATGGTCTGCAAAGTGAGGCGAAACTGAAAGGGTTGTGTAAGATACAGGGATAAACCATACAACTCTTCTTTTTAATGTAATCCATTTTATTGGTAAAGATAAGAATGATTTGATATGAAGGGGGAACTTCAGATTTTTTTCTTAACTGAAGTGTAGGCACTTCCTTCCAGATTAGTAATTTCCTCGGAATATTTTCTCGGCCCACTGTGGCTATGATAATTCTATTGGAAGCTTTAGAAGCAGCATGGAAGTGGGTTGTATTGATTATCCAGTGAGACCTGAAGAGGAAGGTGATCTTGTTTCTGGGTACGTAGACCTGGATCAGACAGACTGACCAAGTTTCTTAGGGATGGGGAGGGTTTTGAACCATTTCGAGGATTTTCCTAAGCTTCCAGAATTAGGAGGCCGTTTCTTAAGGTGATATGAGGGTATGGAGAGAGCCAGTGAGGACATGGGATTTTCACCCTGTTTGCAGGGAAGATGGATGCCATCCTGTTAGCCCTTGTTACGATCCCGTGGTGTCTGGCAATTTGAAATCCAAAACAAAATCAACTGAGGTGTGGAGGGCTCCACACATTGACCTAACACACATTTTTTACTCTATACTTAGCATTTTTGGAAGATGTTGTCTGGAAAGTGTATTCAGTTTGTCTGTCATTGTAAAAACAAAGCAATCACCAAGTTCATTCATTATTATTATTATTTTTGCACTGAATTAGCTTACTGTTAATTAAAGAACCTAGACAGAACTCTACCCAGGGGCCTTGGTGTGGGCTTATCTGTGTATCTTGCTCTGTTAGTTCCTGGTGGACCTCACGGGGTGATTATGGAGAGGAAATGAATTTATATATGCCAGGAAGTGTTGCACAAACGAGGCCATATGTTTTTATCTTTGTTTTTCTCCTCCCCCTCTCTAGATGATAAACTCAGCCTGTCTTCTAACAGAAGATTTTCATTGCAGAATTTAGGATGGTGCCCCTCTCCCAAAATGAGATGCCTCATGGATGGTCTAGGGCTACCAAGTGGATCACAAGCTCTTGACTCTGAGAAGTCTCAAGCCTTTAATCTTTCTGGCAATTCAAACCTCACACTAGTTCTTTTCAAATCTTGGGGTGCTGAGGGCTGCATCTGAGTTGGTTCCATATTATCCCTTCTCGGGGGCCTGTGGTGAGTAACAGTTGGGTTCTGGGCTCCTTGATAATTTCACTGTCTTTTCGTTCACAACCATTGCACAGCCTTGACCCCCATCTCGGAGGACTGGAGTCCCTGGATTCCTGGAAGTGACTTGACTTTTCAGTGGCTGCAGTAGAGGAAGCCAATTTTCCAAGGAGCCCAAGAGTAGTCCAATCCCAGCCTGAATCCCAAGAGTCCAGTAGGAGGCGGACAGTGGGTGGAACAGTGATGAGTTTAGAGTTCCGGAGCCTGAACCTCATCCGAGCATTGCCACTAGCTGGTTGTGTGAACTTCATCGTTTGTTTGTCATGCGTGAGCCTTAGTTTCTTGATTTGTAAAGTGAACATAATAATATGTACCTTACAGGGATTCGTAGAAAAGAAAGGAAATGAAGCATAAGAAAATATAGTTATTTTTTTCTAATCTCTCTCTCGACTTTGAAATTCTTTTGTCCTTGGTACATTTTTAAAAAATATTTTTTAATTGATTTTTAGAGAAAGAGGAAGGGAGAGGGAGAGAGAGAGAGAGAGAAACATCGATGTGAAAGAGACACAACCTGGGCATATGCTGTGACTAGGAATTGAGCTGGCAACTCTTTGGTGCATGGGACGATGCTCAACCAACTGAGCCACACTGGCCAGGACTGTCCTGGGTACATTAATTAGCACCAGACACATTAGAAGATTCTCAGTACATTTTGGGGGGTTTATGGAGTTGTTTTGGCAGCCCCACCCTAATGGTTTAGATTCTGACCTTATATAGGGAGGTAGTTGTTGTTATTGTTGGGAGAAAAAAACAGATTTCACATAAAGGAATGAAAAAATGTAAGGTCCTTTGTGTGTGTGTGTTTTTTTTAAATTTCCTTCCTTCCTCTAATGCCTTTTTATATTAAGATCTCCACTTCTTGATGGTGAAAGCAGACCTTGGCTATTGCTAGGTTACAGGGGGGTGGGTGAGAATGAAAAACAAGCAGTATTTTTTCTCCTCTGCAGAGCTGTTTACAAGCTTCTGGCAGTGGGTGTAACATACCCTGCTCACCTAGTGAGGCTGGCTCTGTGGCCCTGACTTGCCCACTTGAATATGGGGCTAATTCATTTATTTAGAGAGTGATTTGAGACTTAGAATGGAGATGCTACATTCCAGTCCCTTGTATAGTAAAAGCTGCTGTTATTCCTTCAATAAACAAGTTGTTTTATATAGTTGTCATGGTCAGATAATAGTGGCATCAGCAGCAGTGATAGCTGACATTAGTTGAGCAATCACTAGGTGCTAACCACTATTCTAAAGTGCTTTTTAAAAAATAGATTTTTATTGATTTCAGAGAGGGAGAGAGGGATAGAAGCATCAATGATGAGAGCAAATTATTGATTGGCTGCTCCTGCACGTTCCTTACTGGGGATTGAGCCCATAACCTGGGCATGTGCCCTGACCTGGAATCTAACCATGACCTTCTAGTTCATTGGTCGATGCTCAACCACTGAGCAACGTTGGCTGGGCCTAAGTGCTTTTTGAGAGCTAGTCCCTAATGCATACAGTTATTGTATAAGATAAGAAAGTAGGCACTATAGTTTTCCCATCTTAAAGGTTTGAAAATGCAGCACAGAGAGCTTAGGTGACTTTTCCGTGAGCCCATACCTGGTTAAGTGGCTGGTACAGTATTTGGAAAGATGATGACTAGCAATCAGGGAATTTGGATGAATTAATTAATGTGCCCTTCACAGTGTCTGACACAAGACAGGAACTCAACAAATGGCAGTCACATTCGTCTGGATTGGACTAGAGAAGTGGGGTGTCTCCTGAGATAGGAAGTGTGTTTGTAGGCGTGTGTTTCACCGGAGATCTTGAAGAAAAATACTACAGCTCATTTGGAACTAACCTCAGTATTTAGCCTGAGAGCTTAACCATTGTATGTAAGTTAATTAGGAAATTCACCAGTCTCCTCATGTTTCTATGTATAGTGCAGTGGGTTAGACTACGGCCTGTGGAGGAATAATACATGGGTCCAAACCCTGGCTCTGCCCCGATCCTGTCTTCAGGGTTGTGACACCAAGTGAGTTTATATACAGGAAGAGCTTAAAATAGCACCTGGCATGGTGATATTATTATTATAATTGTTGATATTTATCATGATCTTCCTAATTAATCCCTCCCCTTACTCCTCAAAGAATTTGAGGTGTTCACTAAAATATTTAAAAACACACAGACAAATACTCAGGGCCAGGGGGCAAACATAAAGAAGATGAAATCTTAGGTCTCGTAAAGAAAGATAGAAACACATGCATAGTTCCAAGAGAAGCTCTTCAGCCAGGCAGCCGGTGCAAAAGAGAGAGGTTGTCGTTACTTACACAGCTCTCGTCACCAGCAAAGCTTTCCCAAGCATTGACTTAAAATTAGTTAATGCCTTTCTTTCTCTTTTATAAACAGAGAAAATAGGCTCTAAGTCAGCGGTTCTCAACCTGTGGGTCGCGACCCCTTTGACGGTCGAACGACCCTTTCACAGGGGTCACCTAAGACCATCCTGCATATCAGATATTTACATTACGATTCATAACAGTAGCAGCATTACAGTTATGAAGTAGCAACGAAAATAATTTTATGGTTGGGTCACAACATGAGGAACTGTATTTAAAGGGCCAGAAGGTTGAGAACCACTGCTCTAAGTTCTAAACACCTGGCCCATCAGTGGGCTTTGTTCACTGCCCATCCTGGGGAAGTGTCTACCATTGCTTAACCGAGTCTCACTCCTCCCCCTTCCCATGCTTCACCCCCAAATCTTTGGTCTAAATGTATGTCTTTTGAATCAACAGGGCATTTTATATTTGGGTTTGTGGTCAATCCTTGTTGAACAAGCAGGGATGAACCATGTCACTTTTTTTACAGCTGATGGTCTTACACCACTTCATCTTTGAAAACCTCTTATGAACAAAGTCCTGTGACAGCAATGGGGTTCTTATGGTTTCTCCTAAGGCTGGGGTGGGCAACCTTTTTGTGAGTGCGTGCCAAAACCAGCAAAATCTCTGACTCAAAATTCTTCTGCGTGCCAACCCTAATTTTTTGAGAACATGTTACGCCTACTTGATATCTCTTAAGGTGTATGTATGTGAAGAACCTTGAAGAAATAATAAAATTCATTCGAGCGACAAAAACATAGTATATGATGATGAAAAATACATTTATTTTTTAATGTATACATGTACACTGATAGTCCGACAGAAAACTTTATGACTCCGTTTGATATTATCAGTGGGACTTTTGCTGCTGCATCACTGATGACAGAGATTTTACATCAGGTTTATATTTCGTGACCTTCAGAGATATGCACGAGGTACTACTTTCATCCGTCAGGCTACTCCTATTACAAGACTTAACAAAATTCATCACTGAGAACAAAGATTCACAAGCATATGTGGATGAAACCAAAACACTGGTCGGATCTAGGAAGGCAGGGAGAGTTAAGGCAGAGGCATAGAAATTGCTCTTCCCCTCTCTTGTCAATCCATGTCTATGGTCTTTAAGATAACTTGTTATGTAAAATTATTTATTTATCCAAGATGCACCTACACTGAATTTATCTGAAAAATAAAAAAGACGATATTAAGAAAAAAATTGTAAATGGAAGATTATAAGAGAGGGTTTCGAGTGCCAGCGAAAGTTACTGGCGTGCCATGTTTGGCATGCGTGCCAGGGGTTGCCCACCCCTGTCCTAAGGAGTGCCTTTTGCTCCTGGAGAGCTGGTGTGTGATCGTAGGGTTGGGGAGCAGCGGTGCCTTTGCAGTCTGCTCTTGTGTGTGTGGAGCCCTCGGCCTGTGAGCCTGGTCACGTTTGCAGTGGCACCACTGCCGCCTGGTCCTCCTGGGGAGACACCACATCATGCTCTGGGCTCGGAGGGGCCAGGGGGGCTGGCCCTTATCTGTTTGTTTGCTTATTTCCAAGGGCTACAGAGTCAGGAAGAGGAGTACAGCCCCCATAGAAAGAAAAAGGAACAGGAAATAGTTTAGAAGGGGATGGTGAAATGAGAAAAGCAGCAGGAAACAGCTCAGGAGTCAGGGGAGGCTGCTGCCAAAGGAAATAAGTCTTGAGAACCAGGCAGGCCAGAGGGATAAGTCATCCCAAACCTCTGGGACTCCATCCTTCTTGGCCTTGACTGGCCAGGTTGGCGGGATGAGGGACTGTCTGTGCCCACTGGCTTCAGAGCAGATGCTGGGATCTGGAATTAGCAAGGAATCTGTGCCCTTGGGGCCAGACCCTCCAAAGTGTGCTGCACGGCCCCCTCCCTGCCCTGCACCGCTGGTTCCACCGTGAGGTCAGGAGTGCTCTCCCAGGGCCCCTGGAGCCCAGATCGCCCCATGGATGCTGCACAGAGGTTTCTGTCCCTCACCAGTGGCTCGGTCACTCCACGTCATCTCATTCCTGCTCTGCCTGCAGCGTGGAGTCCTGCCTAGAGCGCCTGTGTGTGAGGGAGAGGGGGCAGTGAGGTGCAGTGTGGAGAGCGCAGAGAGGGCCGTCTCAGGGGGGCACGCAGGGTGCAGACACAGCTTTCTCTGGCTTGCTTTAACTTTGGGCCACATCTTTACGACTCTAAGTGACATTTGAGAAATCACCTTCGTGTTTTCCTCACAGGAAGGATAAAACTGAGTCCCCAGTTGGCAATTTCTTTTCTCTGGACATGTCAGACTGGTTTGTTCCTGTTTCTGGGGATCGATTATGAATTTGTAACCTAACAGTTTCCATTCTGTGGTCTGTTGCCTCCCTCCCCCCAACTATTCACATATGCACTTGCACAAGCATGCATGTAGATCTGGTAAACTTACTGATTGGTTGACCGGGATTCAGGTTCAGTTTAAATAGGATGTGACTGCAAACCAGTCCTTAAACTTCCATATCCTTTTCTTGTCAGACTATTGACCATAGACGTTTTTATTGGAGATAAGGAAGTTGTTGAATTGGTTCAGAGGATTTCAGGGTTGGAACAAACGTGAAGGTAGGATCCTTTTGTCAGGTCTTGAGCCTCTTCCGTGGCATCCCAGAGAGTGAGATTGTCCTGCGCACCCGGCTTGGACTTGTAATGACAGGGAGCCGCCGCCACCGCCGGAAGCAGCCTCTTTCATCTTCGGACAGGTTTTGATTTTAGGAAGATCTTTCTAGCATTGTTGAGAACCTGCTTTTCTCTGTTGACTTCAATGAGGAAGCCTAGTTCCTTTCTTTCAGAAATTCAAAGGCCATCTTCCGCCAGGGGAAACAGCCCCAGTTCCTCGTGTGTTCCCCACAGGAAGCATTTCTACACTGCTCCCAGTCCAGATGCCCGCGCTGGGCTTGCTACAGTTGGTCTCTGCTCCCTTTAAAATACAAGGCTCGGATTCAAACACACAGTGCTTCAAGGGCGGGTGCTGGGAGACAGAGTGAGGCGGCATCCTCACCTCCGCCTGTGAAACGCTATACCTCTGTCGATGTGGCTGCGTTAAGTTTTTGATTGATGGCTGTGTCCTGCTGGAGATGCAGTGCTTGCACTACAGCCCATCCCTGTGTATCCATTTTCGTGGCCACCTCTCTGTACCAGGGTAGACCCCATCCAAAGTTTGATTTGAATGTTGAGACCACGTAATGAGACTTCCTGGGGAGAGCAGGCATGCTTCCCTAACTGGTCAGAAAATGACTTTGTGAGAGTAAGGGCAGGAGCCCGGCATGGGGTTTTACGGTGGTTAGGGGTGGGGTTGGGGTGAGGGTTCCGTGCAGGCCAGGGCTTCTGTGGTTTGAACCTCATGTTGGCACCAAAGGAGCACATAGGCTCATCACCTGCCCAGGTGTGGGCAGAAGGGGAGGAGGGAGGCATGGGGCTTGAAAGCTGTCAGCGTGAACTGTTAGAAAACGGAGCCGTACTACCATTCTGCGCCTCTGCTTCATGACCTTGGCAAGCCTGGTACTGGTAGTTATATTTCTCTGACTTCTAGCAAGTTCTTGATGGAAATATTTAACAGAATAAATAGATATTGAACAGCACTCGTTCACTTGAGGTCATCTTGCAGGGGAGGCCCTTCTCCAGCTCCTGCTCCCAGGGCTGGGCCTGGAAGGAGGGTGACACAGTGCCCACCTTTGCGGGCTGCTGCCTGCTCAGCAGCACAGACGTGGAATCAGTGTCATGCCATGTGCCTACAATAGGAAGGTGTAAGAAAAGTGCTGTGAGGGAGCGAGTGTCTGCGTGGATAGCCAGGAAAGTCTGCAAGATGAGGAGTTCTGCAGGACATCGCTGGAGCCTGAGGAAGGACGGAGCTTCCGTGAGCAGGGCGCTGCCTCTCCCAGAGGAGGGGCTCCTGGCCAGCCCTGCTGATGTGAAGGCCCAGGGTGGTCCCTGCGGTGCTGCCGAGGGGAAGTCAGCTGTGTCAGCAGCCCGTTGTGGGGGTGTCGGGGGGTGAGTTCCTAGGCAAGGGTCTGAGACTACCTTCCCATTGGTTCTGAATAGTTGGCCACGTTCTCGTTTCAGATCACATTTTCAGCAGACCCCGTAGGCATGTGTTCTATGAGGTAGGGAGTGTTGCTATGGGAACAGTGACTTTAGCATATTCTTACTGAGCTATTCACATGGTCAATTCCAGCCCCAAACTTCTGCCTTTTGCATGTTCAGAGTCCCTAGGTAAGCATAAGGGAGTTAATGTGAGGAACCGGAGAAGCCGAGGGAGCTTAATAGACACGATAAATTAATCAGGTAGCACGGGAGTATCAGAGAGGCGATGCACAGCGATGGTGCACAAGGATGGCTGGTTGTGTCTGAGACTAACAAACAACTGGGATTCATATTAAGATCTACTTCTATCCTCATGTCATCCCAGTCATTCTCAGAGTGTGGGGTGGAGGATGAACACAAAGGTATCAGAATTGCCTGGAGGGGATTTAAATGTTCTATGTAGCTTCCTCCTCCCAAGATTATGACATGCGCCTCAGAATGGGGCAAGGGTGCCTCTTTTCCCTCACAGGTCATTGCTGGAGTGTGATCCTGTTGTTAAAATTGTGTCATATTTTTTAGGTGTGCAGGCAGATGAAAGATTGTGTGTGCTCACCTTATCCAGTATGACCTGTACACTGACGACTTCTGCATTAGGGGTTAGACTGGACTATGGTCACAAACATGCCCTGAATCTCAGTGTCTTAATACATCATTTTTTGTTTCCAAGCAACTTTTACTGTGGGTGTGGGTGCTATCTCTAGAGCAACTTCCTTTCAAACAACAACCCACGGATCCAAGCCACCTCTGACGTGTAGCAGTGCCACCTGGAACACGTCCTTTGCAGAAGAGGTGTGACACGGCTTGTAGTGGCTTCCACTGTTATAATCCAGAAGTTACACCCGTCACTTCTGCTCACAGTCCATTCACCAGGAACTAGTCATATGGCCCCCTAACTGCAAGGAGCCAGGAGAATGGAGTGTGGTGAGCACTAGCAATGTTCTTATTGCCACGAACACCTGAGATCTGTTGTATAAAAGTCTCAGCTCTGGCCCTGGAAAGCTCCATCTGAGTATCCATCCCACAGGTATATTCAAGTCAACACGCAACACAGAACTGATTGTCCTCCTCTGCCCAGATTTGCTCTTCCTTCTCTTGGCAAGGGTAGGTTGCCTGAGCCAGAAATGAAGGACTCATCTGAGCGTTCCCTTCCTTCCTCATTCCCTGTTAGATTGGCACCAAGTCCCCCAGTTCTCCCTCACCCATCTCTTAGCTTCTGCCCTCGGTTCCTACCCACAGGGCTGGTGCTCAGTCAGTGCCCACTGAATGGCCACCCCAGTAAAAAGTTTGAAATCCTGACATTCTGGTGATAAGTCGACATATCCCCTCCTGCCCAGTGACCTGGCCGGGCTCCAGGGCCCCGCTGCAGTGATTCAGGCGGCTTTCCTTCCATTAGTTGGATTTGCCATGTGCTCTGTCGACTCGTGGGCCCTCTTGTTACCCGCCAGATCTTGCCACTTGTCTTCTACAGACCTGGGTTGCGCATTACCTTCTGGGTGTCCTTCCCCTCCCCTGACGAGGTTTGCTGTCCACCTCTGTGGTCCTGAGGGCACAGCCCACTTGCTGTGTGGCCCCCAAGAGACACTAAGCTCTTTAAGTGGGCAGCTCCCTCACAAGTGGGTCGGGCTCTAGGAGAGTCTTGTGTTTCCTACTTAAAAAAACAGTAGTTGTCGAAGATGCCAAGCACTGGGCTAGGTGACAGCATTATAAACCCTCATGGAGCCTACAGTCCCATGGGAGAGGTTGACCATTAATAAGTAAACAAGTAAATGTATAAATTTCAAATCGTGGGAAATCCCAAGAAGAACAAGAGTCCCCCTAAGTCCTTGGACTTATTCCCTGTGGGTCTTCATCCCAGGACCCTTCTCTTCATCCCCTCAAAGAGGGAAGTGGAAGTTTTTCCCCCCATTTGAAGGTCTGAGGACAAGGGCATCCTGACTACCAGTGGCCAGGTGGGGTGTCCTGGCTTCTGTGAGACGTGGTTTACATGCAGCTGACAAATGGGATGATTTACCATTTTCATTGGAAAAAATGTCCACATGGCCTGGTGTCTTCCTTGTGCCATAGGCTTCCTGGCTAGCAGCCAGCTGAGTGACTGTCCCTGCAAAGTGAGGGAGCCTTGTGCTCACACAGGATCTGTAGTCCACTCGTCACCTGTGGAAGACAGCCCAGGAGTGACGGCCAGTCACATCCTTCAGGGAAAGGGCCTCTGATAGACAACAGGAGTGACAGGCGGGAGCTGGTGCTCTCTGGGGCAGCCAGCAGGTGCTGAGTGCGAGTGGGGCAGCGCCTGCTTTCTAACCGGAAGCTCACTTAATCCAAAGAGATTCATTTTTTTAAATATAACTTTTTATTATGGAAACCTTTTTTGGGGGGAACTTCTTAATAAATTACATATGTTCCTATACGCATGCACATAAAGGGTTCCTTGTTATCACTCACCCTTCAACAATTAGCAGTTTATGGCCAATCTTATTTCATCTCAGCTCCATATTCTGTCCCTCCCCCATTATTATTTTTTTATTGTGGTAAATACATGTAACATAAAACTCACCATTAGTGATATTTAGCACATTACGATGTTGTGAAACCATTCCCCCCCATCTAGTTCCAGAACATTTTAATCACTCCCAAAGGAAACCCCATACCCATTAATCTGCTTTCCCCTCTATTATTTTAAAACAACCCTGTCTGCAAACATTTTAGTGTGTGTCTCTAAAATATAATTTTTTTATTCCTCACCTGAGGATATGCTTTACTGATTTTTAGAGAGAGAGGAAAGGAGGGAGGGGGAAGGGGAGAGAGAGAGGAGAGAGAAACATTGATCGGTTGTCTCCCGTACACAACCTCATTGGGAATTGAACCCTCAACCTAGGTATGTGCTCTGACCTGGAATTGAACCAGATATGGTGTATGACCGATGTTCCAACCAACTGAAGCACACTGGCCAGGGCAAGGACTCTTAAAATTTAAAATCACCATCACACCTGAAATAACAAATCTTTAATATCATCACCTGTTCAAATATCTGAATGTCATTTTAAAAAATTGAAAAAATATTTTCCATTACAGTTTACATTCAATATTATTTTGTATTAGTTTCAGGTTACGCATAGTGTAACTGCCTCCTGAATAAGTTGGTTAGAGAACCATATACTTTACAGGTTTTCCCCCTGGTATTTCTAGTACCTACCTGGCATACATAGTTCTTACAATATTATTGACTATATTCCCATTGCTGTACTTTACATTCCCACGAGTATCTTGTAACTACCAATCTGTATTCAAAGAGATTCCTAGAGCCCGTATTTTACCCTGAGTTATTTGACTGCCCTGGTGGGGATGGTGGGAGGAAGGGAATTTGGAGAAATAGGAAGCTCACTGGATGTTTGAAAACCAGAAAGGAAAATGAAGGCCCTCTGAAATGATGCTTTAAATCATTGAGAAAATAGAATTCAGTTAATAAGAATATAGTTTCATGCCAGGTTTTAGGCACATATCCAGTATGCCCTGGGAGGTGTTTTTCTGCCAAGTCTTACACAATTCAAATGTCATTTGGCATCAGGAACCACCTGGGTCAACTTCCTCCTGGTGTAGATATTGGTGTTTGATGGTTGTGTCAATGGCGAATGGCACCAGATGTTAGAGCTCGGTCCTTGAGTTTTGGCTAAGAAAGACTTCAGAGCCAAGACTCAAACACATGCAAAAGATTATTTAGAAAGACACAGAGGTAGAAGAATTGAGCCCAGAAAGAAGTGAGCCAGCTGGGCTGCATGGACTCAGGAAACAAGTTACAGGGGCAAAAGAAGGGTCCTTGGAGCTTAGGAGAAAGGCAAAGAAAACGCACTTGGGGAAAGCAGAAGGGGAAAGTGAGGGAAGGAAGGAGGGAAGAGAGAGAGACAGAGAGATCTCGCACCCTGAGTTTTTTGTCTTGAGGGATTTATCTGGAGGTCTCAGAGGAGGATCTCAGTAGAATATTCATCAGCTTTCCAGGTGCGTCCTTTCAGGGTGGCGGTCTTTACTGAATGGTTGGCACCAGGGCAGGGCTCATTAGTCATTGCAGCTGGTCCTGAGGTCAGCCATGGTGTTGCTCCACTTGGCCTTGCTGCTTTTCTGGATCTAAAGTGGAAACACAACAGGCCTAGATGTTATCCCTAGGGCTTAGTGCTTAAAGGAGTGGTCGTACAAAGGAGTTATACGAGGCTATTCTCTGGCCCCCTTTTTCCTCCGCTAAGGGGGTCTCTCACATGACTAGCAACATGCCAGGGGAGGAAAGGTCAGGGGAGGGTCCACACTACATGACCAGAGATATGAAAGGTCAGGAGGTCTAAACCACGTGACCAGCGATATGCTAGGGGAGGAAAGGTGCCCCTGGGGGTGAGATCCCACCCTATGGTTGTCCATTGCTTTCCACCCTGGGTGACCTTCTGTACCAGGCCTTTCGTTCCTACTCTGCTCTTGTCTGTCTAACTGCCTGCTATCAGTTGGTTGTAGGGTTGGAACCAGAGGGGCTTGAGGGGACAGCGTAGGCCTACTCCCTTGCTTTACAGAGGAGGAAGTGGACTCAGGCCACTGGGATTGGACCCTGTGAGCGACACTGGCTTCCTGGCCTCATCAGGAAACCACAGTGGCTGCTCTGCCATCAGGAATGCCACCTGCTAAGTCACAGGGATGTGCTTAGATCCCTGGAATCTCTGGATGCCCTTCCTGCCTTTCTGTTCAAATGGGGACAAGGAGCTGCCTTTCTTTAGGGCCCTACGGAGGGTGGGGCCGGTGATGGTTTGGTAAACATTGGTTCTGTTCTTTTTGCTTTTTCCCCATCCCATGTCAGTGGGAGCAAGGCCAGGCATGGGGAGGTTGGTCAGACGAGAAGCAGTTGACTTCAGCCTAGCTGGAGGGAGCCCCCAGTATTTACCTGTGAATACTCCCTTTGTGGCCTCAAGTGGTTCCGTGTGGCCCACCGCCTCGCTGGCAGTGCCACACTGTGCCATGGCATGCCAGGGCCTCTTCACTGGGCAGTGTTCTTGTCCAGGGGACTCCGGCAGATTCTTGGTCTCAGAGAGGAGTGTGGGTGAGGCAGCCCTGGTACAGGGACCTTGGCTTTGATCTCCCCACCCAGGGTGGGCTCCAGACAGCAGTCCCAGAAAAACTCGAGCTCATCTGCCTGTAGCATCTCACCCCTCAGATTCAGGACCTCATCCTCTCCTGGCAATGGCAGCAGCCCCTGAGCGGCTCCCTCTTCAGTCTGCCGTCCACACTGCACCTGGGAGACCTTTGACCTGTGCAAGCCCAATCCTGTCATCTTCGGATCAGTAACATCCTGGGCTTCCTGCTAGTCCACAGCACTGGAATCCTCTGCAACCTGTCCCAGACCCCTTTCCAGCCTCTTCTCCTTCATGCCGCTCACATGGCCTTTTCTCCAAACCAGCTTGCTTTCTGCTCTCCCGACACATCTTCCAGGCTCCCAGCCCCTCCTTTTTTGCTGGGCTCTCCTTCAGTAATTCCATTTCCCACATAGAAAGACTCTGGGTCATATCTCCTTCAAGGGCTGTTATGGATTGAATTGTCTCCCAGTTGCCCCAGCAAATTCATATGTTGAAGCCCAACTTCCAATGTGATGGTATTTGGACATGGGCCTTTGGGAGGTGGTCAGGGTTAAATGAGGTCATCAGGGTGGGGTCCTGGCTCAGTGGGATTGATGTCCTTATCAAAGAGGGAGCTACAGAAGAGTACAGTCTCTCTGAGCGAGAGAAACTAAACGGACAGGAAGAGATTAACCTACGAACGTATATGCATACATGCATAACCCATGGACACAGACAACAGCCTAGGGAAGGCCTGGGGTAGGGCGGAGGTTGGGTGGAGGGGGGCAAAATGGGAGAAAATCGAAGACATCTGTAATACGGTCAACAATAAAAGAAAAAGAAGAAAACAAAGGAAAAGTGAGAAGGTTGCTACTTACAGGCCAGGAAGAGAGCTCTTCTTATCAGAAACCGAATTGGCCAGCACTTTGATCATAGAGTCTGTGAACTGTGAGAAAATCAGTGTCTGTGGCTTAAGCCACCCACTGTGGTATTTTGTTAGGGCAGCCTGAGCTGAATAAGATAAGGCCCGGCTGGATACCATCTCTTTTCCAAAGCCCACAGCTCTGCCCTCGCCCTTCCTGGACACTGGTCCCAGGGTTTTTTGGGTTGTGGTTGCTGTCATTATTGAATCCCATCACTAGCGTATAAGCAGTGTGAAGGCAGGGACCTTGTTTTGCTTGTACTTGTCAGAGTGCCAAATATTATATGTTTATTCAACTAATAATTGAATGAATTAAACACACACACACACACACACACACACACACACACACACACACACCTCCGTTACAGTTGGCTGTTAGGCTGCGTAGAGTCCTTTTATGGCAGCTTTTCTGTTATTTCTGCTCTTGAGGATCACTTAACCTGATTTCTCCAGGATACTAACATGTGGGTGGGTAGAGGACAGTCTGTGTTATTTTTCCACCCTCATTATGCCATGGTTTGCCTGAATGGGCAGCTTTTTCCAGCCCGCTTGGTGAGAGGAAAGGAATGGCACCAAGGAGAACCGAGGCCAGGGCCAGAACCAGACTGTGATGATTGGGGGGGGGGGGGGTGCGGGAGGAGGGGAGAATTTGGGGAAGGAGAGAGTGCATATGTCCCTAAGCCTTCCTTGCATTGTCTTCCTTGAGGAATAGTGGCCACATCCTCTGTCTTTGGATCCCAGCTCATAAAAGTTAGATGATGGAGAGAAGTGGCTCCCTAAATGGGGGGAGGGGGGGAGGGGAACTCAATTATATCCCCCAAGAACCACTGGGAGCAGCCCAGAGAGCCAGAGTGCCAAGAGGCACATCAAATTAGGTACCAGGAGCCCTCACCAGGGACAGAGGCACAGAGAGGGGCCACACCAGCAGAGCAGAGAGGTGGCCCTGTCAGGCCGCTCCTCTACCTGGTGGAAGCCCCTCAGTGCGTCTGGCGCCCCCCAGCTCTCCAGCCACCACTTTCATACCTCTCGCCCCCTTTTTACTCTCATGTGCTGAAGGCATTCCCTGATTTTTCACTGGTGGCTCCCTTTGCCCTCTCTTTTCCCAGATCTTTGAACTCAGGTCTCAGCTCAAATGTTAGTTGTGCCAAAGGCCTTCCCTGTCCTCCCAAACTTCAGTAGCCCCCCCACAACACCACGTTGCGTCCCATCACTGTTTTCTTTTCTCCATAGCCCTTACCGCCGTCCGAAGTCATCTGTTCAGACTGTGAGTCACATGAAAGGGGGTCCCTGCCTGCCTCTTCCCTGCTGTTTCTGTAGTGGGGAGAACATTGCCTGGCACACAGTAGGGGGTAATGGATACTTGTCGAATGATTGAAAGAATGCCAAGTTGTTTGTCAGGAAGAGAAAGGTTCTAGTGCCTTGGAACTGTGTGGTCTGTCACCGGCCGTGTGTTCTGTTGGTGGGATGAGCACTCAGAGGGTCTGTCCCTGGACTGGGAGAGGGGCTCCCACTGGGCAGTGCCCGCTACCAGCTTCCTGGGGAAGTGTTTTTCCTCCTGAGCAGCCTACTTCTTCCAGCAACATCGAGTTTCATGTTTATTACAGCATCTCAGGCCTCTCATTAGATGCCGAAGGAAAATTTAGTGCAGTTCCAGATTCTCCTTTTAAAAAGGAAAAGGGCTCTATCTTTGAACAGAAAAGCGGAGCTCTGCCTGCACTAGAAGGTAATTTTATTTTTTTAGAAGGGTTTTGACAGCAGGAAGACCCTGAACTTTGGAGGCGTTGTTTAATATTAAAGTTACCAAGCATTATGACTCTACTTCAGATCTGAGTAGAGTTGAAAGGGCTTTAAGAAGGAAACAAAACTCGTCCTGGCTTCCACAGAAAAGGAGCGTTCTTTTTTCTTCTGGTATGTGTCTGTTACTTCTGTGACCACATAATCATGATTTTATAATTGAAATCATTTGGGAATAGTTTTAAGACTATTCCACGCGTCCGTCACTGGCCGTCACTACTCTCTGTACCTGGATGTTCATCACTCATGATTCTAATGTCAGACTTAACTGTTATGTGAGATACACAGCAGCTTCATCTGCTAGTATTGGACTGAAATATTCATAAAGGAGCCAGACCATAAACTCTGACCTGTGGGTAGAGGTGAGAAGGGGCAGGTCATGACCTCCAGGCTTAATCCTAGCAGCCCAGGTTTAGAGAGCAGTCAAGACGCCAATGATCTGGACACCATCCTGCCCAAGGTTGAAGTGTTATTTGCTTACACAGGAATGCTAAAGGTTTCCCTTCATACAGGCACACAGGAAATTAAACCACAAGAAAGGCCACGTCAAAAATCTTAATCCACCCTAAACAATGAAATGTAAAGTGTGGGTTTATGGTTTGGAAAATAGATAAAAATAGCACTGAATGACTCAACAAATCGGCCTCCCCAAGCTTCCTGAGCCACTGACGTGCGTGGATTCTGGCAACAGACCTTGGGGCCTAGCTGGTCAGAAGCTGCCCTCCTTTGGGAAGGGGGTACCGCCAGGGAAAGTCAGTCCCCTTCCCAGGTTCCCCATTCTCTTATACTCAGCTCCAGTCCAGGCTCACCAGTGCCCTGTAGTGGATGTGACTCAGAGTGAGGCCCCAGCTGCTTTTTGTGTGGGTTTAGATGGTCTCTGTTTTGGGGCAGTGGTGGCTTTATTGGCTTTAACTGGCGTGTCCATGTGAGGTTTGCTGTCTCTTACCTGGGAGGAGGGGTGCTCTGTCACAGGCTGCCTCCCTTGCCAGAGTGTTGATTGAACATATGTCTCTTGAAGATGCTCTTTTTTTTTTTTTTTAATTCCTCTAGGCCTGGAGCTCTGAGAATGCAAATTGGCCTCTGAGAGAAAGACTCATCCCAGCAGACTTGAGAGTTCTTCTAGCTGCTCCGATACCCAAAGGCTGCCATTCCCTTTCTTTTCCCCAATGTACTTGGCAAGAAGAGATGGGGAAAAGGTAGCACAGATACAATGAGATAAATGACAGGAAAGAGAAACCAGAGGAGACTAACTCCTAGCTTACTGTTTGCTTTTCTTTAAAAAATGCACCTGGAAGCCCAGAAAACCACCTGGTAGTGAAGTAGGAGGAAAGTAGAAGTTTCTAGATGGACTTGCCTTAGGAAAAAGATGATAATGGGTAAGTCTGGCCACTCTGTGAAGGAATTCTAAAGAAACTTGAGGTCATAACAAATTGCCTTATATCTGATATATAGTCCTAGCTGATTTGGCTCAGTGGATAGAGCATCAACCTGATCACAGGTTCAATTCCAGTCAAGGGCATGTACCTCGGTTGCAGTGTCAGCCCTGGTTGCCCTGGTTGGGGCATGAACAGGAGACAACCAATGGATGTCTCTCACATCGATGTTTCTCTCTCTCTGTCTCTCCCTCTGCCTCCACTTTCTCTAAAAATCAATGGAAAAAATATCCTCAGGTGAGGATTAACAACAACAAAAATCTGATATACATTGCCAGAAAATGGATATTTTCTATGAGGTAGTTATTAGTCCCTTTAAAAATGTTTTTAATTTAAAAGCAATACATATCCATTTTGAAAGATGAAAAAAATTTAAAAATGCACATTTTCTTCTAGTCTCATTTGTTGTATATATATGAATATATATATACTATACACACACACATAAATACATAATACATTAACATGTATTTGACATACTAATAATCGTTTATTATATGTTGTTAAATATTTCTGTGATTACAAAAGAATACATATATTATAGAAAATTTAGAGTAGTACAAGGAAGAAATTTAAAATAATGTGTAATGCACTGTGGGGTGGAGCTGGTGGTCAGAGATGACGTCTGAATGAGCCATGCGTCCCAGTGTGCACACCTTTGTGTAGCCCCTCTCCTTGAACGTGGGCTGGTTCTGAAACCTGTTTTCGACCAGTAGGATGAAGTGGAAGTGATGCAGCATGACTTCCGAGGCTCAGTCACCAGGAGGCTGTGGTTCCAGCCTGGGCCTCCTAGAACACTTGTTCTTGGCTCGTGCCCCTGTGGACTCCAGCTGCCAGGCGAGGGGAAGCCAGAACCCCGGGGAGAGCCCACATGAATGTGTTCTGGGTGACAGCCCCGCTGAGCTCTGCCTACAGCCAGTGCCACCTGCTAGCAGTATATGTAATGTGAGCCTCTAGGTGACTGCGGCCTCAGCTGCCATGTTCCAGTGTCCACATGTGAGACCCCTGTGAGGACCACCCAGCTACACCTAGTTGACCCACAGAACCATGAGGGTTCATCATAAACTATTTTAAGCTAAGTTTTGGGGGGCAGAGGGTTGTTACACAGCAACAGATAAGTGGCAAGGGTGTGGGCTAAGTTCAAAGTAAACTCATTTTAAGGGAGCATGTTGAGGCAAGAGAACTTGATGGGCATTCCTGCCTAATAACCTTAGGCAAGTTATTAACTGCTGTGAACCCTCCAGCCTGGTGCTGCTGAAGATGTGTTAAGAGGGCCATTGCTCGGATGATGGGCCAAAAGCCGCAACGATGGCAATTCTGACACTCCTTCCTGTCCATTTCCCCTGCAGCAGGCAGCACCGAGCCTTCCAGTCGGGGAATTTGCTTGGTGCGCCCACCGTAAAGGGGCTGACAGAAAGTTCTCCTTCACAGTAGAATGCCAATGAAGGAATGTAGAAGAAATGGAGGCATTAGAAAGTCACCATTTGGTGACAACCATTATAGTAACAATTTATTCAGATAAGAAGAATCAGTGAATGCTGAACCAGCAGGTAAAAATTTGTTCAGGAAAATTTGTTCAGTTGCAAAATGTTCCCCACATAATGCTATTGTTATAAAGAAAAAAAGTAGTAACTTTACAGTGAGCAAAATTAACATCATCAATAACGGGACAAATGGACATGCTGTGCCTCCTGGTATGGCAGAATGAGAAGAACACAGCATCACCTCTGTGAGGACCGACTGTTCTTCAGCAAGGTGCATACCCTGCACCTAAGCATGAGGAAACGTTAGGCCAACCCAGATTGAGGGAGATTTTACTAAATAATTGGCCTGTATTCCTCAAATTATCTTAGGTCACAGAAGACACAGACTGAGGAGCTATTTCAGATAGAAGAGACATGACGTGGCATCCTGGACCAGAAATTTTGATTTCATTTTTGGAAAAGTGACAGATTTTTAATGGGCCTGTAGATTAAATGGTAATAATGTATTAATGTTAACTTCCTGGTTTTGATGGTTGTACTGTTATTATGAGAGTGCCCTTGTTTCTTAGGAAGTACACATTGAAATATTTAGAGGTTAAGTCATTTTTTTTTAGCTTTCATTTGCAATTATGTCAATTTGGCATCATATGTCATGCCTCTAATTAAAAAAATTAAAACAAATAACTTAAATTTTATTTAATTAAAAAAGAAACAAAATTAATGACATGAAATAAAAATTTAATTAAAACAGTGGAGTGAATTGATTAGTGCTTAACAAGTACAATTCGGTAAACAGAATCTTTTCGATTGTAGGGTCTGTGATGGGCACACATTTTAAAGAGGGTTTCTTGGGGACATCTGCTCCATAGGAAGGCAAGTGTGTTTTAAATGAAAATTAGAGTCTGGACTCCCAGGTCATGGGCCAGACTTTTCACTTCTCTGTACCCTTGGGTAATTCTTATTAGAGTCAAAGTAGGTAGGACTCTAGTAAGAGTCCTTATTAGGAAGGGCTTCTTTTTTTAAAATCCTTATCTGAGGACATGATTATTGATTTTTAGAGTGGGAGAGAGAGAGAAACATTGATGTGAGAGAAACATTGATCAGTTGCCTTCCTGTATTGTACCCCAACCAGGAATCAAACCCTCAACTGGGTATAAGCCCTTGACCGGGAATTGAACCCACAGCTTTTCGGTGTACAGACGACACCCCAACCAACTGAGCCACACTGGCCAGGGCAGGAGGGGCTCCTCTTAACCTTGGTAAACCGGGATGAAAGCAATGAAACATAGACTGCATTTTTGATAGGAGAAGACTATAAAATGGGAATAGTAAAGCCCTACTTGTAAAGTTTAAATCAGATAAAATACATAAAAATACCTAGGCCAGTACCTGGCATATAGGAACCTTATCATTTTGTAGATAGACAGCTCACTTTTTTTTTTTAAAAACAATGTAGCATAAAAATCAATAAAAGTACCTGACCTTTTGGCAAGAGGCTTGGCTCAGGAGACAGGAAACCTGTGGGGCCATTTGACTGTTGGCAAGCCCCTTTGCAGACTGTCACAGGGGAGCAGATGTTGTTCCTGAAAAGATGAAAACCATATATCTTTTTTTCTCCTGCTACAGAAGGGAAGAGGATAGGTAGTTCTTTACATATACATCTCAGAAAGGTATTTCTGGGTTCCTAAAGTGGAGAAACTGGTTGTTGTTTTTTCCCTTTAACGTTGCCTTGATGTGGATTTTTTGGCCCAAGGGGTGATGTGAGGCTGCTCTTCCTCAACTCCTTCATGGTCCCAGGGGGAAGTCGGGGCTGCGCCTGATCCCACTTAGCCTTCTTGGGTAAGCATCTCTTAGTTGCAGGGCCTTCTACTCTAAGCTGGAGAGGAGGCTGAAGGAGCCCTGCAGCCTGAGTGCAGAGAGCGGGCAGAGGAGATGAGAACAGGAGTCCCCGCAGTTACAATAAAGAACCTCGGAATGCGGGACGTGCAGAGTTGCGCTAGGAGCATTCAGGCAGACCTGTGGTAGCCAAATCACTATTTCCAAAAAGTGCCTGCCATTGCCAGGGGTCTATGAAAAAAGCCTGCGGTGAGAGCCGAGACCAGGCCTCAGTCTCTGTTGGTGAACAAAGTCAGAATGAGGTCCTGCCCCAAACGGGAAGGAGAGCTTAGACTTTTGGGGACAAGAAATAAAGTTTATAGCGGACACCAGGGAGCTATAAACTGTGGACAGGCCAGCAGGGACCACAGACATCTATACCATAGAAATGAGAGAAAGAGGGATTCTGCTCTCCAAGTCTAAAATTCAATTTCCCCTGCACATTGGGCTTCATAAAGAAGTCCACGAACTATAATTTCACATTGGCAATAGAAGCAAGAGGAAAATTGAGGCCAGGTGTTGCATCTGTCATTATATGTGTCCCTGAAGTTTTTCAGCCTGGTTGGAAATAAATTCTGCCCTGTCCTAAATTATATGATTAATACCCAGTCACAGAAGGTGCCAAGGGTGAGGGAGGAGACTCGTGTTATACTGTTGCTGAAGCAAAACTGCGTCTTTTCATAATAATTTGTTTTGTTTTGTCCACAAAACAGGAGCTCATAGGTATAAAAAAAATGTTGTGGCTGAGCCATAGCTAACATTGTTTTCCAGGCTTAATTTTGAGAGGGGGTGAGCAGGGCTAGAAGAAAGAATTTGTTGTATAGCTAATACATAAACTGACTGCGGTCATTAATTTCCACCTCTTGGCCCAAAAACCTTTTACCAGAGCTGCTAACAGGTTGTATAAATCACTGTTATGAACTCCATTTCCTCCCTTCACCTCCTCCCTCAGAGCTGGGGGCAGGCTGCTAATGTGGAAAACATAGATTAGCACAGGGGACAGTCTGGGACTTCCTGCCTGAGCAGCGCCCACAGAACCGAGCGTGGTCCGTATCCTGGCTGTCCAGGGGCCCGGAAGCCAGGGCAGCATGGGGAGGGAGGGAGGGAGGGAGGGCAAGCACTTCAGAGCCCAACACATCTGAGTGTGAGTTGCATCCCTGCCCGTTACCAGCCATGTGAGCTTGATTACCACACTTAAATTCTTCATGTCCTCTTTGGTCAGGCAAAAATAATACCCATCTTAGGACATTTGGATGATTAAATGAATATACTTATTCACATTGGCTATTATTAAAAACTTCCTTTCATCTTACGTTTGTGGCATCAAATTCCTTTCCCCTGAAGTGTCTCCAGTGGGCTCTGCTCAGTGAAAGGGAACTCCAATAGTCTTCAAGCTTCGTGGGAGGAAGGTCTTGAGGGAGGGGGTGGGGGCCGTGGGGAAGTCCCATTACTGCACCAAACACCCTGGAGCTGTCTGATGTTTTCACCCTCGAGGCGGCAGCATTTCTTGTTTTAAAGATAGCAGATCAGACTATCGAGCCAGGCAAATCTGTGCTTACTCTCAACTCTGCCGCTTCCGTGCGAGGCCGTTGTAGAGAAGCTGCCAAAACTCAGGTTTGAAAACAGGAGGGACTAAACCCCATCTGGCAGAGTGTAGTGGAGGGTCAGGAGCTGAGTCAGCACAGGCCCCTCCCCCGCCCCACCCGGTATGGGCCTGGCAGTAATGGATGGATGGACCAGGCTGGAGGAGCTCCAGGAATCTGTGCCCAAGGCCTTGGCCCCTTGGCGTGATCTACTCTGTTCCTTCATAGCAGCTATTTCCATCGTTAGCCAGCTGTCCTGCAGCTGGGCCTGACACAGCAAGGGGAACGGAGGGGGGTTTTGAGGGACAGGGAAAGGCCCAGCTGGGAAGTGACCCCAGTTCCCTGTTGATGTAGAAGCATCACAGCCAATGTCACCTGCAGACCCCCCAGGGACAGAGCTTGGGTCTGTGCCTTGCCGTGGCAGGCTCTCCATCGCAGCCTGAGACCCTCCAGTGGGAGAAGCTGGTCGGTGGTGGCTGGTGTGGGACATCAGGACTGTGCCTGTCCTGTGGCCTCAAAACAGCTCCTTGGGGGTCATGAGCCTCTTACTGTTAGAGCAGCGGTTCTCAACCTGTGGGTTGCGACCCCTTTGGCGGTCAAACGACCCTTTCACAGGGGTCGCCTAAGACCATCCTGCATATCAGATATTTACATTACGATTCATAACAGTAGCAACATTACAGTTATGAAGTAGCAACGAAAATAATTTGATGGTTGGGTCACAACATGAGGAACTGTATTTAAAGGGCCAGAAGGTTGAGAACCACTGTGTTAGAGGAAGTCTCCACCTCTTCTCATTTGCCCTCTCTGGCTGCTGCAGGCCAGAGGTGCTGCTGACCAGCAATTAACGAGCTCCAAAGTAGGATGAAGCAGGTGGCAAATTGCTGCAGTATTTCTAAGAGGACAATGAGCTGTGGAGCTCCCCTCCCACCAGCTGCTTCCGGGTCCTGAGCCTCGTGACGCCCACTGAGCTCTGGGTTGTCATGATTTCCCCTTCTCCCCGAGCCCTCTCCTGGTTAGTGGAAAGCTTGCACTGATGTTCTGAGATGAAAACCCTCTGATGTTTATAAATATTTATCTCCAGGAAGCTTGGAAGCTCTTTCAAAACAGAAAGGGAGAGAAGCATGATTGATCTGCCCTTCAGAGAAGGCCTGTATGTTGCCCAGGATGGTGGGCCTAGTGCTCAACGAAGCATGTCTTTCCGTAATTTCCCAACCTGTTTTGTTGCATGCTGTTTTGTGTTTGTTAACAGTTGTCTACCAGGAATTGTTTCTGGGGATAGGAGAAGGGAGGGCAGAGGAAAGGAAGCTTTTCCCCCTTTTGTTTGTCATTAATTACTCACTCAGGGCTGTAATTCCATCCTTGCTCAGATGACATGCCTTGTGGCTGGCTTAATTGGAGGCTGAGGATGAGCTGTCCCAAGCCTGTTTCCACCGGGGAATGTTGAGCTGGGAGCTTCCCAGCTGGTTTTCGGGGCATGAATGTTGCCTTGTGCAGTCACTTGTGCAGAGAAATCGAGCCCAAGGCCCAGTTCAGGGCCTCAGATGCCGGCAATAGGCATGGGCTTCCTGAACTCTGAGAGCAATCCCCTGGGCACTCAGGAGCCTCCTCAGTGCTGTCCAGGGCCAGGGTGGTGAGATGGCAATGGGCACGCGAAGGTCTTGAAAGCTGCATCTTCAGCCAGCTCTTTCAATCTTGTCTTTCCTTTTCCAACTTGTTAGAACCAAGTGGTGCTATTTCATTAGCCTGAAACTGGAGTGAGAGAAGATGAGGTGAGCAGACATGTTCCCTTGTGAAGATGGTACCACACTCTTGACTTGACCTCCTAGAGTTGAAGTTCAAACAGAGCTATGTCTCAAACCAGATCTAGCCCACCTAGATCCTTAGCATCTTTTCCCACTTTGAGTTTCTCACTTTTAATGGCTCCTATCTTGTGGTCAACATTCATCAGCGTTGTGGTTGGGGGTTTCAGCGAGGACCCCTGAACCACTTTCTGGACCCTGGAGGCAGCAATTCTTCCATTTCCTGAAATAGCTCAACTTAGCCTGCCTGATCTGTTGCAAACACTCGTTCTCCATGGAAACCAGTGTTTAAAACGCCAACTAGCCCTGGCTGGATAGCTCAGTTGGTTGGAGCGTCGTCCTGATACACCAAGGTTTCAGGTACGACCTCTAGTGAGGGCACATACAGGAATCAACCAATGAATGCATAAATAGGTGGAGCAACAAATCTATCCTCTCTCTCTCTCAAATCAATCAATAATTTTTTTTTAAAAAAAGCTCCAACTACTGACCTATGAGGTGGGAATGATGGAAGCTCTTATAGGTTCCATCATCTACCAAGAGGCCTGGTCAGCCAGCATCAGGCAGTTGAGCTCATCCAAGGAGGTTGCCCAGCACAAGTGTTTCCCTCAAACACCAGGTACCCACACAGCACTATGTGGCAGGCGTCCTTCTACCTGAGAAAATGCCACAGGTGCACACGAATACTTCAGTTTTTGTGATTTAAACACATGCATGAGAGGATTTGTGAGGGGTTGGTTGGAAGGACCCTCACCCAACTAATTGGATGTAGCAGCAAACACATTCCCAGGAATGGACGGGTCTAACTAGAACAGAGGCTGGCGGGGCAGTGGAGTGGACAGTTGCACTCCTGGTTGCTGTGACTCTCACACCAGGCCCTGAGCTTTTGTCTCCAGGAGTGGCTCCTGGAAAGTTAAGTCAGTTTCCTGCCTCCCTTTGAATTTAGCACAGAGTAAGGTGAGTTCCTAGAGGAATGTAAACATTTGTTTGTTTGGTTTGGTTTCTAATATTCCATCCTGATGTTAATATGAGAATATGGAGAGCAGTTTTCTCATTTCCCAAAACTGGCTATAAAGTGGATCATGGTGGTGTCTTCTTTTCTTTGGCTGCTACTTATTAATCTTCAGGTTTACATTTCCATGGGATGGTATGCAGGTCCTTCATGAGCTAGTGTTGGGTGCCTAGCAAGTCTTGTGTGTGACCATTCTGGCCATTACACAATGTTTTTTGCCCTCTAGGAGTTTAGGGCCCATATTGGGAGTGGATGTTGGGAGGGGGAGCTAATTAGCATAAAAGCATTCACTGGGGAGTCAGAATACCTGAATTCTGGGACCAATTTTGCTACTTAGCTTGACTGACCCCTGACAAATCCCTCTTCTTCTTTGGCCCTCAGATTCCTCATCTGTGCAATGGGTATATTGGCCTCTTATTATAAGGCTGTCTTTCAGATCTGTTATCCTAGATTGTTCTATCTTTTTGTTATCTTCTTGCAGGATTCTGACATAGTGAACATTCCACCAGCCTTAGATGCTTGACTATTCCTTTGAGTCCTTCTTTTTCTCAAATATTCTTTATAGATTTCATCTCCTCTTTGCTAGGGGACAATTAGCTCACTTATTTATTCCTTAAATTTCAGTGGTTCTGCTGCCATTACAGCTGTCCTCCGCCCAGCATCCTCTCTGGGCTACCGAGGAGGCTCTTTCCAGATATCAGTCTTGTTTCATTCTCACAACAGCCTTTCAGCATTATGTATAAAACCCCCAGGTGTAGTTTCCACGGAGAGATGACTACGTGAAGGGCCGGAGGCCAGAGGAACAGGGCCCTTTAAAAGAATCTGATGGATTTCAGCTTTCCTGGTAAGCATATTCCTCTTTTCAGCAGTGACATTCACAACTTGGCATCTTATTTCATAATTACATAAAAGGATAACAGTCTGGACAGATGCCCGCCCGACCGTGCAGGCTGCGCTTGGGGCCGTCTGCCTCCCGGAATAGAGGGCGTGTCCTCCTGCCTCAGCCTGGAAGGTGACAGCTGGGTCAGGCTTCTCACACTGGTGTGCAGGGGCCACTTAGTGCTGGAGCTGCTGCTGCATTCCTTCCTGACCAGTTGGCCTCGTTTGGTGAAGTCCCTCTTGAAAAAGGTGTGAGCAGCCCTCAGCAGACCCTTCCTGAAAGAGGAGCTATAAAAGTATAAAAGCATCTCAAATGACCATGTCCTAGGACTGCACGACCTTTCCAGGCTCACTGCCCGCCAGTCCCTAACGAGCAGGGCAAGTGCCCCGATTTATGGAGGGGCTTATTGGGACATGGTCAGGGCTCTGCCCGAATGAAGGAGCTGTGTCTCTTCGGGAGACACCTGAGGACCCTGAGCTCTGCCTTCCAGCACATTTCCTTCCTCAAGGAGCATCCTCTCTGGCAAGGGCGGTGAGACAAGTGCACAGGTGACAGTGACCGGAGGCAGGCAGCTACTTCTGACCAGGGCCTGTCCAAGCCGGCCAGGGAAGGAGGCATTCGGGCTGCTCCTTGCAGAATAGGTAGGGTGGGCTGACCTTGAAAGACCGGAGCATACACATAGCACGTGTAGACTTTCAATGAAGAATGACTGACTGACAGAATGGCCATTGGGAGTTTAATTACAGTGAAATTAACGTTTTCATGTGGAGGACTTCCCTTAAACGCCACGTTTGGCCAGCTCGCTGTTCTGCTTCTTGTCTGTCAAGGTCTTTGGCACCTCTGCCTGCTCCTGGGCCTCTGTGTGCATAGCCTTGGAGCCAAATCTGCCTCGTGGGGCTCCCTTCCGGTCAGAAGGGGACTCAGAGTCTGTGGAAAGAGCATGCTAGGCTTTGAAGTCAAGCAGACCCAGGTTCAGATCCCAGCTCCAACACTTAATTTGTTGTGAACCTTGGGCTATTGTTTTTAACTGTTCTAACCCTCTCTTCCTTCATCTAAACATGTTGGGAGGTTATGAGAAATGAACTATTGCCTGTGCAAGGCTGGACACTTAAAAGCCCTCAAAGGAAGGTTGCTTCTCTCTGGCCATCCCTGATGGTACTGAAGTGCTCCCTGCACCAAGAGGATGAGGTTTACCCTTCTCTCAGAACCATGACAGGGCCACAGAATTACCTCCAAACAACCTGAGGCCTCCCCTTCTCCAGGTCACTGCCCTTTGCCCACTCCCGGCCCCCATTCACCAACAGGACCTGCAATGATGGGGTTTCTCTGCTTGGGACGAAGTGCCACCCTGTCCCAGTCTCAGACAGGCTCTGCTCTATCCAGTGTAGGAGCTGCGTGTGGGAGCTTCTGACACAGGAGGTGGACCGAAAGAAAGAAGAGAAATGGCTGGAGGGCGTGTGTGCTGTGGGGCCTCCCATTGTGGCTTCTTTTTCTCTTTTAAATATATTTTTATTGATGTCAGAGAGGATGGGAGAAGGAGAGAGAAATAGAAACATCAACGATGAGAGAGAATCATTGATCAGCTGCCTCCTACACGCCCCCCACTGGGGATGGAGATGACAACCTGGGCATGTGCCCGGACTGGAAACCGAACAGTGACCTCCTGGTGCACAGGGCCATGCTCCACCCCTGAGCCACGCTGGCTGGGCCCATTATGGCTTCTTGATGGTTACAATTCTCATCCCTGGACAGTCTCTCTTGGGATGCTGTTCTTCCCCAAGGTTACCATCAGGCTCCTCTCCTCTGTTCCCAGGGCTGTGTCTGCGAGCAGCAGGCTCCTGGAGACGCTGCCTGTGGCCCATTCATTGCTCGTCTTCACTGCTGGCTCAGGGCAGCTTTCCGGGAGATGGCAAGGTCACCACAAGGAGCTCCGGGGTCATCACCTTTCCTGGTTTCTAGGTTGTTATTGTTTCTAGTGCAGGAAGGAAAGCAGTGTTTCACTCATGTGTCTATATGGGGCGGGCAGTGTGAAGCCAGGCAGGCAGCAGGGCCCACACTGGCCCTGGGGGCCCATTTTTCTATATGCCGCCCACAGGGCCAGAGCGGCTATCTTTGGTGCCCTCTCACTGTCCTCTGGCCTGGGCAGCTGGATTCTTACCTACTGTAACTTTTAATATATATATATTTCTATTGATTTCAGAGAGGAAGGGAGAGGGGGAGAGAGAGAGAAACATCAGTGATGAGAGAGAATCATTGATCGGCTGCCTCCTGCACCCCTCCCCCCCCCATTAGGTATTGAGCCCATAACCTGGGCATGTGCCCTGATTGAGAATTGAACCATAACCTACTGGTTCCTAGGTTGATGCTCAACCACTGAGCCATACCAGTTGGGCATCTCCTATAACTTTTTTCTTTTTCAGGAAACTCATGTAGAATGTCAACTCATGGCCGAACCGGTTTGGCTCAATGGATAGAGCATCGGCCTGCGGACTGAAGGGTCCCGGGTTCGATTCCGGTCAAGGGCATGTACCTTGGTTGCGGGCACATCCCTACTGGGGGGCGTGCAAGAGGCAGCTGATCGATCTCTACTGGTTCCTAGGTTGATGCTCAACCACTGAGCCATACCAGTTGGGCATCTCCTATAACTTTTTTCTTTTTCAGGAAACTCATGTAGAATGTTTTGTTTCTGCATCACAAAGGAAAATAGAGTGAGGAACAAATGATTCAGTTTTTCTTAAATAGTAAGCTGTGATTTCTTCATGAACTAATTTAGAGAATGGCACTTAAATTCCACAAACATTCCTCAGTGTTTACGGGATTCCAAGCCTTGTACTGGGTGAATGGAGGCTGAGACACCAAAGATGGGGTGCCTGTCTTCAGAGGGCGTCAGGGGCAGCCTGTCCTCAGGCAGCTGGGGCCTCTGCCGTGGGCAGATGCCAAAAGGCTGGTGAAGAGCCAGGCGGGAGCCCTGATGCCCCGGATGGTGGCGGTGCTGCACCCCCTCTCCATGCTGCCCGTATGTTGAGGGCCAGCCCATGCACTCTCTTTTGTTAAGTTTTCTTAGACGGCCTCAGGCCTCCCTCTGCAAGCCTCCCACTCTCCAAGCCCTGGGCCCCTGTAGCCTCCACAGCCTGTGTAGGTGACGTTTCCCACTGTTGTCCCATCTTCTTGGCATCTCAGCCTCACCAGGCACATTGTATTGTTCCCACTTCAACCAATGAAACAACTAAGATTTAGAGAAGTAAAATAATTTCCCCAGGGTTACAAAATTCGGCAGTAGCAGCAGAGCTGCACCTTACACGCATGTGGTCTGATTCCCGTTAGTTAGGCCTTCTCCTTAGTACCAGGTACTTCTATCGCTCTTCATCATTTAACCCCAAGAATCCCCTCTTCAGAGCTCCCCAGTCCCTCTTCCATTTCATGTCAGCATCAGTCCCTCCCTCCCTCCCTGATTTTAGTCACCGGCATGTTTCTCCTTGAGGGCTGGGTCCTCAGCATAGGTGGGGGGCTCAGACAGGCTTGGTCAGGTGAAGGATGCGAGAATGAACTTGGTCAACACCCCCCTCCTCCCTACTCACTCCTGAGTTATCTGGAGGCAGCGGAAGCCAACAGCTCTTCCGTGCCAGGTCATTGTGAGACTTGCTTTGTCTGACTTGATATGTGTTTAGGTTTCCAGAATGTACTTACGAGAGCTTAAGACAATAGCAGTTCTTACCCCTCTCTCCCGTGGGTCATATACCACCTGTGCCCCAAAGAGCAACACCTGTATGCTTTCAGTTTTAAGTAGGGTGTCCATAAACTGTCAGATGTGTTTGAGAATGAAACGGTGCGCTGTTGACAATTACACCGGGACAGTAGGCCTTAACTGGAGCATATGGTCACCTGGATTAAAATAAAATGTGTCTACAATTGGAAGGAAAGATATGTGACATTTGTTTCTGGAGACTTCTGATCTTGCGGAGGGGGTTGCTGGCAAAGGAAGGCCCTGTGTTTCCAGCGCTAACTTTGCATCTTCAGGGACAGCAAGAATAATCCAGAACCCCATTCTGCACCTTCCACTCATTTTCTATAAATAGCCGAGCCTCCCAGGATGCGTGTCTGTGTCTTATTGTTGTCTTTTTCTTTCCTCCAGAGATCCTGCAGATAATACAGCTGGACCTAGACCTAAAGTACAAGACCAACATCCGGGAATTGTTCGAGGAGTTTGACAATTTCCTGCCAGGCGCCATCATTGGCATCGCGCGAGAGATGCAGCCGGTGTACAGGTGCGTGGAGGCTGGGGCGCCTCCAGGACCCCTCCTCACCCTTCACCCCCCTCTCCTACCACTCGTGCCGACTGGGATTAATCAGCGTGCAGTCTTTCTGCACTCAATCTCTTAGGGACACGTTTGTGGTTATTACTTACAGTTCATAGTATGGGCAGGTGTGTAGGCTCCGGACTGGAGATGCCATCTCGTTCTTTTGGGGGAGTTTGGAAAGCTCAGTCATTTTAGTTGTTGTTTCTGGTTAAGCTCAGGATTTTAAAGTCTTGGGCTTTGTCTTACAGAGGCGGTGTTAGGACCGAGCTTTAACTTGCCAGTCGGGTGATGGATGCGGCTTTCTTGGCCTCTGAGTCACAGGGGCTGCTCCTCTGTATAAGCGGGTGGGCTTCCCAGTGTCTTGTGGAGAGGCAAAGGCAGCACAGCTTTGGAACAGAGAGTGGTGTAGTTGAGGTGAAGAGTGTGTTCTGCATGATGCAGTGTTTTATTGTCAAGTGTGTGTCACAGAGCAACTCCAGCACCTGAGGACCAGGGAACATGTTCAAGAATACTCATGCAGCATTGTTTGTAGTCGCCAAAACCTGAAAACAATGTAAATGTCCACGGACAGCAGAATGGATAAATGAAGTCTATCCGTGCAATCGAATACTATATAGAAACAAAGTGAGCAAACAGTAAATAGCTATAGTGTACTGTACAGTGATAGACAAGACTGAACTGCGATCTTCAGGGATGCGCACACAAATAGTAAAAATGATAGGAAATAATGATTCCTAAAAGCCAGATGGTGGTTACCTCTGGAGGGGCTGAGGGAGTGATGGGGACATGGGTGGGATTACCTCGAGTGCTGCAGTCCTTTAGTTCCCTGCCTGGTGGCTGTGCATGTGTGTGCATGTATGTTTTTGTGTGTAATATGTCTTTTACAGTTGGAAAAAAACACATGACAGAAAACCAGAAGCACCTCCAGGTTTCTGTTAACAACTAGGCCCATGGCCCTGGGTCCAGAGGGTTCCGTGTTGCTGACTGTTCCTCCTCTGGGCAGAGCCACAGCTGACCCAGAGCCGAGCTGCCTGGAGCTGGGATTTCGCTGTCTCCTGGGCCGGCCTGCTCTTTGTTCTCCGAGCAGACCCTCATGCTGGCTCCCTTTGGACATTCTTGGAGCTGGGCCCAGTCCTTGGAGCCCTGCAGGCAACCGGTGACTAAAAGCAATCATTTCTCCTAAGGGGGAGGGGAAGAAGGGGCAGCCTCAGCGTGGTTGTGGCCATTTGCAAGACCCAGATCACATAACAGGAAATTCCTGCCAGGCCTCTGAAGGAGCTGATAACTCCCGGGCCTTGGGCTGTTCTACTGGACAGAGTCCTCTCACAAGTTGCCTGGAGTCACGAGTCTTATGTCTGGGGTCTTGATTTAAGGAAAGGAGGCAATGGCAGGAGCGCTGACCTGGAGTGCCCAGTCCTCTGCGGTTGTCCCGGCTCTGCCCCCAGCTCTGGGGACTGTGATCCCAGCTCTCCCGACCCCACCATCCTCATGGCCTTTGCTCTGTCCTGAAGTTCTGCTGGTGCGCCCCTCACTGTCCACAGGGGCCAGTGCCCTGGAATGAATAAGCCAGGCTGAGTATTCAGTGCAGTTGGAGCAGTGATGCCGTCAAGCCCTGCTTTGAAGTCTTCTCATGTAATGTAAATGGAAACCTGATCACACTAAACTTGAATTGTCCAGAATTTATGTTTTCTGTAGATTTAGGTTTTATAAACTGTGAAAAGTAAAATGATTTAATTGTCTGGCCTTCTCAAAAGCAATCTCTGAACTACGTTAGATCCAAAATGAAGTTGAGTTTTTCTCACCTTCAGAGTCTTTAACGAGGTGAGCCCTCTGCTGCAGGCCTGCTGGGGAGTCCAACAAGGCCCTGCTTGCAGGGCTCACACTCACACTCACACTCACACTCACACTCACATACTCAACACAAAAGGAAACCTCCTTGCACGCTTCCCTCTCCCCCTGCTGGAATGTTCCTAATGGCCCTTAATTAAGTCTCCAGATGACTGCCCTACCCTAACCTGCACTACCCTGGCCCTGGTAATTGCCACTGAACGTCCTGCGGGTGGGAATGGTTGGGTGCTGGCTGGGGCAGGCAGGGGATGGAGTATGGCTCTTTGCCCTCTTCCACAAGAAAACTGGAGACTCCTCTGTGGCCTGAAAGACCACGTGTTAAGTTGTCTGCCACTCTGGAGCCTGTGTCTGGCTGTGTGTGTTGGGGAGGGGGGGGAGGGAGGGAAGAATGGGAGAAGAAAGAGGGGGGAATAGAAAGGAGTAAGTGGTCAGTACCCAAGCATGGACAGAGCTGGGCCCTTCTCCTGAGCAGGCGGTCTCAGCACCTGTGCCCTTGGACTTGGCCATCACAGCTTGTGGGGAACCCCTGCCCGGCCCCGCCCACCTCTGCAGGCGCTCGGGTGCTCGCCACCCCCTGAGTACTCCTGAGAAACTGGCAGCTGTCTGACAGCCATTCGCTCTCCCTAAGTCAGTGGTTCTCAACCTGTGGGTCTCGACCCCTTTGGGGGTCGAACGACCCTTTCACAGGGGTCGCCTAAATACATCCTGCATATCAGATATTTACATTACGATTCATAACAGTAGCAAAATTACAGTTATGAAGTAGCAACGAAAATAATTTTATGGTTGGGGGTCACCACAACATGAGGAACGGTATTAAAGGGTCATGGCATTAGGAGGGTTGAGAACCACTGCCTAAGTGATGGTGTGTGAGGCTGGCAAGTCCTTTTCTGTCATAAGTGGAGTCTGCTAGCATCTATGAAAAGAAAGGCAATTTTAGAAGCAAACAAAACAAAACAGCACAAAAGCAAAACTTGGACAGATTAATTGAGTTCATTTTGATCTGGAAATTCACTAAGCAGAATTAAATTTGGATCTCCTCAGCGGTGTTATTTTTATAGTCACTTGTCCGACAGTTACTCCACTTCAAAAGGGCACATATTAAGTCATGTTTATGGCCGTTTCCCCTCTATTGTGTGCTGTGAGTGTCAGAAGCTTGGAGGGGGTGGGGGGGAAAGTATTTTCCACTGTCCATTTGACAAATAACTTTCTTTACTTTTTTTTTTTAATCAAATGAACACCAAACCTACTGTGTTCTTTGGAAAATGATGGATCATGGGATGCTAGGATAGAGGAGCCTTTTCTTAAAACGTGGGTCCCTGTTAAGAGTGTTGAATCAAATATCCCAGGACCTTCCTCATCTGAAAACTGGGAAGCAGTGGTCATCTTGAATGAAACATTGCCCTTCCTTTCTTGACTTTTTCTCTCCCTTTGTGTCAGGGAACTGGAACACAATCAGGTCCTTGCTGGTGATGTGCTTTATTGGGATGAGGGACCAAGAGGAGAAAAGGGTCCGGTGGTCTCTCAATTAGTAGAATGGTCTCTGTAAGTGGACAGTTGCACTTTGTAGATATGTGTTAGTCCAGGATGCCATTTTGAATTGGCTTCTTATGAATGTGTTGTCGGTGGAACGCAGGCTGTGCCACGGGATCTCCAGGGAAGCAGGGAGACTGTGGTGTGGCGGCATTTATTTCTGATGCAAAATCAAAGGAGCTCCCCTCGTAGGTTTCCAGTGTCCTATCTCCATCTGTCCTGCCACAGAAAAAAATCCAGTCCTGTCTTCAAGGCTGAAACATAGGGCAGTGTCCAGAGATTCTGTTTCATATTGAAGCTTCGTCCTTCGGAGCCTGCATGGTCTGTTGTGGGCCCCAGGTGGCCTAACCACATGGTTGCTTATGCAGAGAACATGCTAACGAATGTGGCCATTGTGTTACTAGTGGGTGAGAGAGAGAGAGAGAGAGAGCGCTTCTTTGTTCCTCAGGGGTTTTTTTTTAATCATCTTCGGCTTGGGAAGAACCAGGAATTTTTTGAAAATAACGAATCTACTTCCCAAGCTTTGGCGGGCCTCTGATGGGTCCACCCCCTAGCCAATGATTCCTTTCCCACATTAGACAGATAGGCCTCTGTGGTCCAGCACCTCCCCCTGTGCCATTTTGACTTCTATTGTGCATGTGCTTAATGCAGTACGGGAGGGGTGTTAATCCTTGGCCGTCAAGCAAACGGGCTCATGCTCCCCAGCCCATTAGGCTCAACAATGTCTGACTTCCTTTGCTTCCTTCCTTTTATTAATATCTGGCTAACTTCAGTAACAACTGCATTAGAAGACGAAAGAAAACTGTCGGGCCCTCTTTATGTACAGCCTGTAACAATTATAAAGCAGTGAAGCAGCTGTACGGAGGAGAAATAGCACTCGGTTGTACCGGGAAGCCACCGGATTATAGTCCTGCCTTTTATGAATTATCCATGGGATGCTTTACAAGTCACTTGCTCCCTAATCATGTTTTTTTTTTTTTAATCTGTAAGGGAGACAAATACATTCTGTGTAATGCACAGAATCACCAGAAAACTCAAATGTAATAACACCCGTGAAAGCTTCTGGGGTAAAGAGACCCTTAGTGAAGAGGGTTCCCTCCTTCCCTTCTGTAATCCTCACAATTCCTTCTTGTGTTTTCCTTTCCAGATGTTTCCTCCTTCTGGGAACCTCCTATTTTACCCCTCCTCCCCCCACCCCCCGCACCGCCAACCATGTAGGGCAAGCATGTCAAACTCTCGGCCCGCATGCGGCCCACAACGAAGATCTTTGTGGCCCAGCCAATAGAACGGTGTGAGCGGTTACTTACAATTATGAAAGGAAATAAGTCTGCTGTCAGATCCAGAATTACTGGCATTCACCTTGGGTCAGTTCTGAAAGTAATCACTGTGAACAAAATTTCCCCTGAAGTAGGAAAGATAGCAGCAGAGAAGAGATGCCAAGTATCAGGAAGAAAACATTAATTTTATCATTGCTCTTATTCTTTTTTTTTTATACTATACTTTTCGGAATAAGCCTACGTGTCTATGAAAATTGAAGCTTTTGTTTTTTTGCGGCCCACATAAACTTAAAACTTGTTTATTTGGCCCGTGTTAGCCTTTGAGTTTGACAGGCTTGGTGTGGGGGTCACCAGTTAAAATATAGGACAGCCAGTTAAATTGAATTTCAGCTAAACAACAAAAGTTGCTTTGTATATGTCCCGAATATTGCATGGGGGCATCCTTATACAAAACAATTATTTGTTGCTTAAATGAAATTTACATTTAACTGGGCGTCCTGTTTTTTATTTGGCTAAATCTGACAGCCCTACCCCTACCTAAGAGTTAAAATCTTCTCTCTTTAGCAGAAGCAAGTGATGTGGCTTTTCTACAAGATCCTTGAGTGAGCAGGAGCAAAGGGTACCGAAGTGGGAAATGGGTGAGAGTGAGGAGTGGGAGTCACCGATCAAAGTCTCCGAGAGGTGACATGAGGGTCTCACTGTGCAGGAGCTGGAGGCCTGCCTGTGGCTTGGGGGGGCCACTGGGGCTAGGAAGCCTGCAGTGCCTTAGATTCAGGCCGCAGGGTTCCTGCTGAGCTGGGAGTTGGGGGGGAGGGGGGGAGCAGAGAGAGAGGATGGGAGGGGAGGGAGAGGGAGAGATAACCTCTCTGAGAGATGTGTGTGTAATCACGAGCGAGAATGTGTGTCAGAGTGAGTGAGTGTGTGTTGAGGAGCTCGGGTCACAGCGCTTGGTTCGGTCACTGTGTCCCCGAGCTGGCCACCTGAGGAGCTGCTGAATGGGAGCTGTGGTGGTGGGGGCCTGGGGCTTCCGGTTCATTCTCTCCTGGCTCCGCAGGCCAGCTGTGTGCTGGTTGGAGCTCAAACCCATGGTGAGGGGAAGCAGCAGGCGAATCCTGTCAGCTGCTGATAAGGCACCACGAGGCAGGAATTCGCTTTTGTGTTAGGTATGTTAATCGTGTCCACTCTTTCACCTTTCAGCCCACGTGGTTTTTATTGGCAGCGTTTGTGCCAGCCTAGCCTCCTTCCAGAGGCTTGGAATGCAAATGTCCGGTTCATCTGCAGGCTGCTTTATCCATTCCTAGGACTGGCGAAGGGCTCTCAGGGGAATTCGGGAGGAAGTGAGGACTACCACAGAGAGGGAGGAGGAGGGATTGAGACCGCCTGTCACTCATTCTGTGTGACCTTGGACAAGTCTTCCGACCTTTCTAAACTTCAGTTTCTTTTTTTTTTTTTAATGTATTTTATTGATTTTTTACAGAGAGGAAGGGAGAGGGGTAGAGAGTTAGAAACATCGATGAGAGAGAAACATCGATCAGCTGCCTCCTGCACACTCCCTACTGGGGATGTGCCCGCAACCCAGGTACATGCCCTTGATCGGAATCGAACCTGGGACTCTTCAGTCCGCAGGCCGATGCTCTATCCACTGAGCCAAACCGGTCAGGGCTAAACTTCAGTTTCTTTAGCTGAGAAACAGGTTATAGCGCTATATAACTGTATATGCAGAAGTAATTAGAGGATTAATTTATAGTTGGTAGTCTCGATGTTGTTGTGGGGGGCAGCACGCACAGGTCTGTACCCTACGCCGCCATCTTGGTTCTTTTTTTTTTCTAGAGGATTAATTTAGACAATGTATTTTTAGTCCCTGGCCCAGAGCAGGACTCCCTAGTGTTGGTGGCAATTGTATCCAGTCCAGCTCCACCGCTTATTGATTCTGTGACCGTAGAGAAGTCACTTACTAACCTCCGAGTTTCAGTTCCCGTACACTATGTAAAATTGGAGCTACTGATAACTTCGCATAATTAGTGCTAATATTTTGACTCTTCCGCATCTGAACTCCCTTCCTATGTTTGAAGAATTCCCTGACACAGGAGCCTTCCTCCCTTTGTGGAGGGCAAAAAGCCTGGATGGACACTTTATTTCCTGGACTCCTGCAGCCAGGGTGTTGGTGCAGTGTTACCCTCCCTCCCTCCCTCGATGCATACAGCATTGTGAATTTAGCCTCGATGCGGGGGGGGTTTATATATTTTTAGTACGGAGCCTAAGGTATTTACAAAACAGAAACTGCCAGTGTTACAAAGAGAAAACAAGTAGCCCAGGATTCTGGCTGGGAGTTTTAAAAGCCCTTTATTACTAGAAACCAAGAGCTCAGAGGAGGGGAGTACTGTCTCTTGGTGTGGAGTGAGGTGCACAGAGTATAAGCAATGGAAACTTTCCAACATAGTACGGTGTATGGGTGCTTCACTATTATAATGTATTCATGGAGCTTCAATAACCATCAACCCCTGGCCAACCTTGTTTCATCTCTGCTCCACCCACTTCCCACCCCCCTTCCATTATTTTTAAGCAGGTTCCAGACAGTCTACCATTTCATCTGTCAATGTCATTTTTAATCCATTCTTAAAAAAAAAAGTCCAGCTACCATTGCTGGGTTTGGAGCTGAGGAGTGCTGTGTGCACGCATAGGGTCCTGTCTTTCTCAGGTTCCTCAGGCTGGTCTCAGTTCGTGTGAGGGAGGAAAATAGTCAGACGTGGCTCTAGCGTCCAGCCAGCCCGAATTTTCCATCTCTTTCCGGACTGTCTCCTGTCAGGATAATCATGTCCTACTCTTGTCTGGACGGTTCCCTGGTCAGTAAAAATTCAGGTCTGTTGTTCACCATCCATGAAGCTCTACTTGGTAAGAGAACACGACTGTCACCATCATTTCAGGATGAGTAAGTGGAGGACTTGAAAGTAGCAGATTCTCTTCTTCCCTCTGACACCAGAGGATGAATTTATTGGCTCTTATTCCTGTGGGTGTTTTTTTAAAAAAATTAACGGAGATTGAACCTGTCCGTTTCAATTAGAGTTAAATCCGAGTGGGAGAGAGAAAAGCCTGTCACCTTTGAACATAGTGACTGATAAAGAAGCCCAGTATTCCTTCACTCCCTGGGAGTTGGGAGACGGGGCTGGCTGTGTTTGTGCAGCCTGGAGGCAGGGATTGAGCCCCTACAGGAATTACTAATAAAAGAGGAGAGAAATACCTGCCCGGTGGTAGAGATAAAAATATCTACCCTGCAGTTGTTATTTTTTAGTGACACCACTGGGAAACTGTTTTAAAGGGAAAACGCTGTCTAGGAAGAACCCGAGTGGAAGTGTGTTTCTGTTCATGTAGTTGTTCCCTGTCTGTGGTTGTGCCCCCGGGTGAGCTGTGAACTCGCCGATGCCTTCAGAAGGCCGGGGGCCTCAGGGAGGCTGCGGAAGACTGTGCTGAGGTCCTGGTGAGTGTGTGAGGAGCTCCCCTTGCCTGAAAACACAGCTCACTCCGGTTCTCTTGTCTTCCTGCGCATTATGAGGGCTTTGGCTCTACTGAATCCGGAACAAAAGACCCATCACCTGGTACCTGACACAGATGTCTCTGGAAAGAACGAGTGAGGAAATGGATGAGTGTTGAATACATGAAGGAACAGATGCTGAATCCGAGGATGCTTCCTCAACAGTGTGTTGGCCCAACATTAAGGAAGGTCCACAGTCCCGTCACTGGTGTTCTTACGGAAATTGCTTTCACACTTTTTAAAACAATCTGTGGGAAACATTGTTATTCTCGATTTTTATCATGTTCACCATGTGTGTGAACCACAGGATTAGGTGCTTTGAGGAATTATGATGATAAGAAAGAATGGCTCTTGCTTTCAAGGAGATTGTAATGTCGGAGAGAGAGGGCAGATAAAATTCAGTAAAGACACAAATGCCGAAGGTGCAGACACACCCAGTCTATTGCTATTTGGAGATTCCTCTGGATGAGCCTCGATGATGCTGTAACTGGACAATCAATGGGTCTGTGCTGCCTGTCACTACTTGAGCCAATTAAGCAGAGACAGGGTTGAATGATATATGAGCGTTTATTCCAATACTGCCAGCAGTATGGGAGAGCAGCAGGTCATCCACAAAAATCTGCTCTGAAACCCGCCCCCCCTCCCATAAGCCAGCTGTTTATATTGGGCAGAAGGACAAAGATTATGTGGGGAAGTAGGCAGAAGGGTATGTCAAATGGGCAGTTAACAGGTAATACAGGCTGGAGATTTGCAAAGGCCTGTGGGTATGCAAAGGCTGGGGGTCTTCAAAGGGTTGTCAATATGCAAAGGACTAGGGGGTCTTCAAAGGGCTGGTGATATGAAAAGGGCTAGCAGCTCTGATTTCTGCAACAAGGTTGTGAATCTTTTCATGATACTAGGCAGCTCCCAGATGGGGAAGATGGGCTGCATTTCCAGGTGAGCTCCCAGGTCCCACGAGCAACTTCCAGCCAGATTAGAATGTGCCGTCTTTAATCAGAACAAAACAATCACAGTTAACAGAGCATGATTAATATTTCTGGCAATTATAGCTGGTCCCCCGTATTCTGTTTCTGCCCCCTAACCTAACAATGCTTGGCTGTAGGATCTGTCAACTTCACTGTGTTGCCCACATCACCCTCGGTTTAATATTTTGCCTTCAGAACTTTAAGAAGTGTGTAAGCCAGGCTTTTGTCTTTCCTTTGGAAGGTTTTTCGGAAGGGTGGTGGGATTCGCTGTGCGGACCTAGCCTCCAGGACGTGTACTTAGATGGACCTGGCTCTGTGCCCAAAGAGAAAACTCACTCAGTGGGCGTTTGCTGCGAGGCTGGCTGAGCCTGTTCTCTAGAAGCCTGCAGCCTTGTTGGTGGGGCCACCTCCCCGATTGCTCCCCTGGAGGTGGGCCTGGGCAGGTGCTCCGAATGAGGCACAGCAAAGGGTGTGGGCCTGGGAGGACCGTCCTGGTGTGCATTGCTCTAACTTGTTTCTTTTGCCAAATAAACATCGCATTGAGAGAACCTCATTTACAATCTAGGCAGCAAAAAAGACTTATCTATAAACATCTCCCTGGGGGGAGGAGGGGGACAAAATAGCACAGTTGAATCACAGGGGGCATATGTACAAGAGGGATTTTCTGTGACAGTGTGTGGAAAGGACTGAGTTCAGCATGACTGGCCCCGTGTGAGGGGAATTTCAATATAGCTCCATGGCCGCCTCGGGTACACATTTCAGCCACATGACTGCATTTCTGCAGGTGATTAAGCGAAATGGATATGCAGTCCCCAGGCCCTCTGCTCCCAGGTTAGCAGCAGAATTGGTTGTTGCAGAAAAATCAAGTTTTCAAACTGGACTTGAATTAGCAATAAACCTTACCTGTTACTCCTGCATTGGGTGACTTTTTTTAAAAAATTATATTTTTATTGATTTCAGAGAGAGGAAGGGAGAGAGAGATAGAAACATCAATGATGAGAGAAAATCATTGATCAGCTGCCTCCTGCCTGCCCCTCCCTCTCCTCACTGGGTACTGAGCCCACAACCCGGGCATGTGCCCTGACCAGGAATCGAACCGTGACTTCCTGGTTCATAGGTCCATACTCAGCCACTGAGCCACACCGGCCGGGATGGGTGACTTCTCTAAAAGAGCCATTGACTGTTGGTCAGAGAGAACCCCTGTGATCTTCTGTTGTGGGGGAAGGGGGGTGCAGAATTGACACCCAACATCAAGGAGCCCTTAAGAATGCTTTGATCCAGGCCTTCTCAGGTGTCTCTGTCCTAGAGACTTTCCTATCACTGTCTGTATGTATTTCTCCTAGATAATTAAATGTTTAGGAGTATTGTTAGTATGTAATAACTCACCTGGACAGTTGCTGCATCCCTGCCTCTACAGACAAGCTCTCAGTATGAGGCCAGCCGGTGCTGATGGACCTTCAGGAATGCGAACTCACAGAGACGCTCATGGGGCCTCAGTACTGTCAGTCAGTGTGGAGTGAGGTGCCAATACTAGTACTTTGGGCTGCTTCTCTGGTTCCACTTGATCTGCTTGGCCCTGTAAGGAAACAATGTCTCCCTTAATAAAATCATGCTCAGTATCTGCACAGAGTATAAGCAAGGAAAACCCTTTCCCTAACTGCTTAGGCCCACTTTATCTCCACTGACTCAAGAACCTTGAACTTAGGACTATAAAGAAGGCACTATAAGTGTAACTCTCTACTTGGTTCTGTAGCAGTTTGTGTTCATCATAATGTAACTGCAGTTCACTGGTATTCAGCTTTCTGAGAGCCTGGGAGAAGTGTCTAAGCAAGGTAAAGACGTGAAGGTGAGCCATATTATTCAGAAGGAATAACAGGGGGAACGCACCCCACTTCCTCTGCCTGTTCCTTCCTGCCAAGATGTCAGCAGGTTTTGGGAAGTGTGCAATGTGGTTTTGGTCTTCCAGGCGTCCTCTCTACTCACACCTCACATCTTTTCAACTCCTGTTAAAGGCAGAAGGCATCATATAGATGATCCGGCAATACAATCTCGAATAAAAGGAGTAGAGAGAGAATTTGAGGCCTTGTTGCTGCAGAGGAGACTGAAATGGCCTTCCAGAATCTGGGAGAGATTTGTGGTGAAATAAAATATCTGGATTGCACGTGATTAGCTATAGCCACCTGCACAGACCAGACAAGAGGAGCCCCAAACCCCAGTCCACGCACCATATCACATTCAAGATCAGAGGGTTATTCTATAAAAAACCTTCGCATGAAAGAACATCCAGTTAGGCTCTCAGAAGGAGAAGGGACGACCCAGTGACTATAACATTGTTACAGGCACAAGAAGAGGCCATCTATGATTCAGAAACTCAGGATGCTGCCTGGAGCAGTTTAATTTCAAGTAAATGCCTCGGGAAATAATACAAGATTTTAAAAATTTAAAAGTGAATCATGAAAGAGAGGAGGGAAAGCAATTGATGAAAACCCATCTATGCCCTGGTTCTTGACTGCGGAGTCTGATGCTTTTATTTTGCATGAATATGAGCCCAGTGTTGCCAGATTTTCTCTCTCTCTCTCTCTTTTTTTCCAAGAGAAGCCAGAAATCTCTGTTGTTAATGTAAAAGCTCCTGATTTTTAAATATTGACAAGCCAACAGTCTGCTGGCTGAACAAAACACAACGGTGCACCGATTTCAGCCCGAGAATTGCTGGGCTGAGATTTCAGGTTTAAAAGTTTATTGAGGCAAGCCCTGGCTGGGTAGCTCATTTGGTTAGAGTGTTGTCCCCATATGTGAAGGTTTCGGGTCCGATCCCCAGTCAGGGTACATACAAGTATCAACCAGTGGATGCATAAATAAGTGGAACAACAAATCGATGTCTCTCTCTCCCTTCCCCCATTTCTCTCTCTCTCTCTCTCTCTAAAATCAATTTTTTAAAAAGTTTATTGAGGCAGAAAACAAACCAAATGCTTCCACCAGTTGGCCTGGCCCTTTTGAAGGCTTGGGTTGGTTGGGCCTTGGATGCTGATGGTGACAGTTTTTGGATGCTCAAACTTTGTTTTCTCAAATGTTTTCTTTAATTAATTAAGTAGTTGATTTTTATTGGTAACTTAAAATTCCATCACATGTTTTTCTAACGAACCTCACATTTACCTAATAACATGTTCAGGCCAAGCATAATTCTTGTCCAGAAATGTAACTTTGGAAGAAAAGAGTCGGCAACTACTTCAACTTTACTGTGTATAAGAACATCTTTGAACTGCTCACAGTGTCTGAAGGTGCTCTGGGGAGATTGAAGGTCTAGACAGGGAGGGAGGTAGGGAGAGAAACCAAAGGGCAGAGGGAGGAGCAGGGAGAGGCCGGGTAGAGACATGGCAGTTGTATGTTAACGGCTTCTGGTTTCCCCATCCTGTCTGTTCAGTGCTGCCTCCTAACAAGCCAGGGCAGCGCTGGACCCACGGAGACCCAGCGTGCTTATGGGGCCCCCGTGTTACTGGATCGTCTATATGATGCCTTCTGCCTTTGACAGGAGCTGAAGAGATGTGAGATGTGAGTGGAGAGATGGCCGGAAGACCATGCCCACAGCCCCAGACCTTGCTGCCTCTCAGGCCTGGCCTGGGGACGTCGTTAATGACATGCAGTGGCCTCTTTGCTGGCCTGTCTCTCCATCACAAATATTTGTATTTCTCCTGGATAATTAATTGGTTTCTCCTTCTGTACAACTAACTAGATGTCCTTTTTTTGGTTCGGTTGACTAATAGAAAATTTAAGGCCAAACATGTGGTCCACCTGTAGCAAGCTTATGGCTCTTTACAGGATGCGTTTGGGCATCTTTGCTGGCTGAGATAAATTCCATTTGGAACAAAATGGGGACTAAAATGTAAAGGAAAGGAGAGAAGGGGGAAAAGAAGGCGTATGCAGTCTGAATTAGGTCCTGCCACTTAAAACTCCATTTTCTACATCTGCTCACCTGTAGTAATTAAAAATAAACATGAGAAATAGTCCTGGGAGGATGTACAGTATGGGTGGGGTGACCACTTAATTTTACTATGAATTTTTTTAAATATATTTTATTGATTTTTTACAGAGAGGAGAGGAGAGGGATAGAGAGTTAGAAACATTGATGGGAGAGAAACACCGATCAGCCGCCTCCTGCACACTCCCCACTGGGGATGTGCCCACAACCAAGGTACATGCCCTTGACCGGAATCGAACCCGGGACCCCTTAGTCCTCAGGCCGACGCTCTATCCACTGAGCCAAACTGGCTAGGGCAATTTTACTATGAATTTATTAAGTTAGAACACTTTTGAGAGTGAAGAAAGGATGCTATTAATAACCACACCGGGACCACAAGTGTAAACCAGGACTGTCCTGAGCCATCTGTGATGTGATCACCCTCAGCTCCAGGTGGCGATGCAGGGAAGGGTGGGGAAGGGATGATGGAGGGGAAGGCAGCTGTGAAAGGCTGAGGTATTTAGGGTCAGAAATACTGCTGAGGTTGGCAGTATCTGGATCTATCATCTGCTAGAACCAGGAGAGGAGTGTTGGGTCATTGTTGGCTGGAGTTTGGCTTTTGACTGGACTTTCAAGGTGCAGAGTAAAAGCGTCCCTGTCTCCATACATGCATCTTCCCAAGTCTGCCCTGCCCGTCTCCTGGTCTCCCACGTGAGCTCATGAGCCGTGTGTGATCTGGCCCTGGGCTGAGTAGGATTAGGCTTTCTCTGTTGGATGATGTGAATGCTACATAGAGACTATGATGTGCTTATTTCAAGAGCAAACCACTGGGATCTGGCCATCATTCCACATAGAGGGTATCAAGGGAAAGAAGTGGAGGTGAGGTAGTTGCCTTTCAAAAGTGTAAATGCTTTGTTTTCACCATTGATTTTTTGGCTGGACTCAAAAACTCCCCCAAGCTGCTTCTGTGTGCATTAGCCACACTTCAGAACCCCAGCAGGACTGCACTCGTTCAGCCTGTGACCAGAGAGCCTGACTTGTGTGTCTTTGTGCACCCAGAGGGCCTGCAGGGAAGGCTCTCCTCCCTGGACGGGGTAGGAAATGTCTGTGCCTCCTGGATGGGCTTATACTGTGTCTGGGGCAGAATTTCCAGAAGCTGAGAGGGGTCCTCGTCTGGGAGACACCAGCCGGGGCTGTAGGTGAAGGCAGCACAGCCCGACTCTGGGAGGGGAATGGAATGGAAACCCAGACCCCCGCTGTGGCTACCACCCCTGTGGCCTGGCCCTGGAATTACCCGAGGTAAAGACGACCTCAGGAAATAAACATGAGCTGGGCCTCAGTCCTGGGTGCATTTTGGGAGGTGGTCCCTGTCCTCTTATCTCAGCACATCTGAGATTATCCAAGCTGTCTTGGTGACTTTAACAGCTCAGCTGTTAAGAACTACCCTGGGTATCCTGGCTGGCATGGCTCAGTGGTTGAGCCTCGACCTATGAACCAGGAGGTCACTATTCGATTCCCAGGCAGGGCACATGGCTGGATTGTGGGCTCGATCCCCAGTAGGGGGCGCACAGAAGGCAGATGGCCAAAAATATATATAAAAGAATTCCCCAGGTACTTGTTGGGGACCTACTCTGCAATAGGCTTATTGACCAGGCCACAGACCAAGCCCTCAAGAACATAACAGTCTGGAGGGTGGGCCCACCTGCAGCTGAGGGTCTGAGCACCCTATAAAAGAGTCTGTGGCCACACTCCCAAAACTAGTGGCACCTTCAGACCTTGCTTCCTTCCCGCTGCCCATGCTGGGGGCCTGGTCCCCCCTCCGTCACTTCACACCATGTTCTGCCCCTTAGAAGCCATTGCCTTTCCACAACCATCCTGCCAATGGTTAGAACAGTGCTCAGCGTTTGCAGGTTGGTTTTACATTTGTTCCTCATTCTAATTCAGCAAAGTAGGAAGGCAGGTCATTTTATCCCCGTTTTGCAGAAGAGTCTGGGGTGGGTGAGATTTGCCCAGGGTCATTCGGTCACTTGGTCAGGACTAGAACTCAGGTCCTGGCCTCAATGCCCTGCCTGACCTCTGTGCATTGGAGATCCCAGGCGGGTGATTCCTAGAACCTGCCCTCTATCTCCTGACGGTAAAACAGCAGATCTGGAGAGGTTTTGCAGCCCCACACCCAGCCACTCCACAGCTTCGGTCACCGAGTCTCCTTTTGGGGGGATTTACAGCATATACTTACTTGTGTGCTACAGACAATCACAGTCTTTCTCTGTTTTCTCTTTTTTTTTTAAATTAAAGCATTTAGGAGACCTGCACGCTTATGTTGGCATTGGAGTCCCATACAAAATGCCCTTCCACCTCCATCCACAGATACATTTGGCAAAGACTGGATTTCTGCTCCAACCTGTGTGGGTCCCTCCGGGAAAATGGTTTTTGTCACTTTTCCTCACAGCACAGTGACGTCCCTGGTGATGCTGCGATGAATGTGTGATTAAAGGGAGTTGTGGATGGCTGCTCTCAGGCTGTTTCTTGGGGCTTTTGCTCACTGGGGGATCTCAGTGGTGCAGGTTTTGGTGTGAATTGTGTCCAGTCAGGCCACTCACAGCTTTTACACCAGAGAGGGCATGGTTTTATAGTTACTAGAGGGTGTGGGCTTCATTTTTATTTTATTTTATTTTTTTGTATGTCTGCAACTTGACTTGGATTAAAACTTCTCTTATGCCCTAGCCGGTTTGGCTCAGTGGATAGAGCATCGGCCTGCAGACTGAGGGGTCCTGGGTTCGATTCTGGCCAAGGGCACATGCCTGGGCTGGGGCTTGATCCCCAGTGGGGGGCGTGCAGGAGGCAGCCAATCAATGATTCTCTCTTATCATTGATGTTTCTTACTCTCCCTCTCCCTTCCTCTCTGAAATCAATAAAAACATTTAAAAAAACAAAAGCAAAACACTTCTCTTACCATATAGAAGCATTAGAGCAGCGGTTCTCAACCTGTGGTTCGCGACCCCTTTGGGGGTCGAACGACCCTTTCACAGGGGTCGCCTAAGACCACCGGGAAACACATATATAATTACATATTGTTTTTGTGATTCAATCACTATGCCTTAAATTATGTTCAACTTGTAACAATGAAAATACATCCTGCATATCAGATATTTACATTACGATTCATAACAGTAGCAAAATTACAGTTATGAAGTAGCAACGAAAATAATTTTATGGTTGGGGGTCACCACAACATGAGGAACTGTATTAAAGGGTCGTGGCATTAGGAAGGTTGAGAACCACTGCATTACCACTGCATTACAGTAATTCCTTCCTCCCTCCCTCCCTCCCTCCCTCCCTCCCTCTATTCTTCCTTCCATCTGCCCATCCTCCATCTGAGATAATAGGAAAGATTTACTGTGGTGTCATTGGTAAGTTTCAACATCTACTCCTTAACTTAGAGGAATCCCATTCTGCTCTTTATTGCCAAAGCAGCCTGCTGTTTCCCATGGGTCTCACCTCCTGGTGTGAGGCCCAGGCTGTGTTCAGAGCCAGCCCGTCTCCTGGGAGGTGTGGGGCTGCTCAGTGTGTGTCCGCTCTCGGACATTGAAACCCCCTGTACTTCACCTCCCTCCCTCCCTCCCTCTCCTGCTGCATCTTTCCTCTCACTGAAATGGTTAACAAGCTTCCCTCATCCTGCCCAGTGACCTTGATGAGAGGATGGAGAGACAGACCCGGATGGCTTGAGTCAAGTCCTTCCCATCTGCCTTGGTTTCCTCCTTTATAAGATGAGGAACTGCAATGTCTCCCCTAACTCTAACAGACAGCTATAGATTTATTAGTATAACGACAATCTCAGGAGCAGGAGAGACCTCTGATGGCATCTTTTCTCATGCAATCCCCCTACAGCATCTCTGACTTATCAGGTCTCAGCTGGGTTGCTTCCTATAATGCAGGCCTCATCATTTTCTTGTTGGACAAGTTCATTGGAATGTTTTTCTGTGTGTTACGTAAAAAGGGGGAAAAAGGGCTTCCCTGTAGTTTCTACCCATTGTCCACTTCTATACTCGGGCCACACGGCACATGTGTGCGTCCTGCTCCCCCTCCCGTGAAGCCCTTCAGGCATTCAGATTCGTGGAGAGGCTCTCATTTCCTCCAAGTCTCTTTTATCCGGGCTCACAGCCCTTCCCTCACACACACACCCCTTCTCCCGCCACCACTTGGTCCTTACACTCCACTGCTGAAGGCCGGCGGGTTGGAGTATGGGTAGGAAGCTCTCCCTTTCTGAGTTTGGTGCCAGGAGGCAGGAAGGAGGCCTCTCTGGAGCAAAGCTGTGCGGACACACATTTCTTATCTGGGAAGCCAGGGTCCCACTTTGTAGAAGGCCCATGCAGCTGCTGAGGGCTGTCCTTGTCCATCGCAGGGACACCAGTTGTGCGGACTCCCAGGCACAGAGCCCCTTGCCCAAGCCTTTCCTGAGCCTTGGCCTGTGCACACAGCTCAGCTCAGGGGCATGCTCTAAGGTCAGTGCAGTGGCCAGCCAGGGGCATGCTCTTGTTCTAGGTACAGGCACCAGCTAGGTTCCCAGGATGTCTGGGGCAGCTGGAGAAGAAAGGCACAGAAGAAGACAGCTTTGGGACCGTCAGTGCGTGGAGGAAATGTTTGAGCTTGCTGGGAGCTGCCTGGAGGATCCCTGAAAGCAGAGATGCAGGGACTTCCCAAGATCTGGCTGCACAGATCACAGTCCCTTGCTTTCTCTCCTCACTTGTATTCTCCCATTTCCATTTTAGGGAAAAAACAGAAGGTTCTCTGTGGTTGTGTCATATCTATTCTCTGGTGGACTGGGTTGGCCATGTCAAACCACAGGACCATGTGGGGACACAGAAAGTTCTGTTGGTTTTTTCCAAACCATAGTGTCCTGAGAGCTGTTTTGTCCTCTTCCTATTTTCTCAGTGGGGGCCTGTACCTTCTGGACTTCTTGCCAAGTGTGGCCAGTACATTTTCACAGCTATTCGCTCCAAGGGCCTCTGCTCCCTAGAGCTTCCTGACAGCTGGGATTCATGGTCACATGGCATTTGTCACCGCTGTGGGGGGATTTCTGTATAACTGCTTTGAGACCTTACTGTTTCTGTTGTCCCCTAAAAATTAGCTTCAACATCATATTGGAGTGAAAATGAGCTAAACCCATGCAGGTCTCTGGTAGACATCTGGGTTGATCTCTAGGGGTTTTGAGAAACTTGAGCTCCCCTTGCATGGAGTTCAGTGTAGAGCTATTGAGCAATGTACAGGGTCCTTGGAGTCAGGTTGCCAGGAGGGTCTGGGGAGCGGGTGTGCATGCCAGCATTTGCCAGGAGGAAGGGCCCAGCCTTTCGGATTGGGGAAGCCGGGCCCCTTCCTTCCTGTCTCTCAGCACTGGGCTGAGGGTGACGCCGAGAGGCAGCCTAGTGGAGAGGTGAAGGGCATGGGCTGGAGTCAGGCTGCCTGGGTTTGAATTCCAGCCTTGCCATGACCTTGAGCTGATCTCTCTCTTTTTTTTTTTTATTGATTTTTTACAGAGAGGAAGGAAGAGGGATAGAGAGTTAGAAACATCGATGAGAGAGAAACATCCATCAGCTGCCTCCTGCACACCCCCTCCTGGGGATGTGCCCGCAACCAAGGTACATGCCCTTGACCGGAATCGAACCTGGGACCCTTCAGTCCGTAGGCCGACACTCTATCCACTGAGCCAAACCGGTTAGGGCTTGAGCTGATCTCTTGACCTTGCCATGCCGGTGGGGTGGGCGGGAGGGGGGCATTTTCTGTAAAACAAGACCTTCCTCAAGGGGGTGGGGTTGTGAGGCTGAGTAGGTTAATATTAGTCCAGTGCTTAGAACAATACCAAGCACAAGTGCTAAGTGAGCATCTATAAAATAAGGAGAGGAGCGGTGCCAAAGAACACACTGCTCAGCAGTTCTGTGCGTCTGCGAGGCCCTCACACCAGCTCCTCTGCCCGGGTTGTTACTGCTGGCCGAGGCGATTAAAAGATGGGCTGTTATCATGCTGGGGGCTGAGAGTCTGGTTTTCTTGGTGCAGGCACATTCTTCTAGAGTCCGGTTGATGCTGCCGCTTACGGGACAATTTCTCCAGAGATTTTTGGTCAAGTTTGACTGCAGTCCTTCCAGAACTCTTGGGCCCCCCAGTTTTTCTCAGTCCTACTTTGGGAGAACGCGCCCCCTTTCCTTCCACAGGGCTGGCACAGGCTGCTGAGACCCAGTGTCATCCAGGAAACATTGATGTTCCTCTCCTCACCTGAGCTTCACACCCCGCAGCCACCGTCTGTCCAGCCGGAGCTTCTGCTGTCTCTTTGTTCCCATTTCATGCCCCCCGATCCTCCTCATTCCTGTCTGCACCGTCCTTGTTACATAGTCCTAAGACCGTGCTGGCGGGGACACCTGCCCACAGTCTCCACCGCTAGCAGGTCTTTCTGGATAAGACACCTTAAGATTCAGTGTCCCTATAACTCAATTAACTGGAAGGTTCAGTTTATAGAATGTAGCTACTTCTGCCCTTGTTCATCAGAATATACAGTTTTGACAGAGAATTATGTGTGGAATTCTGAAATTTTGCCTTGTTTTCTTCAGTGGTAAAATGAGAATTATATCGTGCGTCTTACAAGTTTTTGAAGATCTGTGTGAACCTTAAATAAAGTGCTGCACACACATCTGGAAAGTTATTATTAGTCTTTAAGCTGCACCAGGGCCTCCTGGATGTTGGGGGTCAGCTCCAAATCTGCACATAAACAAAGAAGGTTCCAGCTCATCTCCCCAGCAAAGGCTGGTGTCATTAGTGCCTTTCACACCTTTGCTTTCCTCTGTTGCAGTTTAAATGAACGATGACAGAAATGTATTTTGTAATAATAATAACACAACTCGTGTTGAATGAAGGTGTAGCATGGGCCAAATACTCTTCGGAGAGCTTGGCTGTGTAATTATCCCAGCTCCATGAGGTCAATACTGTTTCCATCCCCATTTTACAGGGAGAAAGGGGAGGTACGGGGAAAAACTTATGCCCAGGTTGTCACAGACTGTGAATAGGAGACTGGGCTCAAACCTTGGCGTGGTTCCTGATCGCTGAGCTGCCCTGTCCCTGGGTGTCCCATGGGCACTGATGGACTCCAGGGCTGCCTGTCTTTGTGGTGTCCAGCCCCTAACGAAGGAATGGTCTCCTGGACTCGATACCTTGCCTCCTGTGAGCATCACAGTCCGTCTCCTAACAGGTTTGCATTTCCGAGAGGATGAAAAGGATGAGTTATGTCGAGTGACACTGAGTCTGTTTGAACGTGGATTGATGCTGGCAGCGCCCTCCCTGAGAATCAGCTGGTCGCATTTCAGGTTGATAGCCACCTCCCTCAGGAACCTGTAAGAGGACACTGTCTTGTTCCCTGGGGCCCCAGCGCTGAGTCCTGGCTTGGGGCTGAGGCTCTGACCCTGGAGTGTGCACTGATATGGTAGGTGTCAGAACCTGTGTGGTACCTTTTCCTTACGTTGAAATAAAAATGAAGCTCATAGCTGTTGTTTGGAGCCTGCTCTGTCGAGGCCCTGCTGGGCACTGGGGGTGCAGAAAGGAGCCAGGCGCAAGCCTGCTGCTCTAGGGGGGCTGAGGTTGAGGACTCTGGAGGGTATGGGGAGGGAGAGAACAGGTGTGTCCTGGGGCTGAGGTTGTGGAGGGCTGTTCAAGGAAGAGCCGGAGTGAGGTCAGAGGCAGGAGAAGGTGGTGCTGGGTCCAGGGCCCAGGAGGGCAGTTTGGCTGGAGCCCATGGGCTCCATACAGGCAGGGCAGCAGAAAGCAAGTCTGGGAGTGAAGTTGAAACTAGCTGGTTTGTAAAAATCCAAGGGCCTACATCTGCGCTCATCTCCTCTCTGTGGGCTGGCCCAGGGGCCACGTGATGTGTGTATTTGGCCTTTTCCATTCCATCTGTGACCCCATTCACACCCAGGCCCTACAGGCTCAGGGTGTAGCCATGGCCCCCACAGCAGCACCAGCTAGGCCTTTGGCCTGCAGCCTCCTGGCCCGACAGCCAGGCTCTGGCTTGTTCCGGCTCCTGCATGGTCCCCATCCCCATGCCGCCTTCCTAACGCCTCAGCCTCATAGGTTCCTTAGTTCCTTAGGAGTGAGGCCCTGCCTGGCTCCCTCCAGTCTCACGGGCTGACTTCCAGCATTGTCCTGTTGATCCTCCCTGATGCTGACCACGTGCCTGGACTTTTTTTTTTTTTTTTTTTGCCACATCTACTCACTGGCCCCTTAGGGGACAGCTAGGAGAGATGGTGACTCCACTTTACAGAATCTGCCCAAGGTCACAAAACTAGAAAATGGAGGAGCCAGAGGTCAAGCTTAGTCCAATGTCCCTCTACTTTATTGCAGCCTTGTATCCTCTGTGGTGCAAATAGCCCGCTAGGCTGGGGCCGCTGGGAAGCACCTACCATGGAGTTTCGTCACCTACTGCCTGCGCTGCCACCGGCCCTGCCCAGTCATGCTCAGAGGACAGTCCTCTCAGAAGGAGGTTCTCACTTCTCAGTTTGAACTGTCACTTGCATCGTCGAGGTGTGGCCACTGTGGAGAAGAGGGTGGAGCGAGGCTTTCTGGAGATGTGTTTTCCCGCTGCAGCTGATTCCAGGCCGTTCCCTGGGACTGCTGGTTTGTGGGTGTTGCTGCAGTTGCAGAAATAGCCATGCTCTAGCCAGCCCAGGGCTGTGTGTCCAGTGTGCTCCAGGACGGCTGGCTGCAGAGCCGAGGCCTGCCCTTGCTTGTAAGGCACTGGTGAGAATGCAGAGCTGGGACAGAAACATCCACCCACCTTACAGACGGCGGAGACAGAGCACGTGTCTCATTGGCAGTGGCCTGCATGTCCCTTTCGCGGGCGAAGAACCGCTGTGTTTGGAAATGGGAGGAGAAGAAGGACTGAGGACCTTCTCCAGCTGGTTGGGGTTCTGATCTGGGGGGATCGAGCAATGTGGTAGTTAGGAAGCCTGTGACAGAAAGCGGCTGCTTCCCAGAGCGGGGAAGGAATAGGCTGACGGAACAGGTCAGCATGAGGCAGAACACTTCCTATGGGGTGTTTCTTAGGGCAGGTTGCAAGGGAGGCACCGAATGTTGCTGCTTGCAGGACTCACAGGTCTTGGCTATGGTGTTGTATTTCCAGGTACTGAGCTGTACAGACCCTTGGGGACCCTGCCACCACTGGGCCCTGCTCTCTTTCCTTCCTTGTTGCTTGCAGGACAAAGCCACACTTAGTATGGTGTGAAGGCCCCTTTGATCTGGCTTCAACCTGATCTTTCAGACTCATTTCCCTCCACTCCCCTCTCCTCATACCCTGCAGCTGTGTGCGCAGTGAACTGCGTGTGGGTGTGGGTGCATTTGTTCAGCCTCTCACAGGCACTGGCCTTGAGTCCAGCCCCTCCAGATTGCCTGTTACCTCTTCTTGCCTCCAGGGCTTTGTGCATGCCGTTCTCTCCCCTACTCCTGCTGTTGAAATCCTACTTATTTATAAGCTGAGCTCAAGCATAGCTACTTCACGATTGCTTCCCTGATCTGCATCCATCCCTCAGCTGGAATCACATCTCCCTTTCCCTTTGTTCATAGCTCTCTGTTAAAGCATTTCTTTACTCTTACCCTGGTGTCCCCACAGCTGGATTGCAAAGTCCTGGGAGACAAGCAGTGTCTGCCCTCACTCATTTCTGTACCTTTCACCCCAGCCCAATCCCTACCTTGCAGTTCTGGAGGGCAGAAGGCTGCACAGTTCCTGTCTATTGATTTGCATCATTGCCACTTCAGGTCAGCTTCAGAGTCACATCTAAAGGTGCTAGTGGGTGAGTCCTACCGATGGTGGGGGTGCTGGCCCTGGACCCAAAGTCCTCAGAGAAGGGCCCAAAGATCTACCAGGAAATCCCGAAAATTGCATGCAGCTGGGGAAAGATAGGAGAGATATACACATGATCAAAAAGCACATGAAAAGATGCTCAACATAATTTAGTCATCAGGGAAATGCAAATCTAAACCACAGTGAGACGGAATGGCTATAATAAAAATGACAGTAACAAGTGTTAGCGCGGAGGTGGGGATGTTGAACCCTCACACTCTTCTGATGGGATGTAAAATAGTGCAGTCACTTTTGAAAACAGTCTGGCTGTTCCTCTAAAAGTTAAACAGAGTTACCATATCACCCAGCCATTCCACTCCTAGGTATATACTTGAGAGAAGGGAAAGTACCTGCCCACCAAAAACTTGGACATGAATGCTCATGGCAGCATTATTCACAATAGCCGCCAAAAGGTAGAAACAACACAGATGTCTATCAACTGAATGGATAAATAAAATGTGTTATATCCATATAATGGATTATTATTCGGCCATCAAAAAGGAATGAATTATTGACACAACATGATAAACCTGAAAACAGCATGTAGAGTGAAAGAGGCCACTCACAAAACCCCACATATTCATTATTTGCTTCCATATATATGAAATGTCAGAATAGGCCCAGTGGTGGGTTAGGGCCTTGGCAGCTGGGGTTGGGAGGTTTATGGGAGTGATCGCTAAAGGGTATGGAGTTTCTTTATGAGGTGATGAAAATGTTCTCAAATTGATCATGCTGATAGTTGCACAACTCTGTGAATATACTGGAAACCACTTAAGTGGTGAATTGTGTGGTACGTGATTTATATGTCAGTAAAGATGTTATGAAAAAAATAAGGGCAGGAGAAGGTATATTGCTGCAGTATAAGTGCAGACTTCAATGTGTGCTAAACTCTGTTTTCCACAGATGGAGACATCTTTTAACGCAGTCCCTGACTGCCCGTAGCCTACCACCTTTCCTCTGTACAATATTTTTTTCCAGAGTGGAGCGAGCATAAGTACTGACAGATTATATAAAGTCATTTTTTAAAGATGAAAATTTTTATTTTACTTTTATGATTTAGCTGCCCTTTTACTTTCCAAAAGAATTAAAATGACTCAGCTTGCATTTGGATTTCTTTGTTGACCTTGGACCAGACAGCTCTCATCTTCTAGTAGATTGGTTGGTGCTTGCTTTCATTCTTCATGCATTGGATCATTCAGAGTCAGTCATTCTTTCACAGCAAGCATTGTACCAGTGTTCTAAGATCAGAGAGACAGAAATAGAAGTCTCTACCATCAAGGAGGTTGTAATACAATGGGGGAGGCGTTCGAGTAAGCAAGTAATGGATCATATTGTGATAGGGGGCTTAGTGAATACCCCTGAACTCAACTAGGGGTAATCAGAGAGGGCATCAGGAGGAGGTGACTTACTGGAAGACAAGTAGGAGTTTGCAAGGAAGAAAGGGCATCTTAGGTAAAGGTTGCTGCAGGGTCAGTGGCCGAGGTGCTGCAGGGAATTGTGAGTTCAGTCCAGGCACCAGGGCGGGCAGGGTAAGAGTCAAACATGAAGCACCTCATAAACCACAGCGAAGCGTGTGGATTTGATCCTGTAGAGGGTGGGGAGGCCTGGTTTCATTTTCATTTTAGGAAGGTTCAGTCTGCTGCATGATGGAGATTAGATTGGAGAGGAGTGAAAATATGATTTGAGTGGAGATGATATTTAAGGAGGGGTCATTACGTAGGAGGGTGAGGGCGCCATGGGATTAAGGTGCCACCCCGGGTTCTGGCTTGGGCATCCTGGTGGGGGGCGGTACCTGTGAGGAAGTACTGAGGATACCCAGGCCTCTGCTCATTGTTTGCCTCCTGGGGCTGCACTGAGTCTGAGCTATGGATGCCACATAAGCAGACCAAGACCACATGCTAAAGAGTGAGAAATGCTTCTGAATTGGCCACCAGTGGTGTGGCCACGTGCAGTCTGCCTGCACCCGCCCTGTCACAGGACCCACCCGTCACAGGTTGCAAGTCCTCACGGGCCCTGGGTTCCAGCACGCCACTGATCATTCAGCTCCCTTCAGCTCTGTTAGTCTATCATTCTATACTAGACCCACCGCACCACCGCGGGACCCCAGACCCGCCGCACTGCCACGGGAACCCAGACCTGCTGCACCATGAGATCCATCAGTGCACCTCCTGGTGACTGGTCGTTTGGTTGTTATGTCTTTACGGCCACTGGCCTTTTATAATATAGATGATGGGAGATTACACATTTGAATAATCACCTCTTTCACTGATTTGCATAATCATTTCAGCTACACTTCAAAATTCATTTCCGATCCTCTGACCACTGTTAGAGAATTCCAGAAGCTTCTATTTCGGTTTGGCGGTCCCTACCTTCCCAAGGCCTCACCAATCTCTGAACATTCAGATTGACTGGGAAGCTGTGTTGAGGAAGGCTTTTCCCAAAGAAAATACTTTTCCAGAACTTGATGCCCATCCCAGCTTCTTCAGGTTCCTGCCTCCTTTACTCTCAGGTCCTGTTCTTTAAATTTCTCAGCCTAGTTTTGAAAATCCACAGGGAGATCATCCTGTGAAATGGACCCAGCTGTCGGTTCTGCACATGAGTTGCAGAATGTGCCTATGGAGATAAAAGGACTCCCTTTCTGCTTCCCTCTGAGAGATTTTTGGCTCCTCTGCTTTGCTAGCATCATAATTGCATCGTAAACAGGCAAGGAAATCAAATCACCACCCACCAGAGTTACAGTGTTTTTCCACCAGGTGACCTGAGTGATGAGGGCTTCGGGGAGCTGAGCACCTCCCTCCACCCCCGCCCTGACAGACAGTGTGGCCTTGTTGTTGACTGCTTTCTCCAGGGAGGGGAGTGTTGGGATTAGACTGAGGGAAGGAGGAACCCTTCGGGCTGCCTGTTTTTCTGTATACCCTCTTTCTCAAGAATGGACATTCTGTCCCGCATGCTGCCTTCCCTGGAAGTCACTTCGCCCTGCAGGTCTTTGCCCAGACTGTCACAGAATCGAAGAATGTCAGCGTGGGTCCAGTCTGAATCCATGAGCTCCTTCCCAGAGAGAAGGAATTGTGCCTTTGTCACCTATATGTCTCCGATGATTGACACAACATTCCACATTTAGTCCCTGTGGATGCTTGCTAAGTGAATGGATGAATGGAGAGTGACTGATCTCATTTACCAAGGAGGAGGTGACTTGTGACCTGCCTTTATCAGGGAGGAGTCGAGTCTGTTCATGCGCATTGGACCATGTGTTTTCCAAGGCACAGGCGGTGTGTCCTGGCCATATCTGCATCCATGGGCCAGCCCAGTGCCAAGGGGTGGGTGGGTGAACAATTACCCAACCCCTTTGCTAAGCAGCCGATCTGGCTTCTTCATACGCAGAGCTGGCAGCCTTCCATGGGGCCTCACCCTGCCTCATCCTGCACGGTTGTGAGTGGGGTCTCAGCCTCACCTCTGAGAATTTGGAGTGGAACTCAACTCATTATAAAAAGAAAACTGCATTAGCTTACTCAGGGAAGGTCTCTGACGGAGAGAAGTTTAAAAATAACCTTATGGCGTGTGTGTGTGTGTGTGTGTGTGTGTGTGTATGTGTGTGTGTGTGTGTGTGTGTTGTGCCATTTGTCACTGTTGACATTTTTCATTTGCTGACTAGAGAGCAGTAGTTCCCAGATGTGGTTCCCAGATACGATTTTGTCGTGGTCCCTGGTATCTTTCTCAGTGATCTCAAGGGATGTCATGAACTTGCCAAAAAGTTGCTTTAATCTAAATTCTAATGCACATACAGACAGTCCTCAGGTTACGTCAGACTCGATGTACATCATTTGGTGGTTACGTCGCCATCTCCCATTTATTTATAAAAAAAAATAAGTTCTGTCATTTCGACGTATGTACATATGTGCTTTATGTTTTTTATTATTTATTTACCACAAGTAAAGGTCAGGAATTGTTATCTTTCATTAAAATTTTTTTTACTGTTTCACTTGATTACTGCTGTGTATGTGCTCCATGTGAATGACGTAGGTGCTTATGTAGGTGGTTTCCAACTTACGGCAAAACTCGCGTTGCGTCGCGCCATAGAAACACATCTCCACAACGTAACCTGAGGACCTACTGTATTTTTATTAGTTTATTTATACCTTAGGCCCCATCTACTTGCAAAGATTTTAAGGTGGTACCTAATAAAGGACATCTAGGTAAAGTTTATATTAAAAAATAACAGGTCAAAACAACATGTAGGAAGAGGAAGTAAAAAGTCAGATATTTTAATTGTTTTGATTGAGAATTTAGTTCAGCCCTTACCTTCTTGCAGGTCAAGAAGAAAATATATATAGTAGAATAAGTGATACATTTTGTAGCAGAGCCTGTGGTGCCTGAGTCCAGTGCCCTTGGCCAGCTTTGATTTCAGTTACAGCTATGGGGACAGTCTTGTGAGAGCTCAGGCTCCCCCTGGGGTCCTCTCTCCACCGGGGGCGTCCACGGTGCACAGCCCAGCAGTGGGAGTGGGAGTGGATGCTCCCAGGCAACCTTCAGCCCTGGGGCATGGAACTGGGGGACAGTGCGCCAGCCCCCCGCCTGTGTGGAGGGCAGGTCTGGGAGGCGTCGGTGCTCTTGTCTGTGTTCCTGGCCAGACCAAGCGCTCATGCCTACAACAACAGTCTTGACAAGGCACCCTTGTATTGGCTTTCCTCCTTTTTTGTATCTCCTGCTTTTTCGGGTCACCTCACAAACTACCTGCAGCCAAGCTCCTTTCTCAGGCTCTGCTCCTCCAAACCACCCCCCGTCCCCACAGTCCTTAGTCAGGACCCAGGCAGAAACCCAACCATGGAAAACAGCGTATTCGATGTCCCCGATCTCAGAGCTGATGGATGGTGGAGCCCTGCTCCTTGGGAGCAGGTTGTTGTAGAAGGGGCCTTTCTCTGTGTCCAGCCTAGTGTGTCTGCCTTGGCCAAGAAAGCATATTCAGTTCTTGAAACCCAGTTGCACAGTATCCCTTGCCCACCTGGCCCTTCTCAGGCCCTATTCCCCTGGTCCCTGGGCAGACACTGTTTTCCTCCAGGTCCCCTGTCCAGGGAGCTCAGGGAACAGGGCACAGTAAAGGCCACCCTTAGTTTAGACAGGGGTCCCCAATGATTGTACTGAACCCTCAAGGAACAGCAGCCCCTGTATTTCCATCTCCGGACATCCTTCCAACCAGGAGGAAGCAACTCCTATTTTCGCTGTCACTTTTTGGTGAGGCCTGGAGGAAAATCGCTCCTGGATTGGGTGCTGTCCTTGGTCTGTGTTGCCCAGAACTGCCCTCCGCCCTCGCTTTCCCTGTTAGCGGATACTGTGGCCTAGCTGGGCTCCCAGCTCTGGTAGAAGGACTGAAGCTGCTGCTGGGACTTGTGGGTTTGTCCTCACCCATGGCCTCAACCCCCACTACCAGATCGGCGCCATCAGAGGCTTCAGTCTGACCCCACTCCTGGTCACAGATTCTGACTGTAGACATTTCAGCTCATTTCCTGTAAGATTTCGGTTGAAAATCAGGTGGTTTCTTCACTCTATTGATATAACTTGTATTTGGGAGCCTGGGGGCTATCAGGTACTACCAAGATATTGACTGAGCTTAGATTCCGACAGGATCACCCCCACCCCAAGAGGTTTGAATCAGGTGTCCGGAGGACGGCTGTCCCAGCCTCTGCAGCTCACCCTGGCTTTTCCCCATCACCCCCACCGTCACCGTCACCGCCCCCAGCCAGAGTGCTCCCTCCGCCTCCCCTCCTGTGGGCAGACCTGCCAGGGCCCTCCTGTTTCCTGGCACTTCCTGAGGAGGCCTGTCCGGGGCTGCTTCCTGATGTCCAAGCTCCAGACGGAAGGAGATGAGAATGAAAGTAACCTGGGCTCCAGTGTTTCCCACCTTCACCTCTTCCCTTCCTGCTGGGGACTGTTCTGGTCACGCGTCTGCGGGGCGTGGAGGCGAGAGACATCATCCTCAGGCCCCCAACTTAATGTCAGTGCAGCTTTCTGTCGGAGGCCCGTGTCCTGTGCGTGGGATCTCTGTGTGTCTCTGACATCGCGGCCTTCCTTGCTATGAGGTTACTTCTGCACCATCTTTTCTCTCATTCTAGGCTCTCAGCTTCTTGAGGATGGGGATTAAACCTTTTGTTTTTTTCTTTTTCTTTGTGAATAACCACTCAGTAAATGTGTAATAAATGAATGGATCCTGTGTTGGCTTAAAAGAAGTTGGAACCTCATTTATTCCTACTGTGTCTGTTTTCCCTTCTGCACTTCACATGACCCGTGGCTGCCTCGCTCACCCTGCAGCGTTGATAGAAAATACAGATGTGCCTGCACCTATGAAAAATGGTCCCAGCGCTGGCTCAGGCGCAGCCTTTCCGGAGCCAGCCCCCTTCTGTGCTCGGGTCGGCTCCAGTGGGAGCCGTGGTCCCGAGAGCCGGGCTGACCACGTTCCCAGGCAGCAAGGCAGCCTCCCAGTGTTGAGGGTTGTGTCTACTTCTCCACGGGGTTCTTGCATCTACAAACAGGAGGGCTCATTTTCAAGGTGTCTTGGGCTCTTGGGAGTAGATACTGATGCATGTGCTCATTAGTCTATCAGTCAGTCAGCAAATATTTACCGAGTGCTGTCTGCTTGCCAGGCCCGGTGCCAGGGGCTGGGGATGTATTCATGAACTAGACAGGCGTGGTTCCTGCCCCATGGAGTTCACAGTCTAGCAAGGGAAAACACAGAAACATTAAGCAAATTATTATCAGGAAAAAAGGTATTATTCAGTGCCAAGCCAAAAGGTCTCAGAGCTCTCTCATGCTGTTTACTGCAAATCATTTCCCTCTAGGGGGGTCCTCAGGCTTGGATTCATACCCTCGTTTTCCCATTAACATTCTAGTTCCTGGCTGTCTTGTCAGTTTCTGGATAAAGTCTTGCAGTTTGCCCTAAAGTAGCTGCCAAGCACCTGGAACATTACTTTAGCATGAGGCACTCTGCTGGGCTCTGGCTCACTCCGGCCCTCTGTCTCTCAGCTATAAAATAGAGGACGGTGGCCTAAGGCCGCACTTTTCAAGGTGAATTCCATGGAATACCAACACCAGAACACGTCCTGGAGAAGAAGAGTTTATAATTAAGTAAGTTTGGGAAACTGAATATTTTACCTAAATTTTTTTTCTTCATTTTCCTCGTCTAGAGTTATGGAACACATTAAAGGCTCCGAGAAGTCCTGAAGTACACAATCTGGTCTAGCTTTGTTGAATGTAACCTTGTTTAAAATTTTGAACCCAGGTCCCTTTTTTCACATGCACCTGTTTTCCCGAGGCCCTGAGACTCCATGGAGGCTGCTGGGCCAGAGACCCAGAAGGCCCCTTCTGCTCCAGCACTTTGTAAATAGGGCCCTGGCGATGTTCTGCGTTGGGGGACAGAAGTCAGTGTGGGGCAGAGGCCCCAGGCCCTGGAGCGTCAGGCATCCCTTCCTCCTTTGCCGTTATCATGCCCATGTCCAAGAAGACGCTGACCAAATTTCCTGCAGTGGGTCCTGGAGATACTTTAAGGCACTCATGGGTGGTGACACTGCCGCGGAATCCACAATCATCCTTAATTGGTCTCGGAACCCTCAGTTCACAAAAGCACCTGTCCTGGGAAACTTGAGCTGTGTTCAGAGCCCCGTTAATAATTCAGCCGACGGGCTTCTTCAGACACAGGCCTTCCAGCCCAGGACTCGCTCATCTTCTGCCTCCACAGATGATCCAGAGAGAGTTCTCTGTTGTGTTGCAGATGTTAATGACTCGGGCAGCAGTACCTCCGTGCTTTCCTGGAATCCCCAAAGCCTCCTCAGTCAGGAGAGGGAAGACTGACACGGGTTCATGTCACGCTAATTACATCAGCTAGCTCAGGGGGGTGGGCTTGCCGACGGGGAGGCTCTGGGGAGGTGGTAGGGGGCTTACCCACTGTGATGGAGGCTGGGCCCCTCCATTCCTTCCTCGGTCTGTAGCATCTCCAGCCATTCAGAACAAGGTTTTATAGGATCTTTTTTTTTTTAATGTTAGAGGTATCTAAAATTATTGGTTGAATTAGTTCTAGCTGATTCGATCTATTCTCATTCTCATTTAGTAGAATTATAGAATGTCACAGCTGAATGGGAACATGGAAATCATCTCATCCAGCTCTTTCATTTTCCAGTGTAGGAAAATGATTCGGGAGAAAAGTGACTTTCTCAAGGGCACCCAGCTGGTTGGTTTCAGGGCTGGGTGGGTACCCAGGCCTCCTGGCTCACAGCCCCGCGTCCTTCCCAGCCTGTCACACCCATTCTGGGCACAGTGAGCACAGCGTCCTCCTTGGAGTGCTGTCCCGGGCACAGGGATGCTGGACACCGGATGCTCTTTCTTCTTCGGCCTTGTAATGCCAGGGGCAAGCACATCTGTCCTGGTTGCCACGCGGTTGGGGTTGTGAGGGGGGTTTTTATGTGCCATCAATAATGAGAAAGTGAAAGAGCCAGAGACTCCTCCCTCCTTCTCCTGGCTTCCCTGCTAATTTGTGGTGATTGGCGCTGGCTGTCTCCTCTTCCAGTCCCCTCCCCCCTTGCTGTGGAGTGGAGCCTGGCCACTCAGGATATCTGGGACTTCGGGAATCAGACCTTCACATCCTTGTAGGCTCTGCTGGGCCTGGCTATGGGGTGCTCTGGCCTGGGCACTTTCTGGCCTGACACTGAGCTGGTTTTTCCATCTCTCCCTGGAGACAGAGTTTTTGTGGCATCTCAGTGCTGGTGGTGCCTTTGAGAGATGATGGGTCCAGTGCTCACTATTTATAGATGAGAGGATCGAGGCCCGGAGAGGGCATAGCCTTTGCTCCAGGTCATGGGGGCAGTTGAAGGCAGAGCTGGGAAGAAGCACAGGCGGCCCAACACCCCTCCCATGTTTTTCCGGAAGTCCCTGCTGTGGGCCTTCGCCTTCCATCGGGGTGTCCTCATTGCAGGACCAGCGTGTGTCATAGCCCCAAACCCAGTGGGTAGGAAGTAGGAGTAGGTTTAGGGAGCAGAGAACTCTCTGGTAGGACTGATGGGAGGTTTACAGTGAGGTGTGGGGACAGATAAGGTGGAAGAATGAGCTGGGCCAGGCAGCCATCTCTGGAGGGTGTGAGGGCCACTAGGAGGTAAAGGAGCAGAGATGGGGAGGAGTCAGAGGTCTTGGTGAAGCTCTCCATCCATTCTCGGCTCAAGGACCAGACTTTCTTCACTTCTTTTCTGCACTAGAGGGAGCCCCTCTCTCCTAACCTTTCTTTTTCTTTGAATTTCAAGCTGAGGCAGTACTTAGCGAAGTTTCTGCCCAGAAGGCCTAGGGAAATGCAACCAGACAGGGCTTAGGCTGGCCTGGGTGGAGGGTTGACCACATCCATAGGTAGAAAGACAGATCTCTAGGTCGGGTGACTCCACGGCTCCCACAAAGGTCAGTGAGACTTTCAATAAATGCATTGTCTCTAAGGGCGGGGTGTCAGCTGAGCTGAGGAAGCCACCTTGCCAGGTATTTGGACCCCAGGGGAAAGGGCTCAAGAGGAGGCAGCAGCAAGCCAGAGAGAGCTCACCTGGCCTCAACCTTAGCCCCCCGCCAACCCACAACACATCCGACCCTGCCTGTGAGCCACAGAGCAGGGGAGAATGTCCAGGCCCCCTTTATTGGGGTGCACCCTGCACCGGGCAATGTGTTTAGTACTTTATATGGAGTGTTAATCCTGACGGCAATTTTATAAAGTCCTTATTAATATTACCCCGATTTTCCAGATGAGAAAAGGGAGGCGCAGACTGTTTACACACATACTCAAGGCCGGCCTCGGAGCCAGGACGTGGGGGAGCCAGGGTTCCCCATGCAGTGTGAGGGTCTTTTCCAAGTGTTCCCTCTCCGGGGTCCCTGTGGGGGTATCCGGGCAGCAAGGGGGCAGCAGTGGTGTTTGATGGAAGGACACCCTGGGGGATGGGACAGCTGCAGCATCAGAGCAGGAGGGCCAGGCTCTTCGTTGCCCTTTTTTGAGCAGTTTGTCCCCTCCCTGGGGCCTTGATGTAGGTTTTAGAAGACAAGATAGGAATCTAAGCTTTTCATTTGAATCTAAGCTTTTCATTTTTAGAGAAGAGAGAGGGAGAGAAGAAGAGAAGGAGAAAGAGAGAGAGAGAGAGAGAGAGAGAGAGAGAGAGAGAGAGAGAGAGAACAACACGAGAGTTCTGACTGGAATCTGATCCCGGAGAAGTGCAGCCAGTGCCCCAGTCGTCCTGCAGGAACCCTGCAGGCCCAGTGGGAGCTTCCCGCCCTAGGGGAGCCCGGGTCCAGCCTGCCCCCCACGGCCCAGCCCCTGACCCTTCTTTCCGCCTGCCTTCCCTCTTTCAGCAGAAACCCTCAGCCTTGTTGTTTCAACTGCTCCAAGCAGGTTTACCAGCTATTGTTCTTGGAAGCCTTTCTGTGATCTTAGGACCTTTGAGCGAAGACCAAACAGCTAGAAAAACACTGGGCAGTTAGAAAATGTTTGTGATTTTTGTGGAACAAAAGAGGCATTCAGGAGACTCAGCATTGTCCCGGTGAGGATGAAAAGGCCCCTTCAGGCCTCCTCTCCCCTGGGAGCACCAGCCCGCATTGTTGTGGAATGTCCTCCAGTGTCAGGCTCCTCCTCTGTGGCCTGGGCTGCGAGTATTTACTCTGTGACAGCCTTCAGTTCTCACTACGTTTCTATTCTTTTCATCTTGTTGGGAAGAGTGGCCTAGTGTTATCACCCAGTCACAGTAATTTCATTCTGGTTACTGGCTCCCAGTCTCTTACTGGATACCTTCACTTGCTTATCCTCAGCAGGAATAATAAAGTCAAATTGATATAGCAATCCATAGAGGGATAGTCAGTTCCCTTAACAGGTCTTTATTTCGGTTTCATTATATAGATGCTATCTCTGTTTGATCAAAGGCAGACAGAGGTCGGAAGCAGGGATGTGCCATGCGCATTGTTGCTCAGCCAATAAGAGCCTCAGTGAGCACAGCGCTCCTGGAACTCTACTAAGATTCCTCCTGCAAGGAACTAAGTATTGAAAGTTTACTGACTCAGCTTTTTTAATTTAATTTAAAAATATTTCAGTCCTGTTGTAGGTGGTGGGATTGGCAGCTGGTGTTAGGCTGGTGGGGACCAGGGTTCAGCAACCTCAGTACTTGAGTTCTGGCTAAAGAATTCAGAGCCAAGACTCCAACTATAAGAAAACATCTTAAATAATAAAAGGCTAATATGCAAATCAACCGAACAGCGGAACAACTGGTTGCTATGACGCGCACTGACCACCAGGGGGCAGACGCTCAACGCAGGAGGCCGGGCTCATGGCTGGCTGGTGAGTGCAGCGGTGGAGGCAGCAGTGTTAAGAATGTTGGGGAACAGGCCTAAGACGTCAGTCAGACATCCCTCGAGGGCTCCAGAACTACGAAAGGGCACAGGCTGGGCTGAGGGGACCCCCTGCCCCCCACGACACAAATTTCGTGCACTGGGCCTCTAGTGTATTTATAAAATCGAAGACATAGGATAAGTAAATCCTAGAAAAAAATGGACTTAGGAAACAAGTGATAGAGGCAAAGGAAGGGCCCTTGGATCTTGGGAGTGAGGAAGCCAATGATAACTTACCTGGGGGGAGGGGAAAGGGAAAGGTGAGGGCGTACCCCTGGAGGGAGAGAGGGCGAGCGCCCTGGGTCCTCCTCCTAAGGGTTTTAGGGTGGAGATCTTAGGGGAGGTCCCAGGGGAAGATCTCGGTAGACTATTCAGCAGTTTTCCAGGTGTGTCCATTCAGGGTTGTGGTCTCCACTGATTGACTGGCCAGCTCTAGCGCAGGGAGTCATTATTCAATGCAGCTGGTTCTGAGGTCAGCTGTGTCTGGTTTTGTTGCTTTTCTGGGCCTGGAGCTGAAATACAACTTAGGCCTAGATCAGTGATGGCGAACCTTTTGAGCTCGGCGTGTCAGCATTTTGAAAAACCCTAACTTAACTCTGGTGCCGTGTCACATATAGACATTTTTTGATATTTGCAACCATAGTAAAACAAAGACTTATATTTTTGATATTTATTTTATATATTTAAATGCCATTTAACAAAGAAAAATCAACCAAAAAAATGAGTTTGCATGTCACCTCTGACACGCGTGTCATAGGTTCGCCATCACTGCTCTAGGCCCAGGTCTCTCTAATTCTAAATTAGTTCACTTCTCCCTTTGGGGCCCAGGCTCAGGTGCCCACAGCAAGCTGGTGAAGTGTGGCCTGCCCAGGGCCCATACCACAGCCCACAGCCTGCAGCCCCTCAGACAGGAAGCTCACATGCTTGTTTGCCTTCTCAAGGGCACACAGCTGAATTGCATCTCCCGTTCCTCCTGCCATGCTCATGTCTGGTTCAGCCTGTGCAGCCTTCCTGTGTTACGTCATGGCCAGACAAGCTCGGTGAAGTACGTCTGGAGCTGGGCGTGGAAACTGGGGGTAGTCATTTGTGTTGGAACACCAGCTGTGGGCTTCTTTCACCTTCCCCAGAGGAGGGCTCCTGGGTGAGGGGCAGGGCCTTTGGAAATGCCTTCCTCCCCATCCTGCTCCATCTCTCCTTCACACTTGTGCCCTGGGGGGTGCTTGCACATGTGAGTCTTTGCCTGTATCCTATCCGAATCCCGGGTTTCACTACAGGACGAACAGTTTGACCCGCCAGGAAATTCCTGAGCTGTATGCTCAGTACCAGTTGAAGGAACTGGGATGTTTAGTCAAGTTAAGAGAAAACCCCTGGGGGCATTACCACCGTCTTGTGAAAGAGGAAATACATTTGTTCCTTTTGGCTCCAGGGGGTAGGACTTGGACCAGAGAGTTAGAAACACTAATGGGGTGAAATTCAGATCAATGTAAAAAAGAACTCACTAAAAAGTGTAGTTTTCAGAAAATAGAATATGTTGTCCTGAGAGTGAATTTTCTCTTCCTGGAAATTTGCATTTCTCGGATTAGGTGACTGTGACTCGGGGTCCAGGGAATGGCTACTCCCGCCCTGAGTGAAGCTTGAGATGACTGTTTCCCTGTATAGCTGTTGGCCTGTGGTTGCACCCTCCACAGTGCCCTTTGGAGACAGCTACCCAGAGGACTGAGCCGATCCAGAACAGGCCCCAGGGAGGCATCCCAAAGGAGGAAGAGGATCAGGGAAGGGGAGGCTCCTTGCCTCTCTCCCCACGTGGGGCCCATGCTTCTGGTCTTGCCCCTAACTTCTCTTAGTGACAGCGATAGTGATGGTAGCAACAAGGGCCTATCAGTGTTTTGGAGAAGAGCTGAATTTGCGTGCAGCTTGGCTGTCATGGCGAGGTCTCTGTAATTCTAGAATAGTCTGATGACTTCTTGATAGAGGAGAGAATATATAACATCTCACTAGCAGACTCACACCTTGCAGGCAGTGGGAGAAGTTTGCTGAAAGCAACAGAGTGGCAGGTCTTCCTGTGAGCAGCCTTGTGAGTCGAAAGTGTGGACAGGAGGAGAGCTAGAACTCCCCAAATTGTGACCTTTTCATTATTCGTTATTTATCAATGCAGAAACGTGTGTGTGTGTGTGTGTGTGTGTGTGTGTGTGTGTGTCAGAGAGAGAGGGAGAGAGAGAGGGATGCATAGGTTTTGTTTTCTTTGCTTCCCTGTCTGAGCTCCACATTAAATAACTCATTTTAATAACTTGGAATCTTTCCATACTTTTATTTATGCTTATAAAAATTATACGGTTATACACCACACACACACATCATAAACACATACATGCATGTACAAGCTTGTTTAAAAGTAATTGTTCTACAAAAATGGAATTATATTAATCATATTTACTGCATACTGCTTTTCTTGTTCATCAATACTTCATAGAAAAACCCCTCCAAGTAAACTAATATATCTCTTGTTTCATTCATTTTATTCCATAGAAGGGAGGGTATATATTTTATTCAACCATTCTCACATCGATTGGCATTCACTTTGTCTCTAGTCTTTTCATTTATAAATAACAGCCTCCACAAACGTCCATAAACTACCGCCATAAGCATCCCTGTAGTTAGGTGTCCTTGTGAACTATGGCTTTTATTTCCTAGTAACAGAGTCCCAAGAGGAAGAGTGCTGAGCTGAAGGGTATAGTATTTTTTATTTTGATAGATGTTTCCAGATTGTTTTCCAAGAACTACAATTATCATTTTAATTACCAGTTGGTGAGTGTACCTGTTTCCCCATCCCCATAGCATTAATTTTTATTTCCACGTTAGTGCTAGCCGGTCTGATGGGTAGATGGTAATATCTCATTGCTACGTCGATTGTCATTTCTCTGACTCCTGCTGAGTTAGAGCAGTGATGGCGAACCTATGACACGTGTGTCAGAGGTGACACGCGAACTCATTTTTTTTGGTTGATTTTTCTTTGTTAAATGGCATTTAAATATATAAAATAAATATAAAAAATATAAGTCTTTGTTTTACTATGGTTGCAAATATCAAAAAAATTTCTATATGTGACACGGCACCAGAGTTAAGTTAGGGTTTTTCAAAATGCTGACATGCTGAGCTCAAAAGGTTCGCCATCACTGAGTTAGAGCATCTTTTCATATGATTCTCTGCCATTTGCATTGCTTTTCCATGAATTACCTGTTCATATCCTTTGCCTGTTTTTCTCCTAGTTTCCCACTGACCAAGGACCAGCTCTGGCCAGGCTCCATGCAAGGGCCACTCATACGAATGCTCTTTAGTGTTCACACAGCCTCTAGATGTTACTAATATTACCACCTTACAGGAAGCTAAAGCCCAGAGAGGACCAGCATGTGGCCAGGATGACTCAGCTAGTCAGGGGCATGGCTGCAGCTGACATGCAGATCTGACTCTGAATTCCGTGTTTTCTTGACGGCTCCCCGTGGCTCCCTCACTACCTGGGGCTGGGAGATGAGTGTGTGTGTCGGCCTTGCCCCGTGTTGCCTCATAGGTTAGCAGTACAGGTGTCAGGGGAGTGAAGAGTAGATCGTGTGGCACATCTTCTGGGGCCTGGAAAACCCACAAGCACCAGTAAACCAGTGTAATCGTTGTCCAGTGTTTAGCTGTGATAGTTCACAGAACCCAACCTGAATTCCTGTGGCCTTTGGCCAAGGTGCCACCAGGTGTCAGCAAGCCTGTTTCACTTTCCTAGTCTGTGGATTCTCGTCTTGGTTAGAAATGGTCTTGTTGGGTTTAAGAATGATGATAGCCATCTTTTTTCTCAACTGTAGCTAGTGTGGTATACCAGCTTATTCTCAGATATCAGCACTCACATCATTTGCACAATATTTATGCAGTGACCGTGATGCCACCACCCCTTGCCCCCCCATTCACTGTTACAAGTTGAGTTGAGTCCCCCCCAAATTTCATATGTGGGATCCTAACGACCAGTACCTCAGAATGTGACCTTATTTGGAAGCACAGTCGTTGCAGGTATCATGAGTTAGAGTGAGATCATTAGGGTGGGCCCTGGCCCAGTATGACTGGTGTTCTTATAGAGAGGGGAAAGTTGGACCCAGATACACTCACACAGGAAGAACACCCTGTGAAGATGAAGGCAGACATCCGGCTTTGCTTCTACAAGCCAAGGCACGCCAGAGAGTGCTAACACACGCACACATGCACGCACACACACCTCCTCCACCACCACCTCCACCACCACCACCTCCACCACCACCAGCACCCACCCTCTGCCTGGCCTCTAGCACCTTCTCACAGCCTGCTGCTTGAGGTGCTCAGGTGAACAGGAGCTTCTCAGTGGTGATGAAGGTGGATGCGGGGAGTGGATTTCTCATGTGGCAGCACCGTGCATGTGCTTCCTTTTAAAATTGTGTTCCTGTTCAAGGATGGAGATCTGTAAAAACAAGAGAAAGGAGCTGGAGTAATGCAGGGAGTGGGAGTTTTGGGGGCAGAGGGACTGGCGCGATTTAAAATTCTGACTGTGCCATTTTCTAGTTACTTCACTTCCCTGAGACTTTGCTGCCTTATTGATATATTAGAAATAATAATAATAATAATAATACCTTTGGAGTTGTTGTAAGAACTAAAGAGAATACAGGTAAAGCTCTGAGCAGAGTGCTTGACTCACAAGATGATCACTGCCTTAATTATTATTAATAAGCACTTTGTGGGAAATGACTTTAGCAGTAGCGTGTTGTAGAGGACAACCTTTGGATTTGCTTTCCTAGACTGAAATACTGAAATATCTTGATTTCTATCTCTGTGGTATGTGTGTGTGTGTTTGGGGGTGGGGGGGGGAGATTGAGAGAGATTGAGATTAAGTTATATGTGATGTGTTGGTCTTTTTTTTTTTTTATCCTCACCTGAGGATATGTTTTTTATTGATTTTGAGAGAGAGAGAGAGAGAGAGAGGGAGAGAAACATTGATCAGTTGCCTCCCGTATGCGCCCCAGACCAGGGATGGAACCCGCAACCTAGATATGTTTCCTGACAGGGCATCAAACCTGCAACCTTTTGATGCATGGAATGACGCTCCAACTGACTGAGTCACCCAGCCCTGGCCAATGTTGTTCTAAATCTCAAATGAGTAAAAGATGAGTTACAACCTTCCTAATGCCACGACCCTTTAATACAGTTCCTCATATTGTGGTGACCCCCAACCATAAAATTATTTTCGTTGCTACTTCATAACTGTAATTTTGCTACTGTTATGAATCGTAATGTAAATATCTGATATGCAGGATGTATTTTCATTGTTCGCGACCCACAGGTTGAGAACCACTGAGTTAGATTCAGCAGTTTGCAACAGTTGAAGGCTCTTGAGAAAGTTTTCAGTTATACCTAGTTTTAGGATTAATTAGTATCTTGCTCAAATTCCATGTTTTTGTAAATGTAGTGGTTTGCATTTCTAAGTAATGTGTATGCCTGGTTGGTTTTAATTATGCAGGTATATTTACGTAATAAAGGGAAACAAAGATGGATGGAAGAGCAGTATGACATAGTTGGCCCAGCCCAGAACTGGGACTTGGAGCCCAGGCGACTTCGGGCGGCCCTGCAGGCCACTTGTGCAGGGCTAGACGCCCACACAGGAAGTGGTGAGGAGGGCTGCTAAAGCCAGACCAGCTGGTAGGGATGGTTTCACATCACCTCACTTCTGATGCAAGGTTGTTCCATCAAGGGAAAGGGGAATGGTGTTAGAGTTGTGTCACCCAGACAGGGTTGTTTTGTGTGTGTGTGCAGGGACCCCTAGCACTGGCGGTGGCCAGCCATGGAGGAAGGGCCCCGCTGTGCAGGAAGCCGTGGCTGGCAGAGATTTCTCCAGGCTCGGTTTCCATTTTCTCATAAGATGCGAGGTGGCCATCTCCACCGTGCCTGCGGTCAGGGCTAAATGCGATGGCAGGGCTTAGTGGTCCACTTGAGGTGGGAGGCAGTGGGAAGGGGTTACGGTGGGGAGAGGACTGATCTGTAGCTAACTTTGCCCCTGGCACATTGTGGCCCCCTTTCCCTTTTCTTGAAAGCAGTTTGGAGACAGCTTTTGGTCTGGAAGTGGAGCTGTAAATGGAAGGTCTTCTAGGCAAAATGAAACAAATGCTCTCTCTGCGCAAGGCAAAGGGGGTAGGGGGGGTGCCTCTGTGTGCTTGGGATTTATTTTTATTTTCTAATCTTCTTAGCAACAGAAAAAGACTCTGAGGAGCCTCTGATTTGATTACCATCCAGGGCAGTTTATCTGTTGTCTGTGGGATCCCTGGCCAGATGTCCAGGGCTCCCACTGTCTCCTCCCTCCCCTCCTTTCTCTGGGATGGCTTGGAGAACTCAGCGGAGGCTTAGCAGGGGTGGGTACTGATGGCCAGGTTCTGTCTCTTATCTTGGATACGTGTTGTCCAGCCTGTTGGTTACTGAGGGACATGGTGCCTTATAACCTGAGGCAGAGCTGGCAATAGGGAGGCAGAGCTGGCAATGGGAAGGCAGTGGTGGAAGAAAGGTAGAAAGAGGACGTGGCGCCTGTTGACTCCATCAGATGGCCACCCTCAGAGCTTCTCAGCTGAGAGGCCCCAGCCCCTCCGTGCAGGCCCACCCTCTCCTGTGCCAGAGCAGCTGGCCTCTCCGCAGGCGTCTCACCTGTGTCACAGCCAGGGCTGCAGGCAGGTGGGAGACCTCCTCCGGGCTCCTCCCCGACACAGTTCAGAATCACTGAACTCTGGAACGTTCCAGCCTAACGAGATTTAGACACCATGTTGAGGCTCCGAGAGAGGAAGTATTGAATCCCTTGAGAGAGGGTGTGTTTGGAGCCGCTTGGGGGCCAGAACCTTCCCGGGGGTGGGATGGGAGTTCAGAAGAAAGCCTCTCTCCATCGTGAGCATTAATTAAGGATGGCTTCCACCAAGAGGCTTTATTGTTTTTTCTCAGAATAATAATAAAACTTTATTGATTGTTTGATAATCATTTTATCCATGATAACAAATTGGGCACGTTGACATAAAGAGCCTGCAACTAATTTAAAGCATTCCTTTTCTGTAGGAGTTCAAAATCAATAGTTAACTACTAAACATTAGTGAAATGCTGCCTGAAATTAATCAGGAATTCTCACACTTGTTAAAATGTAAACACTCTGGGAAAAGGTAAGACTTGAAGCTCATTGAGAGGTAATGGTAGTAGGGTAAGAGAAGGTGAGAAAACAGGAGGCATAGAACTTCAGATGCTGGTCACAGTTGGCAGTGTCACCAAGAAAGGAAAAATTAAGGCCAGCGCTGCTGGGAATACCTTGGTTCCCGCCTACCTCCTCAACAAGGGTCGAATGCCTGCAGGGGCCCTGTTACCGTGTAGGGAGCTCTCACGGACCCCTCAGACCCAGCGATGGTTGAAACAGATCTCCAGATCATTGCTCTGTGGCCTGTGGGTGGACGTGGAGGTGTGCACCGGGTGGGAGCTTCCAGGGATGGCCTGCAGCTTCCAGAAGAGTCTTAGCTGCTCATGCCACAGAGCGGCCACAGGGCACATACCCCAAAGCCGCATCCTCCCAAAGTGGCCTCGCTGCCCAGCTGAGCGGGGCCTTTGCCACAATTCAAACGCCTAATTTCCTTTGACTGCTTCTTCTTATACAAACTGTAAGCAAGCCACTCTTGAGCCATTAACCTTTAAAACTGTGCTGTTAAAGGATGATTTCTTGTTATTGTGTCATAATTTTCTGCCCCATCTAACAGATTTCTAACACACACATGCCTCTTTTTTAGAGCAGAAATTTACATAGAAGTCTGCTAAGTAACTTTGGGTGTGAGCCTCCCTCCTGTGGACTTCATGTGGCATTTGGCCATTAGGCTGGGATCAAATGCAGTAACATGGAATGTAGGTACGTCTGTGCTTTGCCAGCTTTGGGAAATATTCTGGGGACCCTGGTGCTGGGGAGGCCTCGGGGTTCTCTGGGTCACAGGATAAAAGTACTGCATCTTCCTGAAGAGTCGGTTTTACTCAAAAGGGGAAAATGGATAGTTAATAATGTGGGTGTAGGATAGCGTAGAATATTAAAGTTTTATAGATCTCCTAGATGAGACTCAATTTTACATGCTGGGCACCAGCTGTGCCCGGGTCCCCTCCACGCTGGCCTCTGTCTTTTCCCCGGGGGAAGTTTTAGATGCCCTGGTCTGTGTTTTCTTGCGATGGGATCACTTTATCATTCTTATAATATTATTTTATCATGAACTAGAGATGTTAGACAAAAGTGGATGGTTATACCTATGAATACAAGGGAAGTAATGCCAAGTATCTAGCGGCTCCCAAATGTCATTGCGGCCACATCACAAACACCCAGGGAACCTCTCAAAAGGCAGGATCCTGGACTTCTCCCAGGGGATTCCGATTCGGTTGGTCTTGGGTGGGGCCTCCAAATCTGCATGTTGGACCTACACCCACAGTGATTATGGCCTGGAGCTAGATGTGGGAACCAAAGAACAAGTTTATTTTGACTACAGCTGCTGAGAATGTGTCTGCAGACTGGCATTCCACGGAGCAGGTGGAAGAGTGGTGGGGGTTTTTTGTAGCATTTTTTTGTTAATGTTTATTAGTTGCCAACGTTTAAAATCGGGATATTTAATAGCTTTCCTTTAACACTCAGAAGTCTGGGTCATACCAAGGGCTTCTCTCCAAGGCCAGGCCTGAGCTGGGCAGTGGCAGCCCATGCTCTCTAGGTTTCCATGACTTGGGCGCCCCTGTATGGCCCCCAGCTGCACTCACTCACATCACTGCCTGGCTCTCTGGGTGCTGAAAGTGTTGATTCCTGCTGGGTGAACACGTGGTCATGCATAACGTTCCTCAGTCATAACTCGAACAGCTGAGTCACAATGTCCTTTTCCCAGGAGCAGCAGTGGGAGTTACTGCTGACCCATCCCCCACTCCTGTCATCAAGGGAATCACCCACCTTTGCTCCCACCTGGGGCAGGAATCTGTGTCGAGAGAGAGACTTCAAATGAGGAGTTAATGGGACTCAGAATCATCGCCTCTGCTTAGCACTTCTTGTCTTTCACTCGCTTCCCCATGCTTCTGTTTCCAGAGCCTCATTTTCCTCTCCTGAACCTGCACCATCCCCCCCTCCCCCCCACAGAACACACGCAGGCTCCCCGCTGCCTTCCTAGTGCAAAGGCCAACCCAGAGCGCCCCTGCCGGTCAGTCCGTGCCAAGGGCACCTGCTCCTCCCCTGTCCTTTTCACCTTTGGTCCCATTATAACTCCAGATCCATCTGTGCTTAATATGTGACAAGGAGCTCAGGCCCCATCAGGAGATAGTTGTTTTGTTTCTCTCTCCTCTTCACTTTATTGTGAAATAACTGGCATAAATCCCTGTGTAAACTTAAGGTGTACAGCATCATGATTTGATTTGCATGAACTGTGAAATGATTACCACAGTAGGTTTAGTTACCATCCATCATCTCATATAGATACAATAAAGAGAAAGGAATACAATTTCTCCTTGTGATGAGAAGGACATAGTTTTTCTAGGAAAATGAACTCAGAATCCCAAACAAGACTTGAAATGATGACCTTCTAGATCAGTGGTTCTCAACCTGCGGGTCACGACCTCTTTGGGGGTCGAACGACCCTTTCACAGGGGTCGCCTAAGACCATCGGAAAACACATATATAATTACATATTGTCTTTGTGATTAATCACTATGCTTTAATTATGTTCAATTTGTGACAATGAAAATATATCCTGCATATCAGATATTTACATTACGATTCATAACAGTAGCAACATTACAGTTATGAAGTAGCAACGAAAATAATTTTATGGTTGGGGGTCACCACAACATGAGGAACTGTATTACAGGGTCGCGGCATTAGGAAGGTTGAGAACCACTGTGCTAGAGCATCATGCTGCTGAGCCCTTGTTGGGGCGGCCGTGGGTGAGCACAGGTTCGGCAGGGACATTGGGCGCTGTGCCTGCAGCGGCCCTGCTCGGCGATCAGGAGCGGGGCCCGGCTCCTGTTTTCTTCTGAAATGGGCTCTTTCATTCTGAGCGGTCACTTGACAGTTTCTCTCTATATTTTAGCCGAGCAAGCCCTGGGTTACATTTCTCCTGCCTGGAGTCTTCCCCGATGGACTCTAAAGGTCTCATAGAACATGCCTCTTCTCTCAGTTATCTGCGTCCAGGTGAAGGCACAGAGATGTGAATGTCAATTTTAAAAGCTTTTAAAAGGCAAAGAACATTTTCTTTGTTAAATTTAATCTCTCTCTTGACTTCCCTGTATTGATTCTTTCTAGACCCTGAGCATGTATGACTCAGGCCAGTGAGAGTCAACTTTTTCATCTCATGGCACACATAAACTAATTGTTGAAATTCTGTGGCACACCAAAAAATGTATTTTTCGCCCACCTGACAAAAAAAAAAGGTATAATTTTGATTCATTCATGCCAGATGGCTTTTGTTGAGTTGGCTGTTGTCATTTTTTATGGCCAATCTAAGGGAAAAGAGGTCAGTGCCCTGACAAAATAGTCAGGTATTGCACGCTTTAAAAATTGTTGCTGCACACGGGTTGAAAATTGCTGACGTAGGCCCACACTCCCCTCACAGACCTAGAAATGGTGACTGCAGGAGAATGCAGGCTGCTGAGATGGGCTGCGTTTCTGCACTCCTCTTTCTTGCAACTACACCCCCCGATGGCTGGCATGGAGGCCCGGGGCCCCGAATCCCAGGCTCTTATCCTGAGCACACAGTCATTTCTGCATAGGATCCCCAACCATCCTGCTGCCTTCTGCCCGAAGCACTGCTGGTCACTAGCCTCAGCCCCACTCTCCCCCTCAGATATCAGCTTTGCCCTTAGAGATAGAAAAAGTAGGCAAAATCAGAAGTCATTCCTTCCAACCTCACTGTTAGGAAAAGGTAAGTCAGGCTTGTGGGATGTGTTTTCTGACACGTCCCAATTTTATATATTTCATCTCCATAAAGGACCAGGTCTTCTCCTTTTCGTTCAGAAAACATGTTAATCAGGATTACATATTTAACCTCGATAGTTGACCCGAACACACTGAAATGTATAACGTACAAAAGGAGTGTGCCTGGGGCTAATTAATGTTTGGAAATATTTACTTCAAGCAGAGAAATTGTATGCATTTCAAGAAAAATTAATAAGAGGGAAGGGAATGGATATGCAAAAGCAGGTGTTTTTACCAGTTTCTCCAGGGTGATGTCCTGAGAGTTTCAGTGCTAACCTGCCAGGGGGACGCTGTGTATATTCCCAGTGTGACTTGAGCGGCTTTGGGGAAGGCAGAGGTGGAATACAGTGTTCATTCTGTGCTGTAAGTGAGTTAAGTGGATTGTGTTCAGCCTGGTGGTTCATGTCTAGGCTCTAAAAGGGCGGCACAGCACTGGCCAGTGGCCCGGCAGGCTCTGAAGATAGCGTGGTAGTTATTGGTTGCAACCTCACTGTCGTGCGCTATGAGGGGCTTTGTGGCGGCCCCACCGAGGCCAGGCATGGGCGGAGTCTCTCCTTCCTGCCAGGTACTGGGCTAGGCAGTATGAATTCGATATTATAAGACAGTCCTTGTCCTCCAGGGACTCACAGCTTCCTAGGTCAGAGAGGCACACGGGGCGATCATAACCATCACCACCAGAGTGTCCAGGGACCAGAGGAGGGAGGAGGGAGCTTCACAGAGGATGTGGCCTCCGCACTGAGTTTTAATGAAGTGAAGTCTCGGTAGACGAGGAGGGGGAAGGACACTGCAGCCAAGAGGAGCAGCAGCCCGTGCAGGGGGGCATGTGCAGGGCACGTGCAGGGACTTCAGCCACTTTGATTTGGGTGGAGCTTGGGGTTGGCACTAGGAGCTGAGGGGATGTGCGTGGACAGGGTCAGGGCCAGGTCCTGGGGGTCCCGTGTGCTCTGCTAAGGATTAGAGTTAACTCTGTGGCAGTGAGGAGCATGGCGTCACCCTAATGTCAGGCTAGAGGAGTCTGTGGGTACCTACTTCTGGGCGAGGGCTGACCCTGTCCTGGTTTAGCCACTGTCTTGTTACCTTGGCAGTCACAATGCCCCCCTGTAACTCACCTCCATTCCAGAGAGGCCACGCTCTCTGAGACAAGACCCATGCTAGTTGCAGGCAGGAGATCCAGAGAGGATAGGAAGCCAGCCCTTCACCTGTCCTTCCTGGGTCCGCAGGCTGGGGGGGCAGGGAGGGACAGACATGCTGGACCACTCATTGCAAGGAGTGACAGCCTGGGGCAGGGCGGAGGGAATTAATTTCCGATGCAAGATCTTGGAAGGCTTTATGTAGGAGTTGGAAATTCCAGATTCCAGGTTCTTCCAGACTTTTCTTCTGGAGAATTATTTGTGGTACTTTTTTTAGTTTGTCTTATCCCCTCCCTCTTTTTTTTTGTAGCGCAAGCGTTCCCCCCTTTCCTTTTTAATGATTTTTTAAAGGGTGCTCTGTTTTGAAGTCGCTTTTCTCTCCTTTCTTTCCTCCCTTTTTTCCTGCTCTTCGTAGTGCACAGCTTCCTTTTTGTGTTTTTTTGTTAAGTATAGACGAGCAGACTTTCCTCCCCACCACCCCTCATTTATGCCCAGTGAGAAACAGATCCCAAATGTTAACACAGCGACACTTAGAGAGCAGAGACCGTTTTCTTCAGGACCTCTACACTGAACAAGATTTCAGATACAGTTACTGCATTTAATTCCTCGTCAGATGATTATGGTTTTGCTAAATCATGCAGGGAAAGGGGCTTCTGAACCAGCTCATTATAAGTAATAGATTTCTCTTTCAGCGACGTGACTGCTTCCAGCCCGCAGTGCAGGCCCCAGGTGGCCGTGCTGGGTTGATGGCGCCTCAGTGGTGGGTGCTGCATGTGTCTGTCTGTGGTCTGGAGGCCTGGCTGGAGATGGAGGCAGCGCTCCAGCTGTTACCCCAGATGTGAGGCCACGCACCTGCGCTGAGGTCTGCTCTGTACGTGTGAAGCCAAGCAGGTTTATTTTCTTTATGTCTCAGAGTCTTATTTTAACCTCTCGGGAAGGGAGGAGAGGAGAAAACAGCCCCTCTTCCTCAGAAAGCGGCGGTTGTTTGAGAAGCTGACCTCTGCCCCACATGTCCTCGGCGCCCTTGGAACATTCCACGTTAATTATATATAGCGCTGCTGCCATCCACAGCTTTGGAAAACAGATAAATTCCTTTGGCACCCACAGCTTTGGAAAAGAGATACGTTGTGATTGCAGAGCAGTCCGTGCTTGAAGCAGTGAGTGAAAGGAAGAGCCGCAGCCCTGCGGGGACTGGAGGCCTCGAGGCGGCTGGGAGGCTGTCAGCTTGAGGGCAGGGGGGCCCAGGGGGCCCTGGGAGCAGGTGGCTGGGAAGGAGGCGCGTGCCCGGCGTTCGGGCCATCTGACTATCTGGAGGCACCAGGGCGCTGGTGCTCAGATGCCCCAGGGAAGCAGTGCTCACCTTGGCCCCGAGCCCCGCAGCAGGGTGTCCGAGGTTCTGGGAGGCCTTGCACGTGTCTGCGCCCAGTGTCTTCTCCTCCTCCTGTGTATATTGTGGTAGAATATATATGACATAAAATGTGTCGTGTTAGCTGTTTTTAAGTTATAGTCACTGGCTTTAGTTCTGTTCAGTGTTGTGCAGCCGCCACCACTATTTCCAAAATATTTTCATCACCTCAAACAGAGACTCTGCACCTACTGAGCGATAACTCCCATTCCCCCTTCCTCAGCCCCTGGCCCCTCTAGTCTCCTGCGCCCATCAGCCCAGCACTGTCTCTATGCATGAACTGCTCTACATAGTTCATACCAGTGGACTCCTACAGTGTTTGTCTGCTCTGCCACTCTTTGCTGCCTCTCCGCCCCGGAGCTCACTGTCCCGCCCCCAGCTCCCACCCCTGGGACTGTCAGCTCATCACTCTCCAGGGGCCCTTCTTGGTTTCCCTCAGTTAGCCTGCTCTTTCTCCGGCTGGAACGGTTGGGGTGAAGTGCTCGTCCTGCCCGACCTGGCTGCTCTGTATGTGGGTATCTGTGCTCGGTCTTCCGTCCACCCACACTCCCCGCTGAACCAAGAATGGCTGGGGGAGCGGCAGGGCTGGGTGGCAGAGGAGATGGGCATGGACGTCTGTCTCAGTGGGATATTCACAGGCACTCACTGTGCACTGGAGGGCCGGGGAATGGTCTTGTAAGAGGGGTCTCTGGGTCCAGGCTGCATGCGTTCAAACCCAGGCTTCACACTTACTAGCTGGGTGGCTTTGACCACATTTCCTAACCCCTGGAAGCCTCGGGTTCCTCAGCTGTAAAATGCGGCTAATAGTCGTGCCTACCTCACCAGCTAGTGAAGAGTAAGTGAGTTCCAGTGTGCAGAGCGCTCAGAACAGCGCTTCCGTGGGCTGCAGACGCTGCCTTACGAGCGTGTGCCGTTCTTACTGCCATCACAGCCAACGTCCAACGTTGTGAGGACGAAGTGAGATAATCCATGTAAATTATTTCCCTGGCATGGGAAAAGCACTTAGTAAATGTCGGCTACCAGTGTGTGTGTGTGTGTGTGTGTGTGTGTGTGTGTGTGTGTTTTTACATCAAAACCAGCTCAGCCTGAGGTCTGTCCCAGAGGCTGTCTTCAGCTTGAAGTCACCACTGTTCTAATACAGGGACCACCCAGGGGCAGAGGAAAACGAACCTGCCGGCATTTCCTGTTCTTTTGAAGACAAGAGCTGAGAAATAGGAAACCTGTAAGCTGGATGCCCAGGGAAGGTCCGGGGATCTAGCTGAGGTAAAAACTGGTGCAGCCTGCACTAGGAGGTGGCGTCCGAGTTCACAGCACAATCTCGGCATTGTCGCCTTCTTTTCTTTTTAAATGTGGGAAGGAAATATGTGAATTCGAATCCTTTCTAACCTCGGGCGAAAAAGATCCCCGCGTTCCATCGGAATTCAGAAGACGGAGGGGGCTTTGCTGTGTATGAGGGTGCCTACAGTTTCATCAGGATTCTCATTTTTTTAAACCCACAGAAGAAAAGTTATCCTTTGTGAAAACCAAGCTTTACAGAACCGTGTCTCTGTGCTCTGGTTTTAATTGCCAGTTAAAAGAAACCCCAGCCTTGCTTGTTACATAGTATCGTGAATGTTACCAGGGCCTGCAGAGGCCTGGGGCTGGCGAAGCTGGAGAAGCCATAGCCTTCTTGCCAATTTGTTCCTCTTGGTGAAGAAAGGAAGACTCAGAACTAGTGGGGGAAATGGAACTTCGGCTTCCAGGAGGCAGAAGAAATGTATGTGTTGTGTGTATGCGTGGCATGTGTGTGTGCGTGTGTTGGGGGATGCACTGTGGGAACAGAGCGTGGTTTCTGGGGATCCTGTTGTGTCTCCCACTCAGAGCCCCCTGAGCTCCCTCCGTGTCTGCACCACCATCACTTACAGCGCTCCCTCTCTGTCCACATGTGTTCCTCATGCTGGATGTGGGCTGGGGCCCTGCCAGAGGGATGCCCCAGCCTCCCCTAGGTGGTCCCAGGCTCAGCAGGCACCCCTACTGTGTGTGTTGAAACAGCATAATTTTCTGCTTAAGATGAAAGGGCTTTGTTTTTGTAGGTGTGTGAGGGCCAGGGAGGCTAGAGTGCAGACTGGCTGTCAGTAAATGCTTGCTGAAGACGGATTGGCCCT